>NW_020171377.1:0-319338 GCF_001481775.2 Trichoderma gamsii | reverse complement strand
CTAATTATTTAGTTTAGTTTTAGTTATTATAGTAACTAAACTAATAACTAAATAATTAGTTACTAAAATATTAGTAACTAAAAAATTAGTTTTAGTTTTAGTTATTAGTAACTAATTTACAACCCTGCCTACGTTGTTATAATGGCCAATTAAACCCAGATACACTACGGCGCAACGGTCTGCTCGTGCTAGAAAGATGCTGTGAAGACTACATTTAGTCTAGTCGGTGGCTGGCTTGACAACTGAGACATTTGTCTTACCTTTCAGCTCTTTGGAAAACAAGGCACTTTTCTTTCAGCGGTTTGGGTCAGGGGCATTATGGGTCTATGACGCCTGAGCCTTTCCTCCCTGCAGAAGCCTCTCGCGTGCTTGTTCGAAGCACTAGTACTTGGCTTAGTGAATTGCTTCTTAGGTCTCTTGATAGGATGAGGCATCCGCAAACTCCACAATATTATCTGTGTTGTGAAGTCATGGTATATGTACCTGTGAAATTATTACTCATACGATGGCGTGCTGCACATTGCTTTCTGGCACAATAAGCTTGCGCGAAAAGTGCCGAAGCTATTAGTGCTACCCGAGAGAGGCATTAGCGGATCTGTTTACTGTATCGAGGGAGTGGTTAGGATACATGGTTAGAGACTTGCCTGTCAGGGACTCCCATGACGTTAGTAATGTATAGAGAGTGCTTGCTATATGACCGTGGAATTTGATGGAGCTCCCGTTTGCAGCTATTTATAACCCTTATGAAGCTTATTCAACGGGGTAGAGACGTCCAACCCTTCATTTCTGTCTTCTTGGTCTACTACACAGCAACACTGGCTTACTAGCTAACCGAAACAAGCCTCCTCATATTGACAACAGAAGATATTACGTCTCTAGTAAGCTCTCCCAAGACTTGGCTTGTGGATGATACTAGTGGAATCAAAAAACCCCATTTCACAGTTTATCATCTGCCCTTTTGCTTATCACTGCACAACGTCCGATGTTACCAGTCACTTGAGAACTTGAACATATCATCTTATCTAACTACCGCTTCATCTTAGCTGTCAGTTCTATCCGCCACGGCAAATCATGGGATTAGACAGCGGATTAAGTGAGAGTCGAAACCACTATGGGCAAAGGGAGCACGAGAGGCCCGTAAAGTCCTCGGCCGATGAGATATTGCAGGAGCAAACATCAGATGAGACTCGAAGTTCCGACAATGATGAAATTCAGCAGCTCATCAGCCAAGGCTTGAGGTCTTCACCTCGATCTCTACCATCTCTTCTGTTATGGGACTCTGTCGGTCTTAATTTATACGAGAAAATCACGGAGTCTCCTGACTATTACCTCACTCGTGTCGAAGCAGATGTTATCCGCAATAACGTCGACGCAATAGTGCAGTCGATTGGAGCTAATGGGGTGATTTTGGAGTTAGGAAGTGGGTATGTTCTCTGAATGAGCGCTCCAATTGCATATTTATGCTGTTATTGACGCCATTAAATCCTAGGTCGCTATCAAAGACATCCATCATCCTTGGCGAGTTTGCCAAACGGGAGATACCCGTAACATACTTTGCGCTTGATCTTTGCGCATCGTCCTTGGCAAAAAGTCTCGAAGGGCTTCGTTCATACTTGGGCCACTCGCCTTATGTGACCTGCCATCCCCTATGCATGACTTATCAGGATGGCGTTTCTTGGGTGGCGAATCAGCAATTTCTTCGCGGGAAAAGAGTCACAGTATTGTGGCTGGGAAGCAGCTTAGCAAACGAGCCAGTGAATGAGTTCCAGGATCTTGTCAACGGCATCACGACTGCATATACCAGCAGCTCATCCACGTCGAATATCCAGTTTCTTATTGGAGTTGACGGCAACAAAGACGCCTCTACTGTTTCCCGCGCATACGATACGTCGGATGGGCTCTCCCGTCAATTTGCTCTCAATGGCATCAACAATGTTAATCGGGCTTTGGGCGCAGACGTTTTTGATGCAGACAAATGGACATTCAATGGTACTTGGGATCCCCAAGAAGAGGCTTTTCACACAAACATCAAATCTGTGGAAGACCAGGTTGTGTTCATCGGAGATCAGTCACTACAGATTTCGAAAGGAGAAAACATACGATTTATTCTCAGCCGCAAACTCAGCAGCAGCCAGTTCGAAAAATGGCTTACCGGCACAGCACTTCAAACAATGACGGTGTGGAAGCATTCCAAGTTCAATTACGGTAAGTCTATAATAAATAATCAGGCGAAGGCTATGGCTAACAATCATATGCTTGAAGGGCTCTACCAGCTAGCACCAGCGTCAAAGTCTATGCTATAATAGATGATAAACTCGTATAAGCTATGTATTGTGATCAAAATAGCAGCGCAAGAAATTCCATAGCCTACTTTTTACCATTTTTAGAAACACTCTACGTAGAGCCACCTGAGAGCTGATCAATTGATGGATATTTTTCTTGGACAGTTTATAATAAAACTATTTTATCGCGAGCACCCTTTTTGCTGAAAGCTGAAGTTTTGAGTTAGCTTGACCTGTCAACCTGGTGGTATGACGATACTACGCCATACTCCCCTGAGTTCTTCCTGAATTCAGCTAAAGACGTCCCAAGTGTCATCTGAGCAGCGTCTAACCTTTCGGGAGCCGCCCCGAAGCGGTGGTGGCGATTTGCCCCAGTAGATCGCCGACCACTCCAGTGAGCTGAATGTGGGACAAACGTGCGGCTGAGATCTTGATCCTTCCAGGGGAATCCCACCGACGAGTCAGGGACAGCGATTGAGTAAGATTGATGCGGGCTAGGGCCGCTAAAAGGCAAACAAACAGGGTGCGAGCCGATGCATCATCCATTGTAATCCTGCTCTCGCCCCTGTTCCCAGCTTCCGTACCCAACTCACAACACCAATCGATGCGCATAATCCAAGAATCGGAAGAGCACATCCGAGACATACCCTCTAACTGTCCAATCGAAGAGAGATCGTAGTGGAGTATATCTCGTACTTCTCTTCCAGTTACAGCAGTCGCAAGAAAACGATTTTAAGCTAGTTTCAGCCGCTCCAGTATTCTTGCTTATCTCGCTTCCGAATTCGTCTTTCAGCTAGAACTGTCTTTACCGCCCAGGCGTTAGCAGCATTATCATCCATTCGACCAAATTCCTGCCCTTTCTTTTATTAATTCATCCCAAAACAACACTGCTGAAACAGCAGCCAGGCGGTAGATACAGGTCATATAGCGGATGCAACTCTTTATGAGTGACTTGCTCATTCACTAGTAGTAAGGCGGCTGAGGATGCTGTGGACGCACGAGATACTCTTTTCCAGAAGAAAGGAGAAAGTGGGAAGAAAAAGTAAAGCAAGGGAAGCTGTACATAAAGTTAATGAACGTGATCTTCATAAACATTCTTAGTAGATCGCTATACATAGCGGGGGCATGGGGCCACTCCAGCGAGTATGCGACTCCTCAGAGCAGGAAATCGCAGCGCCTACCTCTGTAACTTCTGAGACAATGAGAAATCCACTAGTACAGCATGACGTATCATGAACTAACTTCATTGGCCTCTGAGGTAATCCTTTTGTTCAGTCTCCATATCCAAGGTGCAAATAGGAACTCTATATCAGCCAGAGCCACGCAAAGAAGGCTCAGAGGTGCTTGTATGCAAGGGGACTGAACTGACAAGTTTCAATTCTTGATTGGCGCAGTCGATTGGTAGAAAATCGACCTCTCGTTTTCTTTATTTTTCTTTTAGAAAGGGAATTCTTTCTATTATTTTACCATTGTCTGTCCCAGCCCACAGACATCAAACACAGTCAACTGGCTTTTTCGCTGAACCTCCCTTTTATCTTTGTTACTTTCGTCAGGAAGATTTGCGCTACCATGGATAACATCAAAACCGTCGTTAATGACACAAAACCCAGATATGTCGACTCTGCAGAAGTTCCGACAAGTCACCCATCGCATGGCGTTTCCATGAGCGAGCAAGCCATTGCCGCGATCATGAGCAATGGGTGGGCTGGCACAAAGGTGGAATCCGTAACACCGCTAGGAGCAGGGAAATCATTCAACAATAAAATTTACTTCCTCAAGATGCAGCATGCAGACAAAACGGCTGCCCTTGGAGAAGCAGACGCCGTCCTCAAAATTAATGGCACCTTATACGACGGCGACAAAGTGCAAAACGAAGTCGCTTGTTTGCGGCTACTGGAATTGTACTGTCCAAATCTCGCCTTTCCGCGAGTCCTTGCGTGGTCTGAAGCTGGAGCGGAAGCAACCTTTGTTTCTACCGATCATGCGGAGACGAAGTCTCTCGAGGCACTTGTTTCTCCGGACGCAGAAAGCAAAAACGATATTGGATGGATTCTTACGACTAAAGTATCGGGAAAGGTCGTTGATCTAGAGGAGCTAGATGCTGCAGCAATTACGGATCTCGCACTGCAGCTAGCTGATATTGTAGCAAGCTGGCGCCTCAACATCCCGGCCCAAAAGCACTGTGGAAGCCTCAAGATCCGTGAAGAGGCAAAACAGTCGACAAATGGCGCCGAAGAGGGAGTAACCCTTGATCGGCCATTTGGTCCGGGCATCTCTAAGATGGCTGTTCGAGGCAATGTCGTGGAAGAGATCAAGCTGTCATCTCCAATTGCGACTATGCAAGAATATTACAAGCTCAAGCTGGATAACAAGTTGAGACAGCTGGAATCATTGGACGCATTTGCACCCAACCGACACCTCTTAGGCCCTCTCAAGTTGCTCTGTGAGGAAAGATTGCCAAAGCTCAACTTTGATGGAATGTTCAAACAAAGCGCCATACCGACAGACACATTTCAATTTACCCACTATGACCTATTCCCTCGAAATATCTTAGTCACGGGCAGCCCACCACGCATCACAGGCATCGTGGACTGGGAGTTCTCTGGCTTCTTTCCACCTCTTGACGAGTTTTTGGATGACTGGCTGGACGGAGGTGATTGGCCCAAGGAGTTTTACATCGCGTACCTGAAGCGCCTGGAGGAAAACGGCGTGGCTACACCAGCCAAGAGCGTCAGAGGAGATGCGTGGCAAATGGCATGGTGGCTGGAAAAGATAATAGAGAACGCTGCGCCCTGGTGGGTACTAGGAGAGAATGATGAGAACCAGGCAAAGAAGATTTTGGAGAAGGCTGAGTTTGTGATTCAGAAAATGTTGGAAAATTTTGACAGCATTTAGTAGGGTAGAAGATTTGGTTTACTGTTTGGGAGCGAGAATATCACATGGTCATCTATAGGATTAAGTAGAAGACTCATATCCAAAACCAAGAAATTTAATAACTTACACGATGGCGATGCAAGCAAATCTCTAGTGGTAACGTGCTAATAGAGAGTATATGCGTTTTACCGCTTCTACATTTTATTAGAATAATAAATCCGTGCCTACCCTCAACGGATGACTCGTATATTCGAGTTGCTGAAGGCAGGTATCACAGGCCGCCGATTCACACAGAGCAGGATTACAGCGCCGTAGAACTTTAATTTGGTGTAATGTCGAAGTTTCTCAGGCAGCATCACTGTTGAAGCCGAGTGTGGTCGGGAAGATGCGACTGGGGCAGTTGCTACGGAGAATGTTTTTATTTTTCAGATTTGCTCAAACATGCCAGAGCTCACGAAATGAGCAGACAATGCCAAAATACCTGCGTGGATTCTTCTTCAATTTGACATTCATGACCGCAACTGATCGAAGTTAGCTTCTTCTACACAAGCAGTAACATAAATATCAGCATCTTTTCGTTCTTTACAATATGTCTTTGCAATCACGGATTTTGGACGCTTTGGGAGTTCCCGCACCCAGTCTCAAACATCTATATCACAGTCTGGATTGGTTAGAATTCTACGTGTGGCTCATATCCGTCTGTATCTTCTTCGCAAGATGCTTACACTACAAGTTCTTCAATTCCGCGAACTGTGGCAAAATGGGGTTCAAGCTCAAGAAATCGAAAGGGGTTTTTACTTTCAAAATAGGCTTGTTTCCAAGCCCATTGAAGTTGAAACTCGGGCTATCAGTGTTGATGATAACTTTCAAGATGTCATTTGGCTTCAAAAACTGGCAAAGCTGGCAAAGCTGGCGACATTGGCGAAACTGGCGAAGCTGGCGAAACTGGCGAAACTGGCAAATTTGGCAAATTCTGCGAACCTGGTGGAAGATACCGAAGTACAAAGTCAAGATTTCTGTTGGTTTCTTCAAATGGACATTGGCATATAAAGGTAAGGGATGGTGATCTAGAGTTGGATAATGTGCCTAACACGAATCACAGTTCAAAGGAGCGTAAGGCTTCCTGAAACTGATCATGATCATACGCCAGACCGATAAAGCAAACACCATTGGCATGCTGCCCATGAAGCCACATTGTGTGGTTGAGCAGGCTTCTGTGGTACGCGGATCGTCTTGGCGATGGGAAACAGACGAAGCGTGGCAGCGAGTTGAGGGATATTGAATAAGCGTGAATAATTATAACACAGAGCTTTTGAGATGAATACATGTTGCTTTGATCCAGCGTACAATAGATCTGAGACGATGTGACACTAGTGCTTATATCTCTATCTGCAACCCTATATGATTCCAAAAATAGCATCGAAGATTTGAACAAAACTGAGTGAGTTTCACGAACTCGTCGCTTCAATGACAAATTCAACATGAAGATGACTGTTTGTCTTTGTTTCCTAGGTCTTTATGCTCCTCCAAGTGAGAACATATTGCTAGAGCGTACAGATTGGGAATTTGCTTGTAACGGAGTAGGGAGCAGTCGGTAAGAGCTTACAGTGAATGCAGGTGGCTTACCTACCCCTGCACTATCTACAGACTACATCACCTAGAAACATGACATCAGTGTCAATGTAGGCAAGTGTTGATGACAACCTTTTGTCTTTATTACGCTGACGCACGATGGCGGCGTTGGAGGAGCGTAGACTATAAACTAGAATTAAAAATACATACACCAGGGAAAAAACTATGCGAATCTATTCCTGTACATGCAACGTAAACTCGATCAATAGGTGTATTTCGGTATTTTTTTGTACGAAATGCTTCTTTAGGTATGTTGTGTACAAAGCTCAATACGAGACATTGCCAGCTTCGCCATCTTTTGTGGAGGCGTAGAGAGGACTACGAAGGCTAATGCACAATCCGTGGAAGTAGCAGGGAAAATCTGGAATAGTTCAATTGTGCAAGCTGCAATATCACTTTCTTTGCTAAGCTTTATCATCAGCTGCTGGACCAGGACAACTGTCTTATTACAGCATGTAATAGCCGTACTAACTGAGTTCATGTTATGCATGTAGGTAGTAACAAATGTGCACTGGTCTAAAGCGCAGTTCGCTTCGTTCATCTGATAGCCTAAAGAAACCTTTCTGCCGCAGCCTCTCATAGTTGTTAGTAACTCTTGGTTTGTTTTCTTGGTTTCGGTCATTGTCCGCAAGCTCGGTACCGATACGCTCTATTATGTATTTTTGGAAGACAGCTTCAGCTTACCGCCTAAGCTTCGCCTCTTTTTGGTGTAAACATCATAGCGTTAGCTGACTGACCTACACTGTAAAAAGCAAGCTGCAGGCCATTGTGATCGATGCGGGTGGAGAGAAGCGGGGAGCGGGATGGGGTCGTGGCTGCTGGCACGATGCTGCTAGTGAGCAAAAGGTGGCTTAGAATATGGGATCTATTTCTATGGAAGAAGTTTTTGCGCTCGGGCATCAATTATGTGATCCGTCGATATCGAAAAGAGATACTAGCCTAAGATCGAAGAGCAGACCAGACCAGAGGCCATCAGGTTTAACGCTTGGGCTGCTGTCAAAATGGCACATTGCGGATCTCGGTTCCTCTTACATGCGCCTCTTGCTGGTTGGTATACTGATCACATACATGTAGTCTATTGTAAGACGAGCTGAGACGAGCTAATAGCGAGGCTGAGAAACCAAGTCAGGCAATAGCCTAGCATACTTGTAAGCGCCGAAGATTTGTGGAAGGCAAACACCACTTCTGGAATGTTGGTCGAAGCTATTGTTGGCGATCAGAGGACGAGCCGCCCACAACATCGAATTGTACTGTAGGTGCGGATGAGCACGCGTTTGACAGCGCTTTAGCAGCCACTATGCGAGATCCTAGACCGTTTCAACGTCCTGTTAGCCGCCCAGCCACTGCCTAGCAGATGGTGCTACCGGCTTGGAGCTTTTATGCTGCCTGAATCTTCTAGTCGCGTGCCGCCAGAATTGGCTGCCGGCGCCAACTCTCAGAAACCATGATTGGATTGATGGAGTTGCGCTAGGATGGGGCGTTTGTTTGTGCCTGTGCCGAAGCCCGAAAACTAGTTTCTCAATGCCTCTTTACAAGAGTCAAAGAGCTAAGCTTTGCATTGATGCATGAGGTATCCATTGCGACGAGAATCATGTGCAATCTCAGCAGCTTGTCTCCTTTCTCCACCCAAATCTTGCTGGGAAATGCGCCTGGGCCAGGGTGGCCATCGTCAGCCCTGCGCCTCAATGCCTATGGGATCAATTATTTATCTCGCTGGGCGGCACAGCAAGATTGCAAGTTATTAATAGAGTAAATGAAGCAAACTCCACATTGCATGCGAAGGGGGCGAATTGTGAGTTTTTTCCCTTCTTTCACTCCAGTTGCGTTTGTTAGTGGCACAGTGCTAAAGGATGCGTAACACTTGTGGGTGGATTGTTGGTCTATGATGTGGCCAGGGAGTAGAGAAAGATGGATACATGGATGTATACAGTTGCGTATACGACTTCTTTTTTTCGCGAGTTTATATCTTTGACTGCTCCCCATTCACGTTGATATATACACTCTTTCTCGCTTGCATTAATAGTATAATCTCTCCATCCCCGTCGCCCAGCTCCTACAGCTCCTACTACATGGAACAGGATCTTAAAATACCAACTGATTCATTAAAAGCCGCCACCACTTTGGACGGAGTGAAACCCCCTCGCTAGACTCACGGACCCTTTTGTCCCCTGTTTGTGCTGCTTGAAGCTATTTCAACACATTCGCTCCTTTCCAATCCTCCAAAACTCTAGCCGCTAGGAGCCAGGCATTTCAGCCATAACAAGCCAGCATTATAACATAAAACACACCTGTGCCCCTCTGCCCCTTTTGACGCAGCCCCAAAGCACCGCAGAGGAGAGCTCGACGATAACTACGAACGACACTGCTTCTTGCAGAGCCCAACAGCACAGTGCCTCGTATCAGATCCGACAGATTCGATCCCTGGAAAATGCACAATGGCTGATCATCTGGACCCCAGAGACGCATCTCCCGGCGCTTCTGAGACGGGGCGTCGCCGGTCCAAGAACCCCCTGCGCAACATGATCCAGCATCTCACCGTCGACTCGTCTCCGGGTGGCAGCGAGACCGGGTCGCGGCGCTCATCACTGATCCGCCGGCTAAGCGGACAGAAGAGCCGATCGCCGTCGGCGCACTCAGATGCCGCCTCGGGCTCACGGCCAAACTCGAGGCCCCCTTCGGCCATGGGCGTGAATCGCGACCCGGCGCTGTGCGAGGCTTGCGCGCGGATAGCCGCTGAAATCGAAGAGACTCTGGATGAGGTGGACGCAACTTTCACCAAGCCAGCTAACGGCGGGGCTTCAGACTTTGAGACACGGGAGCACTTTGTATCACGGCTGAAGCTTCTGGAGGAGAACCGCTGGTCGGCAACTTGTCCGATGTGTAAGCTGTTCTGGGAGGTTCATGTTCCCAGTAAAGAGCCCGGAGAGTACAACTTGGTGGCCTTGTCAACGCGAGATACGAGCTACTTCATCGACTCAGCCAAGATGCAGGATCACCCGGCCAAAGGACGAGCCAAGGGGCTCAGTCCAGCTTTCTTCTCGGTCATCTCCAAGACAAAGGCTCACAATGGACAGGATCCTGACGTAGATTCTGAATGGTTCCGCGAATCGGCCATGCTGCTTCGAACAAGGCCTGAGATGTTGGTAGACACTGCGAGGGGAAGAAGCGGTGGAGGAAGAAAATTAACCGCTCCATCTCAAACATCCTCACCACAACCATCACCAACATTTAATTTACCCGATGATGCTTTCTGGCCGCAGAGAGGGGTCTGGGGACGAGAAATCGGGAAGAATGCCGATCTAAGCCTTGTGCGAGAGTGGCTTCACTTTTGCGACAATCACCACCAAGGACGATGTTCGCGGAGATCGGTTCAAGCTGAGATCAAGGGATTCAGACTCATCGATTGCGGCCAATCTCCTCCACGGGTGGTCGAAGCATCCCTGCGAGAAGACTTTGTAGCGCTGAGTTACGTATGGGGCGATGCGAAAGAGGATGGAACTTTCCCGCGTGTTGTTAAAGATGCTGCTACAGTAGCGCTTGAACTCGGCTTCAGATATCTCTGGGTAGATCGCTTCTGCATAGACAGCACAAATGTGGAAGAGAGGAGGGGGCATCTCCATCGAATGGATGAGATTTACAGAGGAGCTGCATTCACAATAATCGCCGCTGCTGGCGACAATGCCATGCACGGGCTGCCGGGAGTTGGATCAACAACGCGACCAACTCAACCAAAATACAAATTTACTACATCTAACGTGACTCTCGTTTCAAGTCTCCAGGACCCACGCCTTCTCGTTGAGGGCTCAAAATGGTACACTCGAGGATGGACATATCAAGAAGGACTTCTCTCCCGGCGACGACTGGTTTTCACAGAGCAGCAAATGTACTGGGAGTGCGAGGGTTTGGCGTGCCCTGAGACTTTGGACCTACCGCTTGAGTTTTACCACGATCCGACAGAGAAGCGTATGTGCGATTTCGTGCGTCCCGGCCTATTTAACGGGGTATCATACATGGACGGCAGCTGGGAGCGGTGGAAGAAGCTACCTCAGAAGCTGGGAGAGGCGAGCACGCTGAGTCTGTTCCGTGAAGTAGACCAGCATATTACGAAATACACAAATAGGAATCTGAGCCGGGACGAAGATTCGTTGGATGCGTGCTTGGGTCTTTGGCGAGAACTGGAGAACACGCTTGGAAGGGGAAAACTGAGCGATCTGGTGGGTATCCCAATATGGGCACCGACAGAGCCATCGGAAGAAAATAATGGCATGCCGAGGACAAGACATCTATTCGCATTGTCAATGTGCTTCTGGCATCATAAAGTCGGCACACAGCCGCAACGAAGGAATCATTTGCCGAGTTGGTCGTGGGCAGGATGGTCTGGCCCAGTTGAGCTCTTTTCATCCGTAACAATCGCCGCCGATCCTGAGACGAGAGTGAAAAGTCGAAAGATATTCACTCATCACTATGTGACGGCAACACAGCTGACGAGAAACGAGCCATCGTCTGTCCAGTGGACATACTCGCCAGAGATGACGGTGCTTGGGCCAGACGGTTCTGTGGTGTACGATTTCGCAGAGCAGCTTAGTTCGCCCCCACGATTCCGTCCAGCAAGATATGCCCTCCGCGTGAAAGATCCATTAGTATTGGACCGCGTAAAGGCAAAAACTCATTCCGAAGGCTGGCAGTTCAGTGGCCTCAGCGTTGACGTGCGGATGAGTCGAGGCAGCGGGACAGAAACCGCCTGTCAGGGAGGCGAAAACAGCATTGGCAGCATCAAGGAGTACATAACGCGGCATGGAAAGGGAGAGCAGATGAGCGTGCTGTGGTTTGTGGAAGAGGCCACGGTGATGCTGCTGGTTGTGGAGAGGACGGGAAGAGGGTCATGGGAGCGCGTGGGGAGGATGAGAATGGCCTTTCCAGAAGATGCAAAGGATGTTTTGAGGAGCTCTGGGAGGCTGGACGGCTTATTGGGAAGATTACCGTTGAGAAAGCTGGGGGAGGACATCATCATCGAGTAACGAGTGGTGGGTGCTTAATGCTTATATACAATTATACCAATGATACTCTACTCCAGCAGGAGGCTACAATATCGACATCAAATCACTTATTTTTCGCAGCAGCCAAAAGGAAAGAGGCCAATAAGATCTTGAAATCTTTGTGAATCATTTGCTTAGCCTTTTACGCTATTCCACTCGTAAATCTAAATGTCTAGATCTAAACTAGGTGGCAGACTAGACGAGCTTGTGCCCCAGCTGCTCTCATTCTTCCCCAGCGTCAACTCCAACACGCCTCCATTCGCAAAGAAGTCATGCGTAATCCAGCTCTTCGTATACGGCTTTCCGTTAAGCTTCGCGCTTTGGATGTAAATGTTCTCATACCCTCCATCAAAGTTGATGTTCTTCACCGTCGCCGTCTTGCCCGTCAGGCCGTTTTTGATGCTCACCTCTGGGAAATATGGGGGCAAGATAAGATAGACATTTTGTCCGCCCATTGGCCACATACCCATCATGGCAAGAGTGCTGAAAGCGCCCATGGCGCCGGAGTCGTCGTTGCCAGGGATGCCGTCTACGTTGGCGTTGAATAGCGAAGGGATGTAGTAGTGGCTGAAATACGAGGACAAGCCAGGACGACCAGCATAGTGGAAGAGAAAGACTAAAAGGAAAGCTTGCTCGTCACCAAAGTAAAGTAAATTTGGAGTCGTGTGGAGGAATTGAAGGCGCTTGGTAAATGTGTCTGGGCCGCCAAGGGTGGTGATAAGATCGCTCATGTCGTGAGGAGCAAAGAATGTGTAGAGCCAGCTGCTGCTCTCATAAGTCTAGAATTAAAGAAATGAATTAGTAATTAAGAAGACGTAGCCAAAATTTCAAGTCACTATGCGGGATCGTCATTGTGGGCGTGTTTGTCTGGGGTAAGTGGGTCGGGGCTGCGATACAACTCCAGAGTTGAGGAGATGCAAAAGAATTCTCACCTCGTGGCCGGTAGGAACCAAATAACAAGCATCCGGCTGAAACATCGGTGAACATAGCATAGCGTCTTGATATCCAAACGTGCCGTTCAAATATCTCGGCTGCAGAAAGCCGTAGAAGCCACTGTCGACATAGCCGGTCGAGCCATCAGATTGGTTGACGTAGATATATGAGTTTTGGTTCGGGTTCCACATATTCTTCCAGTTTTTAGATCTCTTAAGATATTTCTCTGAATCAGCTGTCTTATGGAGAGACTGGGCAATTTCGGCAATGCAAAAGTCGTTGTAAGCATATTCGACGGTTCTCGAGATGGATCGTGAGAAGGTACCAACTCCTACTCCTGGGTAAGTATCCGCTGCTACAATGTCCAATGGACGGAATTCAGCTTACCATTGGGATCAAAAACATCAGTGGGAATATATCCAAGCGTCTTCCAGCTGGTCAGACCGCCACGTCCCTCAATTCCCCAGTTCACAGGCTCGTCTTCTTGTAGGTCAGTATGAAGTCCTGTTTCAAGACATGAAAAGGTACGTACCTTCGGCGTCCGAGATCAACGCCTCGTATCCAGTCTGCCAGTCGATACCTTGATGAAGTCCTTTCAAATACGCATCGACTAAAACCACATCGGCGTTACTACCTCCTTGTGTCCAGCCTTTACAGAAAGTCATGCGACAGTCGGGCAGCTTTCCCTCGTGACGGTAAATGTCAATGAGTCCGCGAATCATTTGTGTTTGGCTGTATGGGTCGACAAGCGTAATTAACGGGTGAATGCTGCGGAATGAATCCCAGATGCAGTAAAAAGAGTCATAATCTGCCACGATTAGCATCGCAGAGCTTCATTCACTGTAGCGAGGATTTATATGAGACTTACAAGGCTCACTGCTCTCCCACAGTGGATTCTCTCCAGTATAATCCTGAGGAGATATCATTGATCGATAAAGCCCCGAATAAAAAGTCGTCAGAATGTCGGTGTCTACCCCTGTGTTATCAACTTGCACGACTCCCAGCTTCTTTCGCCACGCGTCCTCTGCCGTATCCAGAGTCCCTTGAAAGTCAAAGCTGGGAATCTCAGACTGGGCATTGCCGCATGCCTGATTCACACTGATGAATGACAAACCCACTCTGGCCAGTATCTGGTTGTTGCTGGGTTTGTTAAACTGCACAAAAGCACCTCCGGGCACAGGTGGTCCTGTGACCGTTGCGGTCTCTGTATTGAGTTGCTTGAAGTTTGTCCCGGCTCTGTTATTCTGAAAAATGCCGGTGTCCTTGATGCTGGCTCCCTTGAAATCAGCGCAGAAATACAGATTATATGTGCCAACGCCAAATGACGGGTTAAATGTGCCAGATCCAGTAATGCGCCCACTGCCGGGGTCAACTTTCACGCTTCCCTTGCTTCTGGAATCTGACAGATCTGTCAGATCGGCCAAAATCACTGGCTCATATGGGATAGCGTTTGCGCCCGTCGCATCGCCTCCCTTCATTGGCACAGGCTCGTCAGGGAACGTAAATCGATATAGCGCTGTTTTGTTCGCTACTGTCATCTCGGCTTTGATGGAAGTATTGAGAGTAACTGAAAAGAACCCTGGATGGGCCTCCACGGAACTGTTGATAGGCATCGATTGGCGGTCATTTTTGGTCCAATAGCAGTTATCAAGAATGCCACCAGAACAGCCACTTTGTGCAAACAGAGGAAAGTTTCCAAGAGAAGCACCCTTTAGAGACAATTAGCTAGGAGACTTTTATTCTCAACGACAAAGCACTTACACCACCCGTTCCACTGTCGTGCATATGAGAGAATCCAGTAACTAAAGCATCATCGTCAGACAAAAGTTATAATTTCCCACGCCTTTAATTCTTAAGATCTATTTCTCAGTCTCGTAGTCAAACTTACTGGGGCCACCATCTGAAGCATAACCGCCGGCATTATCGTTGACTGAATCGGCCACGGCCTTGGCCATGCCGAATGGAAGAGTTGCGCCCGCAAAAACATGTCCTGGAGCATTGTCAACTCTCAATCTGGTCTTAGTTGTTTCATTTAAAACTTATATAAGGCTTGGCATGTACTCACCTCCATTGGTTGTTCCAATTAACGGGTCTACATAGTCAAAGACATCGTATGTGGCTTGGGCAATAGACCCATAAGTGAGTGCCGTAACCAAGGCCCGAGAGAAGCCCATCGTGATGAACCCTCAGTGTTACCGAGTAACAAATTGAGATGATAGAAAGAGTCACGATTGTCACCTTTCACACATGATTTTACTCAGCATTATAGCTATATTTATACTGAAAGCCATGGAGCTATAGGCCCGTCGGTTATCACTCTTAATATGCCATGATCAAAAGGGAAGTTCAGACGCTGCATCTTCAATCCTGAGAGCTGGTCCGAATTTTACTCCATGGACAAGCCGAATGTTTACCCTCATCATGAGAACACAATATGGAGAACCCTTGGTATCGGCCGAGGTGCGGCAATGAGGTTCTTCCATATTCGCAGCATGATTAACCGCAAGCTGCTATGACCCATAATGCGGGCGTCGCCAAGTATATTAATTTCACAGGCGCATCGAAGACCACCAATGATACGCTTCCAAATGCCAGTTTGCACCTTGACTATAGACTTTCCTTTTGCAGCGCAAGGGCAAATTTCCCGTCGGGCATATTTGCAACTCCATGTGTGAAGATATGCGTTGATCTCGCCTGAATAAAGAGATCAGGCGCATTTGGATACCCGCATGTTCCAGGCACTAGCCAGGCCAACGATCTAACTGCATTATTTCGGCAAAATCGCCTCCACCAATACATAGTAATAACAGAAAAGAATAGGTAAATTTCTCACGTGCAATTGGGATCATATGAGGAGCAATTGCCCAGATATCTACGCTAAGTGACTTGATGTTGCATTATAAATGGATAAGGCTTCGGCAATGGCTACAACGAATCGTCCGTTACCCCAGCATTTGATTGATTCCGATTATCCCCCGCATTCCCGACTTGGATAAAGATTGAGCAAGTGCCGTTATAGGTATGAGCGACCCGTCGGAAGCAGCATCATAGGATGAAAGCCAAGATCTCAGGTGTCTATACAGAATAGTGCTGCCAGTTCGCAGTCAATCTCGGACATAAAATCGGTACGTCTGTGGACAACTGTAAATAAGAAGCGCTGTGTCTGACTCGGCAAAACGAGTAGTAAAAATGAAGTCCGAAGCCCGAAAACTTTTGCAGAACCTGTCAAATATCCGATGTGAAGCTCTAGGAGAGATTGCTCTGTCGGTAAGACAAAAGTAAAATGCGTCAATTCTCTATTCAATTGGGCTAAGCTAGTTAAGTACTGAGGCATTAATAGTTCGTAGACCATATTGTAAAAGAACATCCTTGTCGCAATAGTACTTATACGATCCAAGTTCCATGCCTTTTGAACTATAAACAGTTGAAATCCGGGGCTTTCGCAACAGCTTCAAAACGGCTTACTGTAATTGATGTAATTTATAACAGCAGCCTTAGAAAATCAGCAGAATATGGCATCTACAAAGTTGTCGATGTTATCAATAGGCTTTTGCAATAGAGAGCGAAATTCCGCCGAGATCCGTGATCTCTGATGATGAGAGTGATCCAGATCGTGGCGAGCAAAGTTGAGCATCAACCTGTTTGCTCTATAAGCCTAAAGATGGAAGGAGCTTCCAACAGCTACTTGCCCGCTTGGCGCTAAGCGGTATAGTTTATATACTACAAAAGTGTTGACATTAGCATCAAAAACCAGTCGCCCGCTTGGATCAATACCGAGACTCGCAGAAGATCCATTGCGCTCCATTTATAAGTTTGAAAAGTGGAAGGGGCTTTCAACAATCCTACCTGCCCGCTTGGCTAAGCGGTATAGCGTGTCACTAGTACTTCTGTGATATGACAAGGTGATCAGTTCGACTCTGATAGTGGGCATCATTTTTTGCGATTCTCGGCTTCTTTTCATTCAGCCCCGAGGTCTTTTTTGTCTTTCTATCTCTTTAAGAGATCTACGAAAACGTCCGTCATGCGAGCTCTCTACTGTTCAATAAGTCGTTCCATAGCGCTGTCATATCCCATTTCTGACGTGCCGTGCCATCCACTTGGCTTGTATCTAGCGTAGCAACATCTACATGCGAAACGATTATTTCTCATGAAATTACAATTTACAAAGAAGAAAAAAGCCAGCAGCAGAATGATTGCATCGAACAGATATTCAAAAACAAATGTTTTTATTCATTTTCTTGCTTTCTTATGCTATATCGTCCATGGCGGAAGCTATATGTCCCGATGCCTCACTCATAGTGTCTTGTCAATCATCCAAGTCCACAAGCCGCTCTTAGGATGCAATGTCATTCTAGTGACTGGATAACATGTCGAACATTTAGTGCTGTGAACCATCGTGTGTTAGACCTTTGTTTGGTGTATTCATCCAACTTGAACTGATCAAGCTTACCTTGCAGCAAGAGCAGTCGCTGCAGGTGGTGGAGCAGTTGCAGGTGTTGCAGGAGCTATGAGAAGATGTTAATATGACCACAAAGACTGACTTTTCATTCATAGAATATATTGAAATGTTTCGCACTTAGCGATCAAATGAAAAAGACATCCAGAATGCGAATCGATAGATGGTGAAAGGTTACTGAGAGTCAAGTCGGGATGAACTCACCAGGGAGACATTTTGAAGTTGAGACTGAAAGTCGTTTAGAAAGTCGTAAAGATAGCTGTTTGTTGAGTGGTTCTGATCTTGGAGTTGGCTGTAGTGATGGCAAGAAATTGAAAAAGCAAGCGAAAGCTGCTGCTTTTATAGACAGATCGAAGCTGTGTTTTCTGACATTTCAACCTGTCACCTGTACTCTCTCCACTCACAACTCCCCACGTACTAAATCCTGCACTCTTCGCTAGTTTCATCCTCAAAGCTCACATGTAGGAGCTTTAGCCAGCGAGCTAGTGCAAGCTATCAGGGGATGGCCAACTGTCGACGTGAAAATCTTCACATGCATTCGTCAATGCCCATGCGTGGCCATAGAACTTGAAATGTCATTTATCATCCGCTCTGGTCATAAGACGCCTTCATTGGCCGAGGGACAGGTAATGGCAACCCGAGCTCAACAGCTAGAGCCAACAAGCTGGGCATCAAGAGTGTTTTGCTCGGGTGGCAACTGCAGGGGCATTCAGGTTCGTAACGGCTGGAATGGATTGATGATTGTAATGGTGTGAGACATGCATGCCAAGACATGCAGACATACGGTTATTTTGAAGATAGTTGTGTAGCCACGCATACTTGTCAAGGGCAATTCTACTATATAAGCACTTCATTAACCTTCTAGTTTAAATACATTTCCATGAATCAAGATTTTTAGATCACATACGACGGATATAAAGTTTTACACGAAGTAGCTGATCGACAACAACGAAAAGAGCTGAGGACGTGCATTTTGGCAAAAACTGGTATACTTTTATGAAATTATTCGAATCAGAACAGTCAACTGGATATGCGCTGATGAGGCAAATACGCAGAGCTAGAGCTGGAGCTTTGGCCTCATAGCAGTCGTAGGGTGATCACGGGAGCCATTTCCTTCCTCCCTTGGAAGGCAACACTGCTGGACCAACAGATTATTGAAGGTTTTCACCAAAGTCGACAAAGTGTCCTCTTATCTAAGGACGAAAGATAAGAAAGTTGGCCGACATGACTATTGACGATAGGGGTGTATTGGCCACGTCATGAGAGGTCTCGAACGAGGCCATTGATTGGTTTTTGGGGGGCGCCTGCACGAGAATCGAGCCGTTGATAAACGGTGACAAAGCGGCTGTGCAGCTCTGGCTTGACGTAACACAGCATTACTAGCATCGGAAGCGGAAATGAGGAACTGGTGAGGTGTGAACAGTGCGGCTTCGACGGCAGCCCCCACGGGTCGGCCAACAAGAATATTGGGGGGCAATCACTATTGGTGATAGCATGGCATGAATCCCGAAGCTGAAAAGGGGCAGACAAACAAATAGACCTAGCCTAGATCATCCCGTGAAAACTATCACGCGGCCCTGAGTAGCTTCATGATTCTACTAGTGGCTTACCCGATCCCTTGTGAGCCGAAAGTAGGGAGACATGGAGCTAATAGGACAATGATCGTTTCAGCAGCATGTGATTATATCAAAATGAAGCAATACTCTCCGTTAGGATCATGTATGCATCCATGAGATGTCGGGAAGAGACGGAAGTCAGAGTGGGAGCACAAATGTGCTGCGAATCAGAAGCTGGATTGGCATGATTATTACTTGACAAGATTACAAACCCCCACCCAAGTGGCCACAAATAACCCCTTGGTATCTGTTTTTGTTGGGATATCTGTAGTAGACAGAGCACAGCATGTTTCCTCAGCTGAATGATCAACAGTGGACATAGGAAAAGAGAATCTCGCGAGAGAAAGGCCAAGTCTACTCTTCAATAGCTCTTCCAGCATAGACGAGGATGGCTACTGATCTCAAGGCGCCAAGCTGACACAGATTTCAAGCAACAGTATTGCATTTATAATCGATTTCAGTCTGGTGAACAGGTGTGTTGGTGTCAACTTGATTGTCAGTGGCTTGGAGGGAGACGCTGTTGAGATTGGCAGAGATGCAGAAACCGCCAACATGAGAGGAATACTCCTCCTTTTTATATTTGGCAATGTATGATGTGAATATCAAGTTTGGAACTCCTACTCATGGTTTCTATTTTCATCATCTCCGCTTCCACTCTCTCCAACCAACTGGCCGCTTTATGAGCTAAACATGGCCCACAGGTAAAATCAGAAACCTTCGCCAATCAGCACCAGCATATCTGTGAACCTTGATGGAAATTGGGTTTATATTTCCTTGATTCTGCCTTTGGTGATACGTGATGCCCAAAAGGCGACATGGGAATGGCGAATAAGATGTGATGAAGGCCGTGAGGGGTTGAGAGGCCATCAAGGTGCGCGGCCATCAAGGTTCACATTTGTCAGCTATAACGATGTAAAAAAGGAGTCATCTGGGAGCAAATTTGTGTAAGAACAAATAGAAAAGAGTCTATATCATGATTTTTAGCTAGATAAAAACGAAGCGCTGATTCTACTGCTCATGGAAAAATAAAACGAGCTATAATATGAACGAACGTGATATGGGCTTAAGCTAAACGGCTGGTTCAACGTCGCATGAATAGATACCATATAACCTGGTGAATTCAAGCAAGATTTAGGTGTCATCAAATCATTTCAAAACTTCCGTACGAATTCTTTCCTGTCATCTTTGCGACACTTGTAGTATGATGCAACAAGTGCCTCATGGGGTAGAGCAATAAGGACACAAGCTTAGAGTCTACTGATAATCGGCTCAATCATAACCCGGATGATAAAGTACACCATTGAAGCATACAGTACCAGATGATTGATACCGACTTTCTTTGTTTGTATGTAATTCAGTGTTGATTGGTACGCAGCCACCAGAATATTCCGATACAAAGAAATATCCAGAAGCAGATGGATGCAACCGGTCAGACATTCCTAACCAATATAGGTCGCCGCGAGCTAGAGATAAGACACCATTTACATATTGTTTAAATTATGCAGATTTAAAGTCGCCTTTATTCTTAACACATCTCAGAATTCATCCATTAACTGAGGCTCGTTGTACGAAATATCTATTGCTTTTAGTAGCCAAAAAAAAAAAAAAAAAAAACAATCATTTAATAAATGTTTGAAGACAGAACTAGCTCATCACTTTTTTATGTTGAATCTAATAGTTCCGAATATTTTCGTATATGAATTAAAACTCTACTGACGTACAACATAGCTAGTTTGAGATTTTTCAGCTGATAGCTATCTCCAACTTGGTAAATATGCGGGCTCTAATGAGAGAAAGATAGAGTAAGATGAAATGGCTGTACTGGCTTTACACTGATATTCCTCTTTTCTGTTGAGCTGCCCTGTGCAAATGGAGTTATTTGTGACTGGCAAGACAAAACTAGCACACCTTCAGAGTGTACCGATGCTAAGGGTTCTACACATGTCATCTTAGAGCAGATAAGAGCCTACGACTGCGTATGGCATCAGTTTCCTTGATGCAAGGACTTGGTCTCTGTAATGATCACCCATAGACCGGTCTAAAGAGTGTGATAGGCGGTCTCATGTGGAGCTATGTCTCATCTCCAGTTCATCTTTGTGTCACTATGTCGGCACTTCGGTAACTTCCGATACACTCCCGAAGATAAGCCTAAATGAATATCTTAACAGAAAAGAAGCGGGGAGACTCAGATATTGCTCGAGCTCTATGCGGCATACGTGCCTTTTCTGGGTTAAGAAATAGACGGTGTATGAGAAAAGGAACAGATGACACCCTGCGATAGTTCAAGGATTCAGTTGGGCATATCAAAAGGCTAGGTTCTATCACCTTGACATGCGCATCTACTACTCTCCAAGCCGTATGGAAGCAGACTAGCCCGTAATTCATTCGGTTTTGGCATGATGAATGTCACTGAAGATTATAAAGCGTTGAATGGTCAGGCAGGTCCACCCTCTTTGACAAGCCCACTTATCTATTGTTTCGTTTGCAACATCCGTTTGCTCTTAGTCAAGCATATTGCCCTTCCCTCTTCCATAATTCAGCTCCAGCTGCTGCAATATAATCCATTCTCGCTTCTTGACACGGTATGAGCCCCCGCGATGACGCCACCGTGATGCATTTCATGATCTGATGAGTGATGAAAATTAGTTTTCACGACGAAGCCGAATCTCAAACAAAGCTGTCTCCTGGATCAATTCCATTTTCAAGACGAAGCTCAATTTGACGAACAAAGCAGCCATGAATACCACCTTGACAAGGAAGTCTTACAGATAGCAGAGGCAGAGGACGCCTGGTCGGCAAATATGACATCAATTGGGAAGCTCCACGCAAGGTTTTAGGCCTTTAGAGCGTCATTTATGGGCAGCCAGACGATAAGACTGCTGCTGTGGCTTGGCAAGTCAAAGATATCAAGGCAACAGGCTTCTTGATGAATGCTCTGTCAATGAAGATCAGGATCAAGCTCGAAGACGAAGGATTTGGCTCTGACAAGATGACCTCAAGGCAACTGTTAGCTCTGATTCAAACAACGGTCCTAAGAGTTTCTCAAAGTGATATGTTCAACATCATATCGGACTTCACCAGAAGCAATCGAGAATCCTTCGCTTCGCTTGACGCATATGCGATGAGCCGTATACACAACTGGACCATCATCAAGGCAAACTACCCTGATACCCCTGGAATATGGTTTATAGTCAGCGCCCTCTCCGGTCTGAAAGAGTCAAACGAGACATGGTATGAGAACTGGACTGCTTGCCTGCGGTGGGGAGGAGAGATCGATAAAGACAAGCTAGTCAAGTTCCTGATAGCTCAGCCAAACGCAGAAGCTCGATCTCAACGCAACATGGGGAGCCTCGGTTAGAGGATTGGCATGAGAACCGGGTAGTGTGATGGAGGAAGGTTTTGATGGAAAAGAGCCCGGGATGGTCTTGTTTTGGAGGATTATCTCAAGGAAGTGCCTCCAGAGGCCTAGAAGATGCACACAAACTTGATCAGTTGTACTCTAAACGGGAATCTTCTTTTGCGACGTCAAGTTCTTCGATATAAATCTAGTCTATGAGTCTGCAATCAAATTTGGACAAGCAAGATGTCTCACATCTCTCTACATATGTTACATCATCATCTGTAAATGACTTCAAGCTTGTACATCGTTTTCTCAGCAATTCACAGTTTGGAATCAAGTAATCTTACCGCTACAGATTTAGCATATGTTCAGATGATCTTATCCAAGCGTCTAGTGGGCTGTAAGCAGCATGTTGACTCAACCGCATTGTGACATACCTTCACGCTTATATCCCCAAACTCAGATGATCATACAAATTCTAGCTAGAGAGCTGATCAAGGCGACCACTCTTCATTTAAGGAGTTCATAGCAATGCCAAGCGAGCAGTGTAATATTCCATCAGCTAGAGCTTGTGACCTCGGGCAACAGAGATATGGATAGAGCAGTCCGCACCTGGTGCCTCACGGGTAGTAGTTAGATAAGCGAGTCGGTCACAGCATGGTAGCTATAGCAGGATTATCTTGATAACATGTCTTCTTGTTTGACTTGAAGGCCTAGTATCAGTTGATTGTACAATAAAAAATTGACAGGCCAATGAGAGGCGTGAAGCCCAGAGTGCGGATCGGGAGATAATTCTAGTCGTCTTTAATTCGCGAGTACAAGATGACAAGCAACGAATTAACGCCGGAACCACTATCACAAGTAGGTAAAGCACTTCATACATCAAAAGATTTTCTCGGGTATGGCGTGTATTAGTCAAGATCCTCGCGGTTGGTAGTCCTCATTCCAGTCTTCCTGGGCAGTCAGCTGTTCCATGTTAGACCTGAAGCCTCGGCATGGGATGTGTAAGTCTCCGGATCTACGCAGCTTCCCATGCTCTTAACTCTCACCAGAGAAAAGAGGGGCAAACTGGAATCGCTTCCATGGCGCCCACTTAGAGACCCTCCATCTTCCCAAATCACCTCTACGCCGTCACTCGGCTGAGGCGCTATCGTGAATCATGTGGAGCGCGCGCCATGCAGGCGGTATAAAAATTTAGAAGAAGCAAAATCCACACTCAGGTATGACGGTCACGCTTGTATGTTTAGCGCTATATGCGACGATGAGGGCAATTAAAATCTCGCGCAGAATCATATCGCAGCTCGCAAACCTGGAACAGCTTTGATAGCCTCTTACTTACGCCCGTATTCCATGGTAGATCAAGGCCTGGCGTCAATGATCCCAAGGACTTGCAGAATACTGGATTAAACGCTTACAGGTTGGAATGATACCTATATTGAGGGCCATGGACGATATAGACTGCAGCTGAAGATAGCACAGAGGCAGCATAAAGAGGGAGCTGGACTGACGCCGACGCGAGTAATGATGGCGAGTCTCGAAGAACTGCATGAGGGTAGAATGGATTGGTTATTGCACTTCACCTCATCCAACGACATCGTCCTCCACAGAGACGTCACCGCCGTCATCATCATCATACGTGGTGAAGACTAGGATATGTGCGTCCACCTAGATCCATGCCTGCCTTGAAGGACCTAGCCCTATGGAGAAGAGAGGATATGTATATGCAATGCATCTACAGCGGGACAAGCAGGTGACTATGCGTGGGGAGATCAATTAGACCCTTGGTTTGTTTAGTCTCTGCAGCATCTGCTTGCTCAGAAGTTTGTTTGTTGAAACGGGTAATGTCTGAACTGCGCTAGTGATGCGATCGCGGCCCAATATGGCAGGGTACAGATGCTCGTTTGCACTTTAATATAGAGTCGTAGAAGTGCTCGTATGATTGTGTAGAATGGCTGAATACTTTGACATAAAAGTACAGAGCAACTCATATAAGCAGTAGTATATTGAACTCATAAATCTTGAATTTTTCCAGTTGTCTATCCAGCCACTGCACCTCCTAACGCAATCGTTTCTTGTTGGTTCTACAAAGGCGGTGTCAAGGGCCATGGAACTCTTACAGCAGGTGGCGTTGGAGACGGAACACTACCGGACATCGACGTTTAGTCCTTCTTAAAACAAGAGACACATCGTAATGGATATCCCCATTGCCATGCCCAAAGAAAGAGGAGATAGGCAGAAGCTGCAGTTGATCCCAGTATATGCGGTGGTTGGTTGGTCTCTCTTACACCATGAGAAGGCAAAAAGCGGATGTGGCTGCGGCCCATGTGGAGAGCAAAACGCATTGTCCAGCAAGATCTGGAATTTTTTTCTCCAAATTAGTGCCACGGACACGCAATTAGCACGGCAACAGCAGCTACAGTAGCTTTTCGGTGAGCAGGCGGTGCTGGCCCGTAACAAAGCGGCGGGAGCTTGAGTTTAGCCCCCCTGACAGCATCTCTGCTTATTTTAACGCGCGTTGCCGTGTTTGACTCCGAGTTGCGGAGTCCCACGCCGTCGAGAAGAGCAGAGGCTGCAAGGAAAGGGACTGGAGCTCGGCTCGGCAGAAGCTGAGACAATGAAAAGCAGATTTATGCATATCTGCCTCCTGTTTACGAGGTTCACGGAGGCGAAACTTTGAGCCCTTGCCTCGTCAATGCATCGCCACGGCCGTTTGGCCATTGAGAGCCCCGAGTACTGTGCAGATAGACATGGGGCAAGCTCCAAGTCAGAGCAAGGGCTCTTCTCGCAGTTGAGTCATTAGGTGAAGGGTTTCCGGGCGGCATCCGCGGTGCTTACAATTGCTCGCTGCTCTGGCCCCCCTGCAAACGTCTTGATGGTTAAAAGGGTTGCATGTGCAGATGACCCCTAACGTTCGCTGCAGTTGAGATACATTAGTTGATTAGGTACTAGAACAAACGATTCGATAACTCGATTCCTTGGCCCGTTCGCCACCTCTCTGGAGGACCGTTTCAGTGCTGTATAAACCAATCGCCGGACCCCCCGCCTTATCGTCGTGCAGCCTGCCCAGGGTGGTTCCGGCGACGTTATCACGCTTCAGGCATAGGTTGGCTTCATGGGTTGACGTGTTCTACGCACAAGTCCATAAATCGAGACGCGAGTCAGTGAAGCGAGTATCCACGTCTGTGACCGCCTGATCTCTGGACAATACGTGTAACTGCACCGATGGACCCCTTTCATAGCAGGGGGCTCCCAATTGTGACCTTGTGCAAGCCCGTGGTAGCCCAGGGCCCTCAAATCAGGCACCGCGAGTACGTGATGGAAGCCCAACTCAGCGGCCAGGCCCTGCGCGCGGCCTATCACATGCCGTGGCCTTACACCAAGACTGCATTGACGTGTAAACCGCTGCTGGCACAATTCGGCACACATCCTGCCTGGAGCTAATCCCCTTCAGTCGCCCACGGCTTTTTCTCCAGCCTTTTTCTTTACCGCTTGATGAGAACTTCATTTTATACAATGCCAGCGACGACTGGCAAGAATTCATCACCAGTCATCCAGCAGAGCAGACCGTCATCATGGTTATGAGAGTGAGGTCGCTGTCTCAGCGCATGCCATCATGGACCAAGTCGGCCAGTATGTGATTGACGTCCCCTATTCGCCTCACCGCACAATGCGTGCTGCTGCAGCCGGCTGATTCCACTTCTACTGTAGAACGACTGTCAAGGACCAATACGACGTTTAGCACCACGTCCACCGAGCGGATGGACAGCTCCATGGACTTTACTGAAACGTTAAGGCATGCCAACGCGTCTTGTTGCTCATCTCATCTCTGTTCAATGTTCAATGCACTAACCAAGGCCGTTTGCCGCAACACAGTCCAGAAGATGAAAAGAGCTTCCAGTTAGTTGCCGGCGGGACCAGCGACCAGCTTCGGTGGCTTGAGATTGACAATGGCGCCAAGAAGCCTGAGGACGCCGCCAGCGAGCTTGCTCCCAGCGAGGACCCTTCAAGTGAAGAGGCCAAGAGCGAGGGCGTTTCCAATGAGGAGGCTGCCGATGAGGCCGTAGCCGGCGAGAATGCCGCCAGCGACAACGCAACCAGTGTAAATGCCCCCAGCGTCAAGGAGGCTGCCAGCGTCAAGGCCGTCAGCACAAAGGCGCCCAGCACAAAGGCATTCAGCACAAAGGCTGCCAGCCAGAAGCTCACTCTTGACGATGCCACTGACGTGGACTCTGATGAGCCCGAGAGCTACGTGCTGCATTGCCACGACGACGTCAACAACCATCTGCGGCAGATCAACGAGGCGCTCAGCCTCATCAGCATTATGGGCCCGACTCGCAGCGGCAAGTCCACGCTCTTGAACCTTCTCGCAGGGTGCACCACAGAGCCACTGTTCTCAACCTCTCCCGGAGCCGAATCGTGGACTAGAGGTAACGCACGCACAGGCCTTGGGCTGACGCCCGCCCCCTATACTTGCTAATCCCTGCAACAGGCACAAACCTCGGGAATAAGATCATGGGCGTCAAGGAATTCTCACGACTTGACGACGGCGTTGAGCTGCCAATGGTGGGCTCTCAACGAGTGGCTTTCTTGGACACCGAAGGCCATGGCGACCAGGGCGACTTATACGAGTATGTAGCCGCGGATTCATTTTGACTTGATGGTGTGAGTTGCCGACTAATCTACGACAGCATCATTCTCTTCACTCCCGCTCTTCTATGCTCTCGCGTCATCGTATTCAACACCACAGATGTCGCCAAAGACACCATCCTGACGTCTTTGGCGATGATGACGCTGGCTGCGGAGAAGCTGCATTTTGGTGGCGACAAGAAGACCTCCGGCCCCAAATTCGGCCAATTAGTCATCATCATCAACAAGTGAGTCTTTCTTTCTCATCCCCACAGCAAAGCCATTTGTTTTAACAACTATCTTAGGTACGATCTTGGTGGTTCAGGTAAGTTTAATGAGATAGATGCACTGTACTGCCTCGGGATTGCACATAGCTTGTGATACTAATATGCTCAACTAGTGGACGATGTCAGAAAAAACATCCTCAGAAAAGAGATCGGCAGGACCGAGGCGATCAAGAGGAGAAACAAGATCCGAGAGAAGCTGTCTGCCGAGTTTGAGGACGTGACTGTAAGCGGACTCCATTTAAACAGGCAATGGGAGAAACATACTCACACCGGTCCAGGTTCACCTGCTTCGCGGAAACTCTCTAAAGGAGGGCGTGCAAGCCAAGATTAACGACAAATCCAAGGAGTTCCTTGTCATCGATGATTTCAATGACAACTACGTCAAGGACTTCAAGAATCTGCGTGCCTCGCTGTCTCAGATGCTGCGGGTTCCTCGACTTGTCGCCGGCGCACCTTTGACTGGCGCTTCTACAGCAGACTTTGTATCAAGCATTGTCAAGTCGATCAATCGTCTTGAGCAGAATGGGCAGCTGCATGTCCCTGATATTTGGCGGGCTGCCGAGAACGAAGCCGTCAACAGATCTCACATCAAATTCCACCACGACTATAGAGAGGCGTGCAACAAGCTGAGCGCAGACACACGGCTGCTAAGCACAAAGGACTGCAACAAGGTATGCGGAATACCACTGGCTTGTGAGACCCAGGAACTAAAAGATTACGTTTAGAAACTAGACCGCGCCATGCAGAAATGTCTGAACAGTGTCCGGGATTCATTGAAATATCTCTCTCAGCAGACCGTCAAGTAAGAACGGAAGTGCCATCATTCGGATCACTCATATCTAACAAATGTTCCAGGGACACATGTGAAAGCCTTGCAAAGGAATCAGAGGGGCAGCGGAATGAAGTTTTGGCTGCAAATCTTCAAAAGATTGAGGCCTTTGCCGAGCAAGAGCTGACTGAGCTGATTGGCTCAATTCAAGACTCTTTGAATGAGGCGGCATCCGACTTCAAGTCCTTCTCGCTCAACACTGCCGAGAAATTGCTGGATCAGTATCACGGCGACTTGCTCGAGGCCTACAAGAAGAAGATCTCGTCTTATGACGAACAGGCACTTTCTCGAAATTACTCAGTGACTTACGACCGCGCATTTTTCACAGCGGCGGCGATTGTGAAGCAGAACCTCTCAGTTGCTTGGGCTTCATGGGTCGTTGAGCTGGATACTGCAAACTCTGAGGCAATCACTGCCGCCTTGGAGAAACTCTACCAAGAAAGCCTCATCGGCGATGAGTCAATATGGGAGACGGCCGCGGAGGAGGAGCAGAGCTCTCATCTGGAGCAGTACTACAACACCATTGATACCGAGTATCTCTGGGAGAATGCATCGGCCATCAAGGAAAACTACACAGAAAAGGTCAACAAGATCAAGGACTTGGTCAAGTCAAAGGTCACAGTACGAGAGCAGCAGATGGAGAAATCCATTGCCCAAGAGCTCGGTGAGTGCAAACATGAATGACTGGGAATGCAAACGTTTACTAAACTCTTCTAGACAAGCGCTTGAATTCTTATCAGAGACAGCTGGATGACTCTCTGCTGCCCAAGGAGGACGTCGGAGATTTCAAGACCATCACAGACACAACAGATTCCCGCGAGGGTCTCATAGCCTTCCTCAAGGAGCAACCGATCAGCGGCCGTCTTTATGACCACCACTTGAACGAGTTTGACAACCAGTTGTCCACCAAGAAGAGCACCTACGGCGATAGATATACCTCTGGTTCGTATTCTCCGTCCAACGCTCACCTTTCGCCGTTACTAACACTCTTAAACAGTCTTGAAGGATTTCTTGACCTATCTTGAAGAGGAGCTCGATCGCGTCGTCAAGACCCAACTCGAAGACTTCAAGAACCAGAGCGACACCCTCGCAATTACCAGAACAGTGTCCAAAGACAGAATCACAAACCACCTGGCCACCTGCGAAACCGCCGCCAAGGCCGCCTTCGAGGCCAGCGTCACCAACTTCAGCGTCACGCACGAGGACTCCAAGACGCGCGTCGTCGAGGCGCGCAACAAGCTGGCCAGCGGCATCTCCGACTACCACATCGCGAAGCTGCTGCTGCTGGATGCCCTGGTCAACAAGTGGAACCGCCAGGCCCTGAACCGGGCCATCAACGAGGTCATGGCTGGCGTTGTCGACTTTACGCTCGACACCCCCGAGAAGCTGGAGGAGGGCATCCGGAAGGCGAAGATGGCCTACTTTGGAGAGGCTTGTGGTGAATTGACGAAACAGGCCGAGGTGAGCTCATTTGGACTTTGGTGGAGTTAAACTGCTGACGTGAAGTAAAAGACTTGGGAAACGTTTGAACAACGAGCCGACACGCTGTACGAGAACGTCAAGTGAGTATATCCCTTTTGATCTACAAAAGTTAGCGCAAGTTGGATCCTAACAATTTTATAGACGCGCTCAAGCTGTTTTCAAGACGAAGGTTCGAATTACCACTTTATTTGCCTTTTCTTCTTCAAAAAACAAAAATGAAGGAAGATATATCTCTCACCACCCGCTAACTCCATCACAGGGCATCAGCTACGAATCCACAACCTCCGAGTTGGAATCCAAAGTCATACACGGAATCTCCCGCCCCTTCGCAGACCTTGCCAAGTATGCAAAAAAATCTCCTTATTACGCCATCATATGGTTGCTAAGATTTCTCAAAAAATCTTTGTACACGGCCATTACTTGGTTGATAAGATTCCTGCTCACACATACTCGGCAGTCTCCTCGGAATGTCCTGGATATCCAGCGGGTCGGAATTCCAGCACGAGCTGCACCCCGAAGGTAGCGGACGGTCATATCTTCTCAAGAACCTGAGCAAGCCCAAGGGATTCGGAGTATGTACATATTTTAATACAAATTGCAAAAAGAAAGAAGAAAAAGAGAAAAAAGAAAAAAAAAACGTAAAACCCGAACTTTTTAAGGAATTACAAAGGCTAATGACGATTTGTGCAGAACAAGCAGTGTACAAGTCTCCGGTTCGACAACTGGAGGGCGGAATTCTCTGATTTCGTATTCGACGAGCCCATCATCCAGGAGCTCTCGCCCTTTACCGTTCGCATAGCCCTCCCGTTTATCATGATACAGTTCACACTCATGGCTAACGACTCAACAGGTGAAAACTATCACGGTACCGGCTCAAGACGAGAAGTAAGCACGCATGTCCTTCACAACTATGCTCAGCGCCAGAATGCTAACTCATCCCGCCTCCAGTACCCAAGTCAACATCTCCATCAAAGAGACCAAGACGGAAACAATCGTCCACTCCAACCACGCCATGTTCAACGCCCAGAATGAGTACATATCTCCTTCTATCCCACGCAGCTCAATCGCAGAAAGCTAACTAATAATCCATACTTAGATACGCGTCCACCACCGGCATCGAGGACGCCATCGCTTCGACCATCAAATCCGCCTTCAACGGCTCCGACGCCTTCACAGATGGCAAACGCAACGAAATCACTCTGGACATTGATTTCAACTGCCCCGTCATCTGCCCGGCCAAGCGAGCGTACGACAAGCTCCCTATCCCCTTTCCATATGCCAAACTAACTCCCCTCACAGAACCACAGTGACTTGCTCCGGATACACGCAGCTCAAATCCATCACTTACACCGCCAAGATGAAGTAAATACAACTCCTCATCTTTCTCCATCATCCAGCTCATTAATCACTAACATTTCATAACTCAGGCTCGTTCCTGAAGTCACCTTCACCGGCGGCTTCACCCGCTGGGGCGGCAAAAACAACGAGAACCCCAACTTCCTCAAAGGCGAGTCCCGCAAGCGCGTCTACAAGGACATCAACAACGGCCCCGCCGATCAGCTCAAGGAAAAGGCAGCCGAAAACGCCGATCCTTGGAACTGGACCGAGGCCATTGAGGCGAATCCCCAGATCCAAACCCTCGTTGACCGCATCAGCGACCCTCAATGGTAAGACAACTACTTTGCTCCATAAATAACAAAAGCTAACCATTCATCCACTCAGTTTCGAGATGTACGTCCGCGGCAAATGGGAAGGCATCAGCGGCTGGAAATTCGTAAGTTCCAATCCCTTACTCAAACCCACCCATAGGACCAAAAAAACTTACACCATCTCTGCAGGTCATCCAAACAGATATCAAGACCACATGATTTACCATGAAAAACATGAGAAGAAAATGAAAAACACGCCACGCAACGCAACGCAATTCACGTCACGACGCTGTCACACAATATCAGCACTTACTTTTAAGCATTCACCACCATCGCTCAATATCACACATATACCTACCTTAGGTAGTATATAACCTATATATACCAGACAGAAATGTTCTCCACGTTTTTTTCCAAGCATTAGATACGGAATCACGATCAGCATTCTTTTTTTGGCTTTTTATCATATCATACATAGGCAGCTTCTATACGCATTACAGACTAGAATGAAATTATACGCGTTATCTGACAGCAAAGCAAAGATGCAAAGCAAAGATCAATAAAAAAAAGTCCCCCCTTTGGAGGTTTTCCAATTTGTTTTGCCAAAAAGAGAGGACAAACTAAATCAATACTGCATAAACTAATGTTACCTATTTAGAGAGAGACATTCTGATAGCATATCATATCCATTCGATCCTGGCACCATTTAACAATCTGTTGAGCCAGTCAATCAACCAATCTGTTCATCCAACCAACCAATCAATCAATCAATATTCACTAACGAAAGACGAGAACGAAAAAAAGGACTCATTCGTCCCAAGTATGCCTTGCCAGCTCAGCCACAGCCACAAAAGAGAGCGTATACCACACACGACGCGACACGTCACGACATATTGAACACGACACGTACCAAATAGGATCATGTACGCACCGCCATCCAAACATGTGCACGCCACTTTTACACCGAGCTGGTCGCTTCAAGCACAGGATGCCTGTCGACGCCAAGGCCAAACCGCCGTTTGATCGCCTTCCAGGCTTCAATCAGCGCAACATACACTGCCACACAGCCAAATACCACTCCCCACTCCCACGTTATCGCCTCGTGCTTAAACACAGACTTGTTCACAGAAGGGAGATAGATAACCGGAAAGGTAATGGCGAATCCTGCCACCACAGACCAGAACAGGAAGCGGTTGTGGTACACCGTCTTGAAGACAGAAAGGGGCCCTTTCCACCTCTCATCCATATTGAAGAGGCTGCGATGGAAATGCTTGACCTCCCAGGCGGTGATGAGAAGCAAGAAGCTCAGCGTCGCAAAGGTCGAGGCCCGGGCTCGGAACACCAGACCGCAGCCATCATGGCCGTGCTCGTTGCAGTCGATGGGCAGGTTGTGATAGCCTCGGCCGGAAGCTGCATAAGCCACCAGCATAAACGAGGCTAGGCAGAGTGACCCCATAAAGGTCCCGTACACAAACTGGTCTCGAATCAAATCTATTGTGAAGACGCCAGCGCGCAGACTGCGGGGTGGGCGCTGGAGGATGTCTGGCTGCGCCTCCTCCAAGCCCAAGCCAAGAGCAAGGGGAGAAGAGGTGACCAGGTTGGCCCAAAGAATCTCAAGAGGAGAGAGTGGGAAAACAGCGATATTGCGTTCATCCTTGAAGGCCAGTCCAATCAAGAGGAGGATGACTTGCGCAAGATTCGAGGTGAGTAGATGTAAGAGAAACTAAATGTATATGTATTGGTTAGCCTCCTTTGATCATATCGTAATATTCTATACTTGTTAGTGTAACTCACCTTTTGGATATTGTCTGCCAGTCGGCGTCCCTCTTTGATGCCCGTCACAATCGACGCAAAGTTGTCATCTGTCAGCACCATGTCCGACGCTTCTTTAGCCACATCGCTTCCCCTATCGCCCATGGCTATGCCCACGTCAGCCTGCTTCAGCGCCGGCGAGTCATTGACGCCATCGCCAGTCATGATGCAAAACGCCTTTCGGCGGTGCAGAGCCTTAATCACCCGCACTTTGGTCAGGGGGCTGCATCGAGCAATGACAAGTGGCAGGGCGTCCATGGCATCGATCTCGTCATCCGTGAGGTTGCCAAAGTCGGCCGCCGACATGACAGTCGTTGGGCCCAGAGGAATGCCTCGCGTCAGGATGCCAACTTCGTATGCAATGGCAGTGGCTGTCTTGATATGATCGCCAGTGACCATGTGGACAGAAACTCCGGCTTCACGGCACTGCGCCACTGCACCGGCTGTCTCTGGACGAGGCGGATCATACAGACCAGCAAGTCCTAGAAACTGGAGGCTGCTCTCGACTTGGTTGCGGTCATGAGCGTCTTCCTTTTCTCGGTCCAGGGATCTATTGGCGATGCAGAGCACTCGGAGGCCATCAGCGGCGAGCTCTTCGGCCTTGGCGTGGATGGCCTGCTTTAGATCATCGGACTCGTTCAACTTTGGCAGAACTACCTCAACAGCACCCTTTGTGTATACGTGGCACTTGGAATCAATATCGACACTGCTACCATAGACTACACTCATGAGTTTGCACGATGAGTCAAAGGGGTGCTCCGCGATGAGTTCATCGCCGGCAGTCTTGCTCTTGCCAAAGCGCAAGGCAAAGACCTTTAGAGCTATCTCCGTAGGCTCTCCTATGGCCTTCCACTCTTCAGACCCATAAGCTGTGGTGACGCTGCTGGAGTCGGTTTCAAGCTCTTTCCTACCGTCCGTAACAGTGGCATTGTTGCACAGCACCAGACAGTCGAGAAACGTGCTAAAGCAGGTCTCCACCAGCGATCCGGACCAAGATACGGTGCCGCTGCTGGGATCATAGGGGTCTGATGTGCCCTCGATGAGCCCCGTAAGGCCGCCGCGGATCCAGACCTTGCGAGCAATCATGCGTCCCTGCGTGAGCGTGCCCGTCTTGTCGGAGCAGATATTAGTCACGCCACCGACGGCCTCGAGCGACGGCATCTGGCGCACAATTACATGGCCCTTGACCATTGCCTTGGTAGCGACAGCCATAGTGACGGTAAGCACGGCAAGGAGGGACTCTGGGATGACGGCGACGCCAACGCAGATGCCATATAGCAAGACATCATCGTCGATATCCCACTTACTCACGGAGAAGACGATGACGGCGAGGAGTATAGCCAGGGCGAAGAGCAAGAGCGCAAACTTGCTCAGCGTGACCTGTAGCGGCGTTCCCTCCAAGCCAAGAACGTTCCTGGTTCGTTGGTACAAGTTGATGAAGAACCGGTGGACAGGTCCAGAGCCGGTATTCTGCGTCTTCTTTTGTCGCAGCAACTCGGCAATCTGGCCCACCTCGGTGTCCATCCCGGTGGAAATGACGATACCTGTAGCGCGGCCACGAGTCACGGAACTTCCAGTGTATACCAGGTTCAAGCGATCGCCCATCGGTAGCTCTGCGTCGTTGAAGACGGCATCGGGCTTCTTGCTGATGGCCACAGACTCGCCCGTGAGATGAGACTCGTCCGTAGAGAGGTTGATGCCCTGGACCAGTCGTAGATCAGCAGGGACTACATCTCCAGTGGCAAGGGAGACCAGATCGCCCTTGACCAGGGTTTCCGCCTTGACGGTATCGTTGATGCCATTTCGAATGACTTTGCATTTAGGGGTAGACAGTGCATAGAGCGATTGGATAGTCTGCTCAGCGCGATAGTCCTGGATCAACCTGTATTTTCAATAAATCGTGTGAGCAAGACGTGAAAGAGGATAGAATAGAAAAAGAGTGATGGCTCCCCATGAAGGGGAAACTGATGAACAGGCTTGGTCTCTTCTGTTCTGCGTCAGTTTTGTCTTTTGTTTTTTTGCAACATACCCCACGATGATATTGAGGAGAATGACCGCCAAGACCACGCCTCCTTCGACAAAGTCATGGATGGCAAAGGACAATGCCATGACGGCAATGAGCACCACGGTCAAGGCATTGGCAACCTGCTGGAGAAATATCTCCCAGATGGAGATGCCCTTGGCTCCCTTGATAGTGTTGGGCCCGTCCCGCGCAAGGCGAGCGGCGGCCTCCTGGTCACTTAGTCCATCTTCGGTATGGGTTTCGAGCAGCTCGGCAACGCGCCGGGCCGGAAGAGTGTGAGGACACTGCGGCTTCTCTATAGCTGATATGTCGGGGGGTTCCGCTATAGGCGGCTTGTCGTCCTGGCTGCTGGAGAGGGTCGACGAGTCCGACGAGGTGTTGGCGTGTTCTGCACCATTCGTGATGACGATGACGGTCTCTCCCATCGAACGGGTATCGGGAGCTGTTTCCAGCCGGGACACAAAGAGGTGTCGAATAAGGTTTAATTTGTGTTTGTTTTTTTGGGTGGATAGGAGTGGGGAGGCGAGCGTCAAGTCTTCAGTCCCTTTTGCTCTTTTTTTCTGTTTCTGGTGCGAGGATGATGAGGCAAACGACCAAACGATTGCAATCAGCAGAAGAACAAGAATGTTCTTCAAAAACTCGTTCCGGTTAACTATATAGCTAGCTATATAACACAGGCTTGTTTTTTTCTTTTGGAATATAAAAGAAAGCAAAGTGAAGCCTAGAAAAGGCAAAAGGGTTAAAAAGGAAGAGAAGAGAGAAAGAAGGAGGAACCCTGATAGCACATTTAAGCTTCCTGCTCAGCTTTATACCATTTACATATAAGCCACAAACGCAGCATCTGTCAGCTAGCCGATAGTACCCAGTCTAGCAAATCCTAAACAATACAAGCCATCATCCCCAAAGCTAACCTGCATCAAAACAGAATTGTTATCAAAACGGAGGCTGCGGATAGATTAGAAACGAACAAGCCGGGGGGGTGTCAACGAGGTGTGGAGGGGGGAGAGACGCGGGGGAAGCTATTTCCACTTTAGAGCCGATGCTTGAATCCACACTTTTGTGGTGCTAGTTTCGGACTGGGAGAGGTTCTGGATAAGATGCCAAGAGACGCTATTATCTGATGACGGCGGTTGATATTAGGTTTGGAGGGTGATGATTGACTCGGGCAAAGGACGTGGGGAGCTGTAACTTGGCCTTCGGTACAGGTAGAGTATACAACAAGTAAGTTGAATTAGATATTGGATTCCTTAAAAGAGTATCATTCTATCATACTTTGTGTGTGAGTATCGGCAACATGATAGCAATAATCAACCCTCTACCCGCTCTCAGGGACACGTGCTGCACATCCCACGGCCCACGGCAAGCAGAGCGTCTCAAACGGGCCTCCACAAACTGCCGCACATATCATGTCATTGCAGCTGCATCTTACATCGCGTCTCGTTTATCCGGGATCTGCTATTGGTATTAGTCTGAGCCCGTGACCAGGAGCAGCAGCCAATAGACGGCGAGGGAACGGCTGTCCACCCACTCTGATGCGAAGGATATACTTGTAAGTGGCTGCACGCCAGTCTCATAATGCATTTGCTTTGCTTCGTACATGCACCTATCTATGGAGTCGAGGGAGTGATAAAAACAAGTACCTACAATCACCGAATAGATAGCATTGCCAATAAAGTACTTTGCTCTCCATGATCCAACAAAGTTACGCCACGGAGGCCTCAAATAGATCTCAACAGCCACATCCAGAGTAACCACATCATACTCATCACCAAAAAGCCATCATCACATTCACCACAGCCACAATCAAACACAACTCATCGTCGTATTATCAAATCCCAATACCCCGCACTTATCTGCCCAGACAGCATCGCCATAAACGACAAGACAAAACCGCAGAGACAAGAACCCACAGCGAGCACAACGCCGGCCTTTCTTGGCAGACACACGCCCAACAGCAAAACTCCCAAAATCCCGTCAATCTTACGTATCCCCGCGCCCGCATTTCCACTCAAAAACAACCTTCTTTGTACACACAGGCACATCAAGTCAAAAGTGGCGGGCACACGTGCTCACAGACGGCCTGCAAGCCCTCCCCACGCCCAACTCTGCGCTTGTTCCGCAATAGCCGGATGGGGAGAGAGGCTTGAAAACTACGGACTTGGAGCTGCACAACCATAGAGAGACGTTCTCGTTCTTTTGCTCTAAAATTGCCCCTTGAATTGCTGCGCCATAGCGAGTGGCAAGTTTGGCTTTAAGCATAACCAAGGCCAAGCCGGGCCCGGAGCAATTCCCCAGTACTGTATTCTCTACGCTTGCATACGGTATCCGTAGATATCTCGGCCTTGGCTTGACGCGCGTTCAGTCAAGCAACGATCTTCCATAATCTCCAGCACAGTATCTAAATGCCCTTTTTTTCGACCGGAAATACCCTTTCAAGGCAAGATTCACAAACATTTACTATTACGTGATTGCGCTTTTTGATCCAAGAGACTGCAGGCACATGTGACGCCTTTCTCTGCATACATGGCACACTTGGCATGAGCCCACCTGATATCAATGATATAATATGAACACAAAGCAAGGGCGTATAACCCGGAAACAGCAAACTGAGGATCTCATTGGCGGTGCGTCTAAATGTCGCATCTTGACTATCTCTTTAGTATATCACAGCGACTATAACCGAGGGTAAGGGATATGGAAGCACAAGCCCAAGTGAGTCCTGCCAAGTCAGCTGTCAACACATCGTGAAACTCGCAGCAAACCGCCACACACACACCACACAAGTCACACCACATCCTTCCTGCGCCTCGATATCTGCGTTTGACAGCGAATTTATTTCCAATGCTAGTATTGACTATACTCTATACTTGAAAGAAATTCTATCCTCTATCCCAGCAAGTTAATGTACGGCTCCGGCCACTTGCCCCATATCAGCGGCTTGTCTCCTAGCCTCCCACTCACCGGCGCCAAGATCTTAATCTTGCGCCTATCTTCATCCACATCCGCCACATACACAAAGCCCATGACATTGGCCGCGCGGATCACATCCGGACTGTCCCGCACCGAGGCGTTCATGACTGCAAATGTCCAATGCTGCATAAGAGACGAGGGCTCTTCCAGAACCAAGCTCTGCTTCTCATCGGGAGAATCTGTGCTCAAACGTCAATAATCTTGATCAACAGGTTGTAAAGGACATGTCAAACTCACAGTCTGCAAGCTTGTAAATCACCAGGCTATCAAAATCCACCTGCTGAATCTGCGGACTCAGCGTCCTCTTTGCGTCTCCAAAAAAGTACTCTTTGATGATCGCTTCGCGCGAGTGCTGCGAGAGTGCCTCGTCTCTCGGTAACACGCCGTCCGATTCGTCAATGGACACCACTTGTATGGGCTCGCCAAGACTCGTCTTTTCGTTGGCGAACCGATTCGAAAACTCCTTGTGCAGCGACGCGGGTCCAATCACCACCACGATGTTGACTACAACAAGAAACAGTTAGCCATGCTCATCAACAACTCTCTCGTATGTTCCATGGTAAAGACTTGCTGGAAAACTCATCCATGACATGCGCAGTCAGCTCCATCCCAATCTGCCCGTCCCCACTAACCCCTATGCCATCCACAATGACTCCCGATCCGCGAACCTCCTCGTCCTCGCTCAGCCGGGCACTAACAGCACCCGCCAGCCTACCTACAAGCTCGCGATACAGATCCTCATCTTCCTCCGCGCTCTCCCAGCCGTAATGGAACACCATCGGCAGCTTGACAGGCACCGTGCTCGGCCCGCTCGTCGGCGTCGACCCCCAGCCGTCCACAGCCTCGGGATCCATGACCGTCGCAAACACGCTCGCGCTCAGCGTGCCCGGCAAGCTCAGCATCCCATCTCTCGGATTCGCATTCACCGTGATGACTTGATATCCCTGCCTCGTAGCGTAGCTCGTCAGCGTCTTGGCCAGCGTCGTCTTGCCCGAGTTCGGCGGGCCAACCACCAGAACCCTCGGCCCCTCGCGCCGCTGCCGTGTGGCGTCCACACGCATGTCGCTCAGCCGCGCATGGAGATTGATGTGTGAAGTCGCGGGATTCGCAATGGGGTTCAGGTACTCGGCCACGGAGTCGCTGTCGCACCGCCCCTCAATCTCCAGCTCGCAGCCATGCCACGTCAGGATCTTAGACCGAACGCCGGAAAACGTGTAGGCGTTGCGCAGCGCGAGCTCGACGCCGTCCTTTTCAGCCGTCCCTGCGAGGACCTTGACAACGAGAGAGGAGCCCGGAGATACTTGGAATCGCCATTCCCAGGCGGGACGGAGGGAGATGGTTCGTGTGGAGGAAACGGCGGCCTAGAGATGAAAGAAAAGAACAGTCAGCCAGCAGCTTGCAAGTGATAGTTGGCAGTAACGCACTTGTACCGGGATTTGCCCAAGGCCGGGGATGGACATGGCCGCCTACATGAAAAAAGAAAGCGAAAAAAAAAAGGAAAAAAAAACAAGATGCAAGGCTGAGTCTCGTTCTATCTTCTGCCCGCCGCTCTGGTCTATCTGCCGCCCGTTAAGCCGAGCTCGAGGTACCGCAGTACAGCTGTTAGGGTTTATGGCGAGGCGGCAAGAAATGCGACGTGTGGGTCAGAGCTCCTGGTGCGAAATACATGGCAGCTCTAGCAACAGGCCGCATTAAAGCGAGTATCCCTTAACAGCCCGGCTTCTAGCAGGCAACTAAAGTGCCTAGCAGGGGCTGCAGCGGCCCGCTGACGTCTTCCAGCATGACGCTAAAGCGCTGCGTTGGTGCCCAGATCTTTTCGGGGTGCATCTTGCGATACTGACTCCCAACCGCTGAAAGCAGCAAAACTCTATTCCAAACCCAATCTATAATGTTCAATGATACCAAGTCCTTTTGGGGGAGTTTTGACAGAATTTAAAACACAAGAGGTGTAGGAATTTTGTACCCAAACGTGGATGAAATGTACATAAAAGTGTATATGGCTGCTTAGTAGTACAGTACCTGTATCAATATGCATTTTAAAGCTGCGTTTATCCCCAACCCCTAAACCTTTTATAAAAGACCAAAGAAAACAATAGAAAAAGGATAACTCCCATTTGCGCCGAACCCGTCATATATCGTCATTATACGCAAGGGAAAAAAAAAGCAACTTCTTCCTCCCAACCCTCTCCACGTGGAGCCATGCTCTACCTTGTAACCTCTTTTTTAATTCTCTTTTTCTGTTGAGCCAAGATTATTACGCCGCAAACACCATTATTCAGACATCTTCCGGGGTATCAGGAAAAAAAAATATTTTCTCCTCCAAAGTGGGGGAAAGGGAAATGCGCCTCCCTTTTTGAGTGCCCTCTCTGTGTAGTGTCAGAAATTGTCACCTTCCTTTTAACGCCAGTATCGTATTCCAAGAGCAGCGCCCTGAGTCGCTAGCATCATATATGTACAACGCGCGAGAGTGGCCAATCAAAGAAAGCCATGCCATCATGCATGAGTCTAGTGTTCCTCGCCAGCCATCTCTTTGAAAATTCGCAAAAGGCTCCTGACGCCAAGGAGGATATTTTCGTCGGGCCCTTGGCCAGGAGTAAAGTTTGCATGGGCAAAATCGATGAGCTTCAAAGTGTATATCTGGGGCAGTCGAAGTTCGTCGTCGTCTTCATCGTTGTCTTCATAGTCGTAATCGTCGTCTGCGTCCAACGCGATGCCGCTGTCCATTCTGCTGTCCAAGCTCATGTTTGTGCGCGACACTGGCGGGCACTCATATGACTCAGCGGACTGGCGGTCCATGATTTCATTGTTCTTTTCAATAGCAGTGTCGAGCGAGGCGCCGTCTCCCTCAAAGATGAAGAGAAGGGATGCAGAGTACATGCGGGTCTCGTGGCTTGTCAGGACATCTTCAATGCGCTGCAAGTCTCGGACAAAGGCAGAGCATACAGCCTTTCCCAGCCCCTTGTTGACGCCGGCAGCCTTGTTAAAGACGAATTTTCGGAATGCGTCGACAACATTTTCCTCGTTGACTGTCACGCGCCCAAAGTCCTTGTCGTAGATCATATAGCCTTCCTCGTCCAATGTTGACTCATCTTCCGAGCCCTGGTATACTCGCATGCCTGAAATGCGGAAGCCCAGCTTCTCGTGCGTCGTCTGCTTGCTGATGACATCGAAGCGCTTCTTCTTTTCAGCGGGGGCGTCATCCGCCCAAAGCCGCCGGCCAAGTTTGACGTCGAGGATGTTTGCCCTCTTGTAGCCATACGAGGCATTCTCTAGCACGACCGACTTGTCCGTCTTGATCTTTTTGCCCTGGGTAGGGACCCATGTCGTCTGATCCGCAACCTCTGCTATCGTCGCGGCAATCTGTTCTTTGGTGGTCTTGAAGTTGCCGTCGCCCGCGATGACGCCCATGAGCGCGTCTTGGATCGGTACGTCGGCGGGAGTCAGCTGCAGCTCGCCCATGTAGAGGGGCATGATCTCGGCAAAGTCGCGATAGCCATTTGTCTCTACTGCTTGGTAGAAATCGATCTCGGTCTGAGTACACGGCTTGATGAAGAGTTCTCCATCGGCGTCGCACAAGGTGCCCGCACTAATGTCGCGCAGGAGCAGGTTAGCATTGCATGCCCTCGAATTCTCTCTTCTCTCCACCACTCTCTTGCGCCGTGAAACTCACTGTCCAGCCACAGCGTAGTTATAGTCGCGGAGCTGATCCGGACTGGGGATTCTCTTTTTTCCACCCATGGTTTCTGTCTCGTCGTCGACTGGTGATGTTACTCCGTCTTCCTTTGGCGTGCGTTCCGTCAGGTCCTTTTCGATCCAGCGATGTCCTTGGACGGTGTTCATCCGGCGACGGGTAACGAAGGCAGCGGCGCAGGAATATAGTCTCGCTGAACCCCGGTCGTTTGCAATGCCCAGATGCCAGATGCTAATACGAGCACGGCGTGGAAGGGTCCTGCGTCAGGCACTAGGGCAGTGATTGGCGACCGAATAAGGCACGGACGGCTGCACGCAAGATTACTTTGGAGTTTCAGGACCGGATGAGGGGCGAGATTCGCAGTCACAGCAATCGCACAACCATTTCTGCCGACAATCAAAGGATAGGGCGCTGACTCAGTTGGAAAGCGGAGGGGGAGGAGGGATATTAAATAGGGAGCGAGGCGAATATGCCTTGTTGAGGAGACGTTGCCTCGTGCCAAAGCTCACAGAAGGTTCCGAGCAGGTTCAGAGTGGCGGTTTCGACCGCCGCTGGCGCTGGGGGCCGCTGGACTCGGGCATAGCCCACTACGGGCAGCGACTTAGCGCCCTTGCCCCAGTTCAGCGGCCAACTGCCTAAAACTGAGCGGTTCAATCAATGGACGGCTTCAATGCAAATCTCGGATGCACCACCGGGTAACATTGAGCGCTGCACGGAGAATGCGCTCGGTGTTACTGCAAGTCCAGCGCTATAACGCCCGGCACTTAGCGCGCCACAACCCACGAGGCATTGAAGGAGCTGGCGAGAAACGGGAATCTTGGGGGCTACAGGACGGGAGCTACAGGGGCCTTTGCCAGCTGCCCTCGCTGGAATCATCCGCCGATTCCACTGCTGTGCCTGTGCTACCGGCAAATAATGGAGGCACTCCCCCTTGAGGTTAACAGCATAGATTCGGAGCAGGTAAAAAATGAAGCTTCTTCCATCCTCCATCACGCCCAACGCGGCACAGCCACTGTCCCAGCCAATGGCAGCAGTGAAGCGGCGCAATGCATGAAATCTGGTGAGGTGCATCGCCCGAGTCCCACGCGGGAGATGCACGCAATCAGTCGCTAACCAAGCAGATGCTAGCAAAGCGCGCCGGGTTGAGCCTCGAGAAATGGAAATCACGACGTGCATATGGCAGATTCCATGCGGCGATGCAGGGGTCGCAGCAGAGTCACCGAGAGCCTCTTGTTCACCTTGCCTGGAATCCTTTCGCTTTACTTCAGCTGCCATGACATCAACCGCCTTCAGCTTCATGACAACTGAAACACAGAGCTTGCGGTTACACCACCATGGAGGTCATGAGAGTTGCTCTTGTTCACACCTCGAGTCTCCGATGAGACTCTGTCTCTGCTTTTCTTCTTTTCCGCCCGCGTGATTCCTTTAGCACCGACATGTCCAACCACATCGTCGCTAATACGGCGTCAAACCGCGAAGCTACATGCCCAATACGTGTCAGCGCCAGAACCACAGCCACGTTCTCCATCCCACAGAACAGAGTCAACACGACACAGACCACGACGGGGGTCATCTGGGACTAGGAACCTCCCGGAGCGCCACGCGATAGTGTCACCACTGCCCGTGCGGCTGGAACGCAAGGATTTGATTGCTGCGCAAAGCTGGTCGGTGAGAGGCTGGCCAATGCGGCGCGATTCCACAGACCGCCACTGTCTCGCGACGCCAGCAGCCTAATCACGCCTAGGCACAGCAGTGAAAAGAAGAGAGACGTCTCAATCCGCCTGTGCCATGGTAAATGGCGCACTGAGAGAGAGCCCGCCGCAAGGGAGCCAGGCTACAAAGGCTGAGCCCTAGACAGCTACGTTAGCCGCTGACGCTTGCGGTTGTGAGGCTTGCTCAGCCCTCCCTTGCGAGCAAATCGAACATGGCCTGCTCACAAGCGCTCACTAACACTTGCGAGCGTGCAACAGCAGCGAATAAATTGCATTCAAGGACCCCCAAGTATGACGCAGTCTGATGTTGGCCGGTGATGTCTGGCATGCAGCCTGACACATGTCCAACCTGCCTGACAGCACAGCGTTGACGCGATATTCTTCTGAGGCTCTGAGCTCGCGAACCATGTAAGTGCCTTGGCTGCAAAGTACATTTCCAGATGTAATCGGCACCGCATTCTGTTCTGGTTAATGGCTATGCAAACTTTGCGTTTAACTACCCACAGGAAGGCCCAAGATACGAGAGATACTAAGTGCTTACCAACAACTCCAGCCATCCGTGTAAAAATAGCGTATAGACAATCTTAACGCCGTCGTATCGAATGTTCTATTTCTATCGAATCTATTTCCCCACTTTAGAACCCATTGATATTCGTACAAGTAGAATGAGCAAGAAGCAGAGCAGCTCGGCCTTATTCTGAGTTGTTTTCTATTTACATATCGGCGGCGTACATAAATAACCACTGCGATGGATTTCAGGATGAAACAAGGCCCGGATATTAAATATCTAGTCCATTGCTAAGCGAAGAAATGGTTTATAGTTGCAAGATGACAGTCATAAAATGCAATACGGTCCGCTATTTACATGCTGAGAATCAACTTGTCCCTTGTGCCCTTGTAGCTCTTATCGACTTCAGTGATGAACGACATATGTCTACAACAACCTTCATAGAATTATGTTCAAGACTATCAGCCCACTTTCAGTATAGAAGAAGATATATCGTCTCGTAGACGGCTTAGAATGGTACCTGGGCAACGTCGATTCAACTGCAAGTGCTGTTGACTGCTCTTGTATACCCGAGACCAGGCACGCCTACCTTGGCAATTCAAAGTTAATAAACATATATGCATACAAATAAACAACATGAAATAAATAGCCTGATGCTTTTGACACTTTTTATATTCACATCATTTTGTTTACATCTTTTAATGCACTTCCACAGTGCTCGACTATAATACTTTTGTTCATCTCAGTCACTTCCACTCGCTCAAACCATCTCCTTATACCTTCAACTCCACCGCCAATATCATCATGGATCACAATCCCTCCCCCCAAGATGCGGCTCATCTACGTGAAGCCATGGACGAGGACAATATACAAGACGCAGCTCCTCTAAACGAAGCCATGGATGAGGACAAGGACGATATATATCTAGCCGATGCAGACTCCGAGGGGAGTACCATGAAGATGGACTCTGTCACTTCCCCTGTCGAGAATAACGATCCGATGACACTTTCTGATGATAGCGTCGATTCTACCGTGGATCTTGATGGCGAAGGCTTCTTTCTTGGTAACGAAGCCAGGACCGTTTTCTACGGCGACCATGGATTTCTTCTCAGCAGCTCCGCGCATCGCAGGTCTCGGCGTCCTCCCCCTCGTAGGACTACTGAGCAACACAGTCCGCCCAATATTCCGCACAGCCGCTCATTCTCGAGTCAACAAAACAGCACAGTCAGTGGCCCAGCCAACAATGGATCCAATACCCTATCCAGTGTCCTATCCAAGGGTCTATCCATCGGTGCAGCTCAAGCCGACGATCTAGCCAATCGACTGGAAGGCAATAGACTCTCCTTCGGTATAAACAATGGCTTGCCAACTGTTCTCACCAACCGCGAATCCAGTCAACCCGTCGACCAACTCGGCGAGCAACTCAACGATCTGTCCATCAACCATCCCAGCGAGAACGAATCAAGCAACGAGAGCCACAAGGCCCCTTCCCACAGTGCGTCGGACAGCGGCTTTGATGAATACGGCATGGAACTCATCCGCTGGTTCAAACCCTCTCAAATCCAAGGCATCTCCCCTGATCAGCTTCTCGTCTACAACACCCGGAAGCAATTCTCCCACGTGCGGAAGCTCAAACCGCACAACTTCCCCTTCCTCCACGCGGGCGATACTTGGGTCGACGAAGGCACAATCTTCATCTCCATCGCAGCCCACGACCGAGGCGAGGACCACCTGCCAGTTGCCTGGAGCGTCCATTTCGGCCATGAGTCCAAATTCAACGTGTGGCGGCCCGTGAGGAGTGAGTTTCCGCACAACAAAAAGTCCGGTTGCATCTATGCGATGCAATGCGCTTTGGGGTTCGTTCACGTTAAAATCTTTCTGGAGGATTCAGATATCCATACCGTCATCATCAGAAACAGCTCGCCGTGGCTGACACGAGCAATGACTGGCGGTCTTGAGCTCTATAATTATGGCTACCACTTGCCCTGGCTCGATGGGCATCAGCTGTTGTACTTGCAAGATTTACGAAATCTGGTGAATGTCATGCAAAGCATGACGGATCACGGGACAAATCCCCTCAAGTTCAGGTTTTGGTGTGTTGAGCCCGAGGCCAACCGAGAGGCCATTGAGCTTGCGCTGCGGGTCTATGCGGGCTCGAGGAGTAGTCAGAAATAATATTGCCGTTGCAAAGATTAGCTTTTGGCGACTTTTGAGAGTACTTGAAAGCCTGCAAGACGTATCATAGCTTTCTTCACGTCGTTGTCGTCTTCATTGGCTGGAGTTGTTCGTTGGTTGGTATCATCACGGTTAGAAGTTGAAGGCGGGGAGGCATTCGATATATTCACCGCCAGTCTTTAAAGAATCAATATTAACAACAGCGGGAATACTTACCTGTTTGTATCAAGTTGGCTTATTTGGACAATGGGGGCGTGCTGGGACCATCATTTGGATTGTATAGGTACGAGTAGCGAGTTTTATCAACAGCGCAATCATGGTTTTAGCTTCATGTTACTCTTGCATTCTGATGGATAATAAATTTATTTACAGCCTCTAGCGTAATGCACTTACAATCTTGGCTATTACATAAATCAACCTCCTAGAGCATAAGCAACAAAGTTTTGAGAAATCATACATCTCAAGTGTCTTGAATTCTCGGCGTGATAGACTCATCTATGATACATCACAAACCACCCCTAGGAAACATCGCCAGTCTCTCTCATGTTTAAATCCAAAAGCCCACTTCCCATAACTCCACGCATTACATATGATATATAGCCACAGAGATATATTTTTCCCCAGTAAAAGCTGTTGTTCCAGTCTAACCCCATGTACCACCACCGCCACCTCTTCCACCCCTTTTCTGGGCACTAAGTCTCCAGTCATCCTCGCCCGCAAATTTATTATACAGTGGCTGAATCCTCTCAGCCTGTTTCCGCTTGCTCAGTCTATCCGTAGGCGCCACCTTGAAGAACGTCGGCGCCGCTTCCACCAGCCACTTTGGCTCGATGCTCGTCGTGCAGTGCATGTACTCCTTGGTCGTCAGCACGAGCGTATGGTAGATGATCCATTCCGCCTGCTTTCCAAACAGAGCGGAGCTAGGGTGAAGATACACCGGTGTGCCCTCCGTGAGAGTCTTGTAGCCCTCCTGGGGGTCCTTGCGCGCTGCGTTGCGGAAGAATCCCGTGCAGAGAGCTTGGCGGACCTTTTCTGTGCTGCGTCCACAGGATACAATGGGGTGTTTGTAGCGGTCCATGATCTTGACGAGCTGATCTCGGACATCCTTAGCCCGGCGCATGGATCGCGCCTGGATGAAGTTCTCGAAACACCAAGGGTTAGAATAGCCGCTGTGTTTCCAAGCATTATATACATTGAGGAGCGTCAGATGGTCTCCGTGCGGATCGTGAAACTTGGATTTCTTTTGATCAGCCTGCGACTGCTTCTCTTTGGGTCGATAAAATACGTTGGGCAAGTTCAGCATGGCGACAAGGCTCAGCATCTCGTCGGAACATTTATAGTCGACGGCGGCAATGAGCACTTTAGCCAGCGACGGCTCCATAGGGAAATCAGCCATCTTTCGGCCCAGACGAGTCAGCAGGCCTTCATCGTCCAGTGCGCTCAAGGCGTACAGTTCTTCCAAAGCTGTCAACATAGTGTTGATGGGAGGCGGGTCCATAAAGTCAAAATGCAATAGGTCATTGATTCCCATAGCCTTGAGCATCAAAATGGTGTGCGCCAAGTTTTGTCTCTGAATCTCAGGGATAGTTGTTGGCAACATTTCAGACTGGTAGGCAGCCTCTGTATACAGACGGAAACACTTGCCAGGGCCAGTTCGGCCGGCTCGACCAGCTCGCTGATTTGCTTGGGCCTGGGAGATGGGCGTGACGACCAGAGAATCCATTCCGAGCTTGGGGTCATACGCATTTTGCTTGACAAATCCAGGATCGACAACGTAGTAAATCTCGTCAATGGTGATGGAGGTCTCGGCGATATTCGTAGCAATGACAACCTTTCGACTTCCAGGAGGCGCTGGGTCGAAAATTCGGCTCTGCATCTCGCTAGGAAGCTGCGCATACACGGGCAGGATGAGCAAGTCTGGAACACTAGGCCCAAGAGCCTTCATTCTTTCGTACAAAATCTCGCATGACGTGTCGATTTCCTCCTGACCAGTCAAGAAGAGTAGAATGTCGCCCTTGGGCTCTGTCAGATGAATCTGCATCACTGTAACAAGCGCAGCGTCCAAGTAATCGGACTCGGGCTCGCGAGAGTATAAAATTTCGACGGGGAATGTTCGGCCCGGAATCGTGAAGATGGGGCATTCGTTGAAATAAGCAGAAAACTTATCAGCATCAAGGGTGGCTGAGGTGACAATAACTTTCATGTCCGGCCTCCTCTTCAGTGCCTTCTTGAGCAGCGCAAACAGAACATCTGTAGAAATCGTTCGCTCGTGTGCCTCGTCAAGCATAATGCAAGAGTATCGCTTCATGTCAGGGTCCATAAGAATCTCTCTCTCCAGCATGCCGTCTGTCATGTACTTGATTCTTGTAGCAGGACTGGTGCAGTCGTCGAAACGAACATTGTATCCAACTTCTTCGCCCAGTTTACAGCCAACCTCTTCCGCCACACGCTTCGCAACCGACATGGCGGCGACACGACGAGGTTGCGTACAGCCAATGATGCCATTTTCGGCGAATCCAGCCTCTGCCAGGTATTGGGTCAGTTGCGTCGTCTTTCCCGAGCCAGTCTCTCCGACAACGATCAAGATCTGGTTCTCTCGCACTGCTTTTATCAGTTGCGAGCGGAACGCAAAGACGGGCAGAGTTTCTCGCTGTTCCTTGATACTGAGATTTGTTCGCTTGCCCAGCGATTGTCCCTTGGGAATAACTGCCCTTTTCCATTCAGGCTCTTCATCCGGTTTGGCATTCATTCGTGCATTCCTTAGGTCGCTGGCAAACTTGCGTTTGTCGGGATCGGCCATCGGATCGTTCCATTGAGCCGATAAGCTCTCCTTTGATTCTTCCTTAGCAGCCTCTTCCGCCTCTTTCTGTTTGAGCTCCTTTCTCTCCTTGGCTAGTGATGTGCCGGCCATGGCAGCTCTGTTCATGGATCCATCAGGGGCTTTGACGACTCGAATTGGCGAAAGCTCAAGAGATTGCTTGGTCTGACCAGCCAAAAACGGCGGCTCTTCTTCTCGGACTTCAATGTCAATATCCTCCTCCAATTCCATTTCGCCGTCTCCACGCAGCGTTGCATTATAGTCCTCTTCGAGATCGGGATAATCTGACGCTTTGGCTACTCCCGAGGCAATAAGCTGTCGAATCTCCCAGCGTTCCGGTGAGGTCATTCTCTTCTTTTGTCGTCTAGGAGGGCCCAAGCTATCGCGAGGCATTGCTGGAGCACTGTCGACAAACCCGTTTCTTCCACCGCCACCAAGAGCCTCCATATTTGCGCCGGTTGTAAGTCGTGCTTGTGGTTGGAGATCCATGCCAGTCTCTTGGTCAACGTCCTTCATGGCTAATCCGATTTTGCGACCCTCGATGCTAATCACCTTCACCCAGACTTGCTGGCCGCTGGAGAGCAGATCGGAAGGATGGTTTACACGCTGACCAGAGACAATGCGAGAGATGTGAACCAGGCCATCGACCTTTCCTCTGACGTGATGCAAGTTGACAAAAGCGCCAAAATCCTTGATACCAGTGACATGGCCTTCGTAAATCTTGTTCAAAATGGGTTCGTCGTCCATTTCTGGTGCGGGAGCGCGGCGAAACTCGTCGTGGTCGTCGCCATCAAAATCGTCGTACTTCCGCCGACTTCGCGATTTTCTCGAATCCCGAAATCCATCCCGCCAGTCTTCATTTCCTTCATCAAGCGACCGCGACCGCGATCTGTGCTTGTCTCGCTTCCTTCGGTCTCGGGATCTTGATCTATGCCTCCGCGATCTCGAATCTCTACCCTCCTCGTCTGGACTTCTACTCCTTTTCCGAGATTTCTTCTCTTTTCTGGCTTTTCCCTCAAGCCCTTCTAGAAGCGCCAGTGTATCGTCGATAGCGTTCGCGCCGTCGTCGTAGCCGACTTGCTTGTCGGGCAAAGCAAGTCCGCCAAACACCTTTTCGTTCTCTTCAAACGTCCGGTGATGGTGCTCATTGTCGTGTGCAGCGCCATTCTGTCCTTTGAACTTGGGGTGCATGGCAACCACCAGACGATCTAGACTGTCCACCAGACTGGCAGGGAAGTCGGCATTGAGCCCGTCGAGCCTCTTGCGGAAGTCATCGCTGGAGGTGCTCTCGAGTCGCTGTGCGATGAGGAACTCGGCGAGCGTCTTGTCACTGATGCCGACATGGTTCTGCAGCTCGGATGTGACTTTTGAAACGAGGGACAGGAGCTCGAGATTCAAAAGGTCATCCATGCTTGCGGTTGGATGTCCTGCATGGAGCAGGATAGAATCGATAGAATGTCGAATATTGGCAGACGCGCTAGCGGCAAAGGCTGCTGCAAGTTGGAAAAGTCAAGGTCAACGCCATCTCACCGGGGGTAAATGTCGGGTATATCCGGTGAGGCTGCTTTACCGGATCTGTCTTGCAGCCGCTCTACCTGTTTCCTATCACTAGGTCTACATGGTTTTACTTGTTTATATCCTACAATATTAAATTGCATACCGCAAGCTCACAGATTACTTCATTAACTATCATTTCTTCTGAGCATGTGAAATTAAAGCATGATTGCTTCAAATAGACCAACCCCGTATATCAAACAGCAACCCAATTCATTCAGGGTACGGTAGCATTCGACCACACCTTGTTACGTTATTCGGTGCCCGTACTGCGTCCCGCCAACTCAAGTCTTTGCCGTGTGCGGCAATAGGCTGTCGTGCATTATCCTGCTGATGGATCACACCACCTCCGTAATAGTCAAGGTGGTATGTATGACTCAGTGGAGAGATCCATCCGAACAGGTGGTAGTCATGAAACAAAGCAACCAAATTCAAAGGATAAGACAATTCAGAATACGATAATATCTGTGTCTACATCAACTTAACCAGCGACTAAGAACATACCATCACCATCACCATCATTCAATATCCAGGCAGCTACAAAGACTCATTTCAGATCCAGATGCGCAGTTATCCACCTACCCTGTAGACCATCGCCAAGCCGCATTTTCGAGGCCGCCAATCCCACCCTTCTGTCAATTGCTCAACCCCCACAACTCCTCCCTAACCAGCCAATCATCTCCGCCACAGCCAGCCCCAGCATTACGCAACCTTATCAATAAGCAGCGAACCCAGCGTCATCATCCGTCACCAGCCCACTTCGCGCCTTTATCCATCTCGTCTGGTAGGGCCACAAACAACTTCCAGCCTCTATCTGCTTGTTTATTATTTGTCGAATCCATCTACACTGTTGAGTTTATCTCGACTCTAAATTGTACCACTTCAAAACACACACATCGCTACTACTTTTCGATATCTACGCCGTCTCCTCTTCAACGACCACCATGTGTTCAACCGACATCTTCCTCGGCATCCTAGCCATTCTCTTCCCCCCGCTGCCTGGTATGTCATATGTCATACTTCCAAGAAGACGATAATCTTCCATGCTGTGACCGACATCATTTATACTGACGTTTTTAAATAGTCTGGGTCAAGCGCGGCCTCTGTGGCGCCGACTCCCTCATCAACATCTGCCTCTGCATCCTCGGCTTCCTCCCAGGCCTCCTCCACGCCTGGTACATCATCGCAAAGTACCCCGAGCCCGCCTACGAATACGAGGCCATCCCCAACGACCGCGAAGGCGGCCGAGTCACATATGTTTACGTCCAGCCCCATGGCCCTCACTTCCAGCCACCAAAGCCCCAGGGCTCCTCAAACAATTTGAACTATGGCACCGCTTCCAACCAGAACTCTTCGCCCCAGCCCCAGCCTCAACAGCAGGGCGTGGCGCACTCTGGAGAGGGCAGCTCGAACGCCGAGAACCAAGGCGTTCCTCCTTCGTACGCCGAGGTTGTTGCCGGCGACCACAAGGTCCAGACGCAGGACTAGAGACTGGTCTCGTGATCTATGTTTGGTAGACAGAGTTTTGCGGCCATCCCAACTTGCAAGACTGCCGAACAATATTGGCAGATAAAGATACAGATACCAAGGCGGCAGCGTGAATGAGACTATGCTACACAGGAGATTTGCCGAGATGGTGGGGACGAAGATGATAATGTATTGCCCTTTGAGCTACTACGTGTTACCTCTTTCTTTTTCTTGAGTAGCTTTAAAGGCGTTGGAATTACTGGCGTGTTACGTATGACTGAGACAATGGATTTGAACTCTTTCTGTTTTTCTTCATTGTCCCTCTGGTGTTTTCATTGATGCTTTCCTTAGGCTGTTATAAGAACAATAATATCATTCAACAATGTTCAAGAGACGGCATCATGTGGCACCTCTAATAACCGTTTATTTGACTCCTGTACGAAGGAACGCTAGCTAATATCTGCAATTAATCTGTCTTGTAGACCTAATCTTCAACTGCCTGGTTGTCCTCTATGGAAGGATCGCGAATAGATGGCGCAGGACGATCATTCTCGCGCGGGGGCTTGAAGCCTCTCATCAGTTCCTGGGGCAGAAACGTGTAGAAGGATGGGACGATGTTGCGAATACTCCTGACAAAATTGATTCCACCTCCAATCTCACCAATCTCCAGTGTCATCTTCATGCCTGGCCTGAGGTTTTCCAGAATGTTTTGCTCAAAATACAGCTCAATATTCCTTGTTGCCAGAGGATGCGGCGTGTCTGGATGGACCCATCCGTCTTCGATAACAGCTTGCCTGAGTGTAATTGTGCCAATAGGCGCGAGAGGGAGATTTGGTGTACCCTCTTCGGTCATAATTCGGAGGCAATTGAACCGGTCAATGGTTCCTTCACTGGGAGGAGTTACTCTTACTACCTCTGCTGTGCACTCGTATTGTTCGCGAAGCGTAGCACGGTGGTCAGAGAGATACTCAAATGGCGCCGTATCTTCAAGCATGGCGATGCATGAATAGAAAACCGACTTTGGTTCAAATCCAGGATGCACCTTGAATAGGTGAAAAGCCCAGGCGCCGGTATCGGGCGTGGAGAAGAGTTCAGTAGCAGCCAGGTTGATGAGCCCCGGAAGCGCCGTCTGCAGAGCGTTTAACATTGGCCATTCTTCTCTGGCTGCTTGGCAGATCTTCATTGCTCCCTTCACATCCTCCTCATACTCGGGGCAGACATCGTGATGAAGGATGTAGCGGAGGAAGTTTTCCACCACGTCTATTGCCTCCTCCAGCGGGCCGCTTTGAAGGCCAGTCAAGGGTATGATAGTCGTAGAGAAGAAGCCTGCTACCACGCTTGAGAAGTCCACGACCCATTTCGTTGCGTCTCCGTCATAGAATCGTTCGCCTGCTGAAGAGCCTTCGTGGATTACATGCCTGGTTGTAGCTTCTTTACGCTGTGCGGCCGTGAGCAGCTTGAGCTCCTTTGGATCGAGCCCATTGTATGCTCCCGGGGATGTATCTACGCCGCCAAGGAAAAGGTACTCGTCAAAGAAGAGAATTTTGTTGTGCTGGAGACGACGACGAGAGCGATAACGCTGGATACACGACTGCATTCGCCTGGACGATGATGTGTTAGTTTAGCTGTGTCAAGACAGGGAGGAATAAAGCGTTGAGTTGTTGGTCATACTTTTCAAAAGGAATGTCTCTATGGGACCGAGTTAGCTAGACATGTCATCGACGCTCCAATGACCTTGTGGCAAACACATACGGATGATAAATCTCTTGTTTCTCCTCCAGAGCTTCTGCGGGAGTCATAGGCGGATCCGCATAATACTCTATTGTCGTTCAGCATCAAGCGTTTTCGGCGGGTTAGAGACTGGGATGCCGTACCTTCAAATCCATTGCCCCGGTTTCTGGGCAGCGCTGTTGGGCCTCGGGCCGCAGTTCCCCTCCTTTTATTCTTCTTCTTTGCAGCAGATATGGGCTGGGGAGCGCTGCTTTGACCAGCTTCGCCGGCTCCATCCTCATCATCACCATCCTCAGCGCCGTCGTCATCCTCTGAGAAACTGCTGCTGGAGAACAACGGAATCAAACTATCGTCGATCACGGCATCAAGATATGCTATTTCAGCGGCATTGTTGACCGGAGTTGCGGCGGCGGCCGACCCAGATGACCTCTCAGAAGGCGACTCAGGCGTCTCAGCCTCAGAAGGCGTCTCGGGCGTCTCCGATAGCGAAGGCGTGAGCATCGACATGGTCACTCAGCGATTTTGGCACATCAAGAGGGTGTGGGAAGATGATGAAGAAGAGGAAATATCATCAACTGGGAAGCAAAGATAACATCAGCCAGTTTATTGCCTGAGGAAACAAAGGAGCTGTGGAAAGTGAAATCAACAAAACTCGAGCCGAGTGCAAGTGTTGGCAGGTGCACAGAGGCTGGGCGGTAGCACACACTGACACTGCCTTTATGTGAAATAAGGCATAGGAACATCTGTTCGCCTTGTGGCTGATGCAAGAAAATCTGTAAATGTAGTTGAAATAAATTATCTATCAATGCTCTGCATTATATTGATCCGAGGGTGGCAGAGATATGCAGTCAAGATACACCACCGAAGGCCTGTAGCGGAGCATATATGCAAGTATCCTCTTACAGCCAAGATAGGATAGCGACTTGTGATTGAAGCACTGAATAACTGGCAGTATTCGAGACGGGAATGTGCAGTAGCACACACATTGGAAGGCAACAGTTGGGCACAGGTAGTTTCATTTTTTTTTTCTTATGGGTGATGCGTTGTATCATTTGGCTGGGCACCTGGGTATGCACGAGTATCGGGAAAAGCCATAAAGATTTTCAGCAAGGCGAGGTGTAATAGAAACTACATGATCAACTGTTAGAAGCTATTTCGAACAATAATATGCCTGTTTCATGCAAAATAGCTGAAACTGAAGTCAATATATCCTGCTCCACTTGGCGATAGCTTCATTTCTGGCGTTTTGGAGACTCGCAAACACGCTCGCTCATCTACAGTCCAAAATGTCATAGAAACATAAGCACCTGTAATTGGAGGAATGTTTGTTTGGCTCGCGAATCGAAGCAATGTAATTCATGTCATTATTGGTCATGTCCTCCCCTCATAAAGTTGGATACAAGCTCCAGAGGCGCCCGCCACATGAAAAGTAACTCGCCGGGCAACTTTATGTCAAGAATGCTCACCTTGTGGTAATCTAATCTAGTTTAAAGCTCGTAAATCTCAATGACATGCCATTCTTTCACTTTCGAGATTAAACGACTTAAGCCTTTTAGACATGAGCTTAATTGACTATTTTTACACTTCCATGATGACACAGGCTCATATACGAACTCGTGTGATGTAACTCTGAATAAGCAAGTCACGGAATGATGCGATCAGTTTTAGAAATTGCGTAAATAATCTGTTTTTTGAGCTCTTCACTTCAGCTATGTAACCATTGATCACCCATACACTTTTGTAAATATCAGTGACTTGAGCGGTCAATTAAAAGTAACGCCGTCGTGTGTCTCCGGTGGACAGGTATTATTGATAAAACAAAAAGCACACCAAAGCACACCAATTAATTAGTAGGTAGGTCCATTATGCGTAAATTCTCTTTTTGTATCTGGACAAGCAAAACCCTTTACATCCACATCCTCATTTCCCACTCCATATTATTAGGTCCTCCAACGAATATGTAAACAAGGAGTCGTAGTAGTGAACAAGGAAATATGGTGAGATTGCTTTACAGCATCAACATAGCGGCGGCAGCACCGATGATGGGAGCCAGCAGCTTGGCATCAGCGGTGGGAGCAATAGCCAGGCCGGTGGAAGAGGTGGTGGTGAAAGTGACAGTAGAGGCAGGGCGAGTGCTTCCCCGGACAGTGGTGGGAGCAATGGTGGTCTGGCTGTTGGTGGTTCCGGGGATGGTCGTAGGGGGGATGGTGGTGCCGGACTCCACGGAGGTGACGGTGGTGCTGACGGGGCCGGTGCTGGTGCTGCTGCCAGAAGCGGCAGTTGAGGCGCTGGAGGCAGCAGATGAAGCAGAGGCGGCAGCAGAAGAGGCAGAAGAGGCAGCAGACGAGGCAGCAGAGGCAGCGGAAGAGGCGGCGCTTTCGACGCTGCTGGCCACGGAAGAGGCAGCAGAAGCAATGCTGGAGGCAATGGAGCTACCGGCAGCAGCGGCAGATGAGACGGCGGCAGAGGCAGAGGCAGCGGCGCCGGTGTTGGTGGACTGGCCAAGAGCCTCTCCGGAGAGGAGACCGAGGGCAATAACAGCGAGAGTGTTGACCTTCATTTTGATGGTTTGGTGTTTTAAACGATTGAGTCTTGTTTGTCAAAGAAAGAAGAGCAACAAAGGTATGTAAGGATGTAAGTCGACGCTGGGACGAACAGATTATATGGTATATATGGGCCTGTGGAGAGAAGGGGGTGAGTTGTAGGATCAAAACAGAGGGAGGCCATGAGCCCTTTAAAACGATCAAAAACCCCCCCCGGGCGAATTTCTCTCCCTTATCCCAAACGAGAACAAAAGTCATGCAACAGCCACAGCTGGAGGATCCACGGGGAGCAAGAGTGACGAGAGAAGAAGCCCAAACACACAGTGTTGACGTAGGCAAGGGGGGCGCTGCTTGGGGGAACGTCTTGGTTACTTGGACAGCCAGACAAACATAATCACACCACGGAGTACCTTGTTAGTATTGCGGAGTGTCTGTAGATCCATTGGACGCACACGGACATGGATCGATACATCTGGTACGTAAACATTACTTGTTAGACTGCCAATTCGCCCGCTGGCCCCTACTGTGTACATGCCTACACGAACAAAAAAAAAGCACGAAGCCGTCAGAAAGGCACCTCGAGTCTCGCACACAACACAGATGGTGTGCGGCAGAATGTTCCTACAGGGATTAATTCCCGGTGGCGTTACTACCGATCGGCGCTGAGCGTTACGCGGAGGAGACAAGGCACTGTAATGGTGACGTATCCTCCGGCAGACCGGCTGGCTGGCGTTGCATTGGGCATAATACAAATCGGAGAGAATCCGTTTTTTTGGGATCTTGGCAAGTGGTTTTCTCTGTTACAGCTAGGAGTTTTTGCTTATTTGAAACTGGCATGGCATCTTAATGAGAGTCAATGACTTTATAGCTGGTCATGGAATGCGTCAAGTGCCGTCCCGTTTAGGCAATTGGCCCAACTTGGCAACAGGGGGGTAGCATTGGCATCGTCGATCTCGCCTCAAGCACAGCCCGCTGAACAGAGACCGAAAAGAAAGAAAAACACGCGAAAAAAAAAAGAAAAGTACACAAGCCAACGGATGCATCACAAAAAATAGAAACAAGCAAAGCAGAGAGAGAGAGAGACACTGTATACAATAAGCTGGGTTCGTGTCTCACACGTCGTAATCCGCATAAGGGCTGCGCCTCAAGTGGACCAACCCTGCGCTTCCCCGTGGCTTGGACGTCTTCGTCCGCCATTCTGTCGCCATCTCTTTCATTTGTCCCTTTTAGCCCTCTCTCGAGTGGAAAACATGCAAGAATGAATGGCATCAGTTCGCCTAGACCCAAATGACGTTCGTATGACCTCTACGACACCGAATTGAGTGTAACATATGTCCGGGGCGACAGCGGAGAACGGATCTCATTCTCCAGGAAACAAAAGAAATGCTAAGACAGCAATTTTTTTTCTTGTTGCCCCGGCTTTTCCAGGCGATTGAATTTTGAATTTACTCGCAAAAATACGGAGTAGGCAAAGCCGGATGCCCACTGAGGCGTTGAAGCGGCTTGAAGCATAATTCCCATGGTCCTGGTTCTATTTATTGAATTTCCCAGTTTTTCCTTCTTTCGAGACCACGCAAACCAACGCTTTCGTAACTTTTTTCCTTCCTCTCAGGTCAAGCGGGTGCCGTTGATTGGCTACGATAAGGGAAATCGTTGGGAAGCCAGTGGAATGAAGGTCATTCCCTTCGTTGTGAGACTTGCAATTTGGGAGTTGCTGCCTGTTTCCGTATTGTATACGTACAGCTTACAGAAATTATGGAGTAAGGTATACGAGACGTCCCAGCTGCTAGTTTCACACTACATGCACTTGTATACACACACACACAGGACACACGCAATCGAAAACGCGGGACCAGGGGGTCTTCCTCTTAGATGCAGCTAGCAAGAATTGGATTAGAAAAGAGAAATCGAGATTCGATGCTAAAATAAGTCTATAGAGAAAGACAGAGCAAGGAAACCCAAAAGGCAGGGAGCGAAATAGAGGCGAAAAGCCAAGACCAGAACGTAAAAAAAGCTGAGAAACTCCACCATGAATACTACTACTAGTAAGCTGTCGCCCTCGTATCCCGAAACAACCGCCAGCCACACAGCCCGTCATAAACAATGGCACCCCCTCTCTTTCTCTCCCCTTGCCGCGATTACAAACACAGCATTGGGCTGCGCGCGGGATTAAATACAAGAATGGGTGGTAGTTTTACGTGAAATAGTGCTAGAATTATGCAGCGAGTGAGGCCATTGGCCATGCTCTTGTAAAAGCGTGTTGTATAATCACTGCCGTCTCCCCATGAGAGCGCGGCTCGACGAGTCCTCGAGCTCAAACAGCGTCTGGTGAATCAGAGGTGATTGCTCCTGCTTCATATGCGACGCTGGCTGTGTCGGGGCGGAAAAGCCGGAAATTGAGCTCTCTCTGCCGGCTGGGCCTTGGGAACCTTGGAAACCTTGGGAGCGCATCAAGGACGCGATATGTCGAGGGGCTGGTGTCGTACCAGAGCTGATGCTCAGCTGCGACGGCGTAGCAGGCAGCTCCGAGATGGCTGGAGACTTGAGACGCGGCGATGGTGGCAGCTCCGCCATCTGTTCCACAGCAGCAGCATTGCCTCGGCCTCCTAGCAGCGACGGCGCTGTACGATCTCGATGCTCGGCCAGCGAGTCTTTACCGCTGCGGCCAACCGCAAAGGCATACGGAGGCTTCTTGTTGTTGTTCCGTCGCCTAAGAGCCCAAAAGGCAACTAGAGCCAGCATGCAGACTCCCGCTACGGCTCCTACTGCAATGCCTCCGATGGCCCCTTTGTCCAATCCTTTATGCACCGAGGGTGGATCTGTCGGAGTTTGAGTGCTCTGCTGTGGCGCGGCACTTTGACTCGTGTTTGTGGTCGTAGCTGTGCTTAGTGTCGTTGATACGGCGCTGCTGGCGGTTGATGTGACTGTCGAAGAGGTTGACGATGTTGTGGAAGAGCTTGTTGTGGAAGAGCTTGTTGTGGAAGAGCTTGTTGTGGAAGAGCTTGTTGTCGATGACGAGCCGTCCGACGACAAGAAAGGAGCTGCTTGTTTCGCATTGCTGCTCAGAGTCGCCACTCCGACTTTGTCTACCGGACAGCCGCTGTCCTCACATCCCATCTGGGAGCAACATCCCATAAACGGCGGCGAAGAATCGCGACAAGTGTACCAGAGGAATCCCGGGTCCACGCATTGCTGCGCCAGAATCTGGTCGTAAACACCGGGATCGAACGAAGCAGGCCGGACGGCATTATCAGGGCAAAGGCCGTCCTTTGTCGAGCATGGATCGATGGTGCAGCATCCCACGAAGCGATTTGGCTTGTCCTCGCAAATGTAAAACTTGCCGGATTCGGGGCACGTCAGGCCCAAGTCGGTAATGGGGCCTCCCATGATGGTTGCTTGCGGCCTGTTTGCTCTTTATCAGGCTGGAATGGTGTCGATTCACCAGCACTTCTTGTACGTGGTGACTGAATAACCGGCATTCAACAGACTAGTGCTTCTGTCTATGCAAAAGGGCATTCAAGCTCTCCTTTTCTGTGAGCGAGAGGAGTAGCAATCGGCATACCAAACGCGCTCGTCCTTTGTATCAATGATCTAACGATAACGGCTGAATTTTCTCAGAAGCACAGACGGGAAGCACAGAGCATCGATCCGTGTTTGTTACGATGGACGGATGAGAGACTCTCATGGAGACAGAGAGGCTCTGCTGCTCTTCTCCATTTCTTTCATGCATTCTCCCGAACACCATGTCGACTGAGGATATAGGATTTTTTTATTCTCATTTCGGATAAATCTCCTCGCCCGCGCAGATATGCAGCGTGCTCTCTAATGCCTGTAGACAGCGCGACACGTTATCTGCCCATGCAAGTGTGATGCTAGTACAGAGTCGTATTACGAGTGTTGTTGGTTCTACGTGAAATCGAAGCACCTTGCCAGCCTCCCCTCTCAGGTAACAACTAGTCTTCTTTTGTTTCAATATGTCAGGAAACAAGTTTCTGTTCTCTGCCTCATCGTAAGAGCTCTATCGATCATGCTGTAAAAATAGACGACTGCGTTATGACAGCCCCGAATCGTCAAAACGGTGAAGGTTCGTGCGAGGCATTGAGGAACTAATGCCTCATACTAATGCAAGTGGCCGTTGGTTGTTGGGTTTGTTGGTGATGGAAACTGTAATGCCTGCACGGTTACAATGTTGTTGGCCGAAGACATTCTGTCTTCTCCCCCCCCCCCTGAACAAATCTTTTATTTTTGGATTAGGCTTTGCCCGTCAAAGTGTCTAATGATATTATTTTCACAAGATGATTGTTTGTAGTATGTACTGTTGAGATATCTGACGCGCAGCGCCTGTATAGAATCAAGAATTCGACTCATCAAGAACAGCGAACTCTGGTGTTATGACTTGTTTCTTTAACAAAATTTCTGTCCTCATATCTCCAGTAATAGGATTTATGTAACATGCCACTACCAGAGTGGCAAACGCAAGTAGTATACGTAATAAGAAGGCTGTAAAGGAATAGTCTGTGGTAGAAAAGTAAAATTCAGGGACAATGCAGACGCCGGTCAGGCATATGTCTCGGTTCATCCCACTATTTATATCTCGCTATATTATTTTTAGACATAGAATAAGAACGGCACACATCGCTTTGCTACTCTGAGCATTGCACAGCAGTCTTGCGAGCGGACGGGATTTGGATTTGCGTTCACACTTGAAGACAGCAGAGCGGCATAGCTGCCAGCACAGGCCCGGGGCTACTTCGAAGGTAAACTTGTGTCTGATCTGTAGAGTCTTATAGAAGCAAGCACTTACAATCTTTAGGGCAGCTACTACATTTGGACAAAGTCGAAGAGATTGCGGTCTACGCTCATGAGTAACTATATATGAAATCGGGGCGCGGAACTACGAGCCATGGTATGGTTGTGCGTGCTTTAAGGCCAAATAGTACTCCGTCTTTCACGATGACTTTGGTGTCTCTACTTGGAGGTGTAGCTTCTCATATCTACCTACAACCTACTTAGATAGATGATGGCGAATCTGCCACCTGGCTGCCAACTGGCCACACATCTCGACCTCTTTAAATTCGCGAATCTTCGGAAGTGTCATTTCTCTTTCTCTTTTCTCATCATCTGCATCTGCCATCTTCATCTTCCATCTTCATCTGTCTTCATCATACAGCTACCTTCTGTTCAGATTCAAGAAACACCGCCACGATGCTGGATAAACTGAAGCCGCCCAAGCTCGAGATCGAAGACATCTGCATTCCGGAATCCGATCCTCTTTACCACAATGCCGTTCGGTGCGTTCAAGCGTACTGGAAGCAATTGGCCAGTATGAACGAAGGCCAACGTCAAAAATATCTCTGGTATTTGCAGAAGACGCACATCAAACATTTCGTTACAAAGCCTTTTGATTGCCATGGAGGAACCATCACGGCACACAGTCTGTATCAGCGTGCTCGCGACGACGCGGGCAACTTTGTCAGGCTTTCATGGCCCGCATACCTGCTTCTCTCTTCTTTGTATGGAGATGTACCGAAGCGATACAAAGAAGCCATAGAGAAGAAATATGGCACCTCAGTCATCGAGGATCATGCTACCATCTACAGACACTTTTACCCAGCTCCGACATGCACGATGGAAAAGAGTGCTATGGAATCTACAACCGTTCAAGCGCCAGAAGATGCTATTACGCGAGAAACTCCCAGAGAGCTAACCCCATTGGACACACACAAGAGTGTGAAAAGTGAAGAGTGTGAAAAGTGAAGATGAAGATCATACCGACACAAGAACTTCTCATCCCAAAGACGAAGATGACATTCACGCCGAAAATCGCGACCCTTCATCCGTGGCTTCAGAAACAGCCTCCTCCGGTGGTCCCTGGAACATCGACAATGTCATTGAAGACTTAGGGGCACCAAAGACGAAGCGATCATCTACAGCTCTGGAAAGCCCCCAGAAACGAATCAAGCTGAGCGACCATGCTATACTGAGCCACCTCAACCAACACACTGAAGCCATCCAGAAGATTGTGTACGAGGCACAGCTGGAACAGCGCTCAAAGCTTCAAGAAGTCCACCACGACGTGGAAAAGGGCGTACAAGTTCTTAATGGCATGCAGGATGACTTACGGCAGTTCATGTCAGCGGTTGCGTCAGCGTTGAAGGATATCCGAGAGCATTTGAATGAGTGAAGGAGGCTGCGGAGGATGATACGGGAATATGGTGCGATGAAGGGGATTTCGATTACTCGACGGAACAGATTGAAGGCACTTGAGATACCTTTGAACAAATTTGAGCGATTTGCTTGATACGCTCTGTATATTACTTGACTATGCAGAAGAGGCACATGAGGAACAAGCAATATATTCTTTGGACTTGATACAATTTGTAGCCCTGGGTCCTTGAGGGCCAAATTTGACTGGACGACAAGTAAACCGTATTGTAAATCGTCTACTTAGCCTTAATCACGATTGTAGACGAAGTTGTGAAGCTGACAAATATGTACGAATGATGTAGCTTTAATGCAAGCAAGGCTTATAGATGATATAGCCCATTTTCAATGCCCATTGTCGTCGCCTGGCGCAAATACTCTCATTCGATGTATGTGCTTCATTAGAAGGGCGAGTCTTCTCTTCTGTCTTCCTTAGCTGTCTCTGCACCTCGGATGCGTGACTCTTTTATGAGTTGCGCCGAACAGCTGACAGCCTGCAGTTGAGGCCAGATGCTGCATATGCATCTTAAAAACGCTGCTGCGTCCAAAGTAGTTTCGCAAGATGTGCACAGACTCTTGATTGATATGATGACTTGTATTGTTTATGCAGCTACCTTTATCACTGGATGGTCTTTTGTAGCTTCAACCGTAAGACAGAGAATTCATCGAACTGAGTTTCAATCACAGCATCGTAGCAATATCTTGACCGTATCGTAATAAGGCTACCTATGTACGTTACGCTACCTCTATTTCCTCTGGTTCTTCTAGGATGGATATACTTCGTATCTTTTGTGCGCAGGCTGGTTCCTATTCAGCCACTGATCGGATGCTAGGCATTGAAACTATATGTTTTCTTTAACTCGCACTCTGGTTCACAGCTTCGGAACTGTCTACAGAAATTGTCTATACAGACTTCACTATATCAAGGCAATCCAAAATTTAAATGTATATGAAACAACGAATTTTGATGAAAGTTGCAAACGTTCGTGATATCCAAAGTCATGTAGGCATTGGCTATAGCTATGTAAGGTCAAGTATAAACATAAGTCCCCTTTTGCGAGGACTTTGAATCATAAAAATATATACATCAGAAAAGAGCAGAATATGTACAGGTTCCGGGTTCCCCCAATCATACGCTCCCTTGGCATCTCTTAAGCAGCGATGGACCAGCTGAAGCCCTGGATGACGCTGCCGTCGCCATCGTGTCCGCCGAAAGCCTCCCAGAGGTCCAAAGTCATATCAATAGAGGGGGAAGCGTTTCGGTCGGCAACAGCAGCCTGGCGAGTGACACCGTTGTGGTTAATGGTGATGATCTTGGCGCAGAGCTGGTTGTGCTGGGCAGCGCCGAACTGGTCAAAGACCTGGGCGGGCATGGCGACCAGAGGGACGCTGGGGTCAACCGCGTTGGGGAAGTAGGTGCTGAGGCCACAAGATCCCCCTGTGTACAGAATCTGGCGAGCAGGAGCTGGGTCGCCAAACATGAAGATGGAGCCCACTGTGTTGTCGCCGGAAGCGATGATGTTCTGGCGCTTGACGCTGGGCGCGGCAGAGGCGGTCATGGCCAGCACAAAGGTGGCGATGGAGAGTGAGAACTGCATCTTGAAGGTGGGTTTTGTTTGCTGGTGGAGTCGGAGATGTTGCTTTTGTGATGAGTGACGAGCTGGAGGAGGAACATGGACTTCATTGTCTTCTTATATAGTTATTCTCGCCTTGTCCCAGTGAACGAATGTAACACTTACAGATGTAAACCCCGTTGGTGTATTCGCGATTCAACGTTACCACGTGGAGTCGATTGACTTCGAAACACTAATAGCGCTGCAGGTACGGCCATGCCGACCCCTGGCATTCATGGAATAGGTAACTAGATCGTACACCACTTGGATCTTGGAGCTTCTACTTTGGTGTTTAGCGCTTAGCTTGCTCGAACCAAGCGGGCATAAAGCACAAACGTCTAAGAAGAAAACTTTCCTAAAACAGAAACAACATGCTCCGCTTCTTTTAAGCTGACATGACGATCTGCATCGGCTGATGCTGAAGTACCATAGCGCCGGAAATGTCAACTTTCAGCAGAAAAAAACACCAGACGAGAATTTACACGATATAAGTAGGACACCATCATGTTTGCAGAGGGAACAAACCACACTTCAGCCTACGATAGAAACAGCACGATGAAGCAGTTCCTGAGCTAATATGAATCGACAGTAGTATTTGGTTTTTAGTCCTAGAAAATTTTGCAAGCGTAGGGCGTTCGCTTCGACTGTAGGCAGCTAACGGATCTGATACAGGGGCAGTAAGCACAGGGGGCCAAAACAGCTCAGCCTTTTACTGCTTGAGGCAGGAGACAAGGCTGTGTTACATCAATGGAATGGAATAGACTCGTTGCTATGAGTAAACGCCTAGTTTGATCCTATTTTAAAGTATAAATGGATACTCTACGCCGCGTGGGATCCGGCCATTGTTTAATGAGATTCCTAGAATGGACGGTTTGGAGTGTAGCGGCCGCAGTACTCTTCGAGGTAACTCATATTGCCTAATGACTTCCTTTTAGAGGACATAAACAATAGAAACTGGACCTAAGCGGTATTCGTTCGGCCAAGAACCTATAAGACGAGCCGGATCCCACGGGAGTTGCCCGAGTTCAGTGATTCGTCATTCTCCGGCTAATTGCGACGCAAACTCATCTTTGCAATATTATCTTACCATATCTTCCTGGTTGAATTTCTGGCTCTACTCATTATACCTATTTCTATCTAAATGGAAGACATATTGCTATGCTTAATCGCTGTATTTACTAGTAGCGGCCTGGTCCGTTAGTATATCGCTAGTTCCATCCCGAACTGCAACGTCCGGAATCTATAGCTCAACGATGAAGCAAGTTGAGTCCACATTAGTCCTATAGTTTAATGCTACACTGGTGCCTGGTAGTCGATCGAGCTGCTTTTTCCAGCTTCCTCCGCTGTTGTGGAGTGACCCGGGAAAGATTCATTTCCCCGGGAGCGGATACAGGTAGCCAGGCTCGCCCCTGCTATCGTTGTCACGCCCGAAAGAGTCATATTATTGTAGAGGTAGCATGTTCAGAAATAGGCTGATTTTGACTGTACAATGCTGTGACCAGTGGGTCCACTTTCTCGGAACTTGAGCAATAATTTCTGGATTGACTATTAGCTACACCAATAGGACAAGATATCAGCCTTTCTTCCAAACGGAGGTTGAGCATTTGAGGAAGCTGCTTTTATTTTCTCATAGTTGGTAAGCTTCTAGCCATAGCATAATAGTACGTGTAAGCTGATGCAAAGTTCATCCGTCTAGAAAGAAAACTACATGTTTTACTCTTGGAGGAAAGAATTAGCAAAGTTTCCCAAGTAATGTAAATAAATACTTCAATAGCCGGATCTCATAAACTTCTTTCGAGTACAATGTAATCTAAAAATCTAGATCAAACAAACTCTTGTCAATATTTAAGACTCGTGACTTTCAACAAAAGCTCTGAGAACTGTCATGGAGAGTTTTAATGTCGTGATTAGCGGACGTGAAATATTTCAACGCTGAAAGACGCTATGATCGAAGATTGGAATTTACTTAGCTACGGCTGAGTTGAATTATATATTATTTTTTGATGAGTAAAACAGTGCCTTATTCTGGGACTCGATCTCGGGGGTCGTCTGATACTTTTTACAAGCCGTACAATAAAATTATCATAAACGTCGGCATTTCGGAGAATTCGTGGAAAAGAGCATCGCTTATGCGCCTATCACTCGCATCTGTGCAAGTTGAAGGGAGGAGCTTAGTTCGAGAAAGCCTGAGTTCCCTGAATGAGGTTTTATAGTTTTATATAGAGAGTCATCGTCGGCACTTCTACTTTCCACAAGTATACTCACATCTTGTTGTATGATGTGAGATTGAATGAGCTAACAGAAGAACCGCGACACAACAACTAAATATTTGTCCAAATGTGTCATTGAAAATTATAAAGCTACGATGTAGACCTTGGAGCTTGGTAGTAGACTTAATATTGATGGGTAGATAGGTAGTAGATAGGTAGTGAGTCACTCATCTACCCCAAAGGCCAAGCTTCTCGGCATGAACGATTACAATTCAGTCAATCCACAACAAGAATGCTCTTAACGTCCTTTGATCAATCAGTCAATCGATTTCAGCATTCACTTAGGAATTTGCTACTGAAATCTCAGATTTACTATCTGGCACTCTAGCGGCGGCTTAATGAAGCGGCTGATCTGCTTGAAAGCATTACACTAAAGGACATAGAAAAAGTAAAGAAAGGTTGAAATGGTTGTAAAACAGCCATATAAACACTAATCGAAGTGCTGAAACATAATTTATGTAACAGGTACCCTGCACGGTATACTATCCAAGTTCCGATTGGCACTCCTCGGCAAAACATCAACGGCTATGACATAATGATATACAGATATAACGTATTAAAGGTAGTTGATTGCTGCTAATCTAGCTCTCTCTCTTTTTCAATGGCATGAGATGAAATTTGATGCGTCGGTGTCAAGGCCGCTGAGCTCAAGTGGCGGATAAGCAATTGAGACAATATTAAATCTGTTAGACAAAGAAGTCTTATATGATGTGATATTCAAGAACAAAAAGAAATAAGCAATCCTGATTGTCCGCTTTCCCCTCTCGCTGCTCCCATGTTTCATATCACAAAAAGGCCCTATTCTTAGATCATACCCTCTCTGCGATAATGAATGCGTGTCGACTGGCGCAGTGGCTGCATCAAACCCTGAGTACCGGGATCTTTGGAGTAAGTGTAGGCATGTTACTACTACTAGCAGTAAAACACCGTCCCAGTCCTGCATGTGATCAGAGCTCACCGCATTTTGGCAACGCGATGCGTCTAGAACAAATAAATCATGCGCTAAAAGTATCCTTACATATGTACATATTCTAATCACCGACCCCGGCCCCAGCTATGAAATGGATTGGATATGAAGCTTGGCATGGTACCAACATGAAGCTAGTTCCTGCAAAACTGTGCTGTCGCTCCATGTGTACTTAGCCATGCCTCATGAAGTTGAGGAAAGCTTTTGCAATTGCCACGCCGTCGTGCTCATTGGACAAGCGACTGCGGCCGTCTTCGTATACATCATCCGGAAAGATGCCAGCTTTATGTCGGTTGGTGATGATCTCATCAACGATTTCTGCGGTGAACTCTGGGTGGCCTTGAACGGTAATGTACCGACCGGGGCTATACATTGCTTGGACGGGGCATATTTGGTTGCCGCCCAGAGGAATGGCATCCTTTGGGAATTCTAGAACAACATCACGATGCATCTGGTGAATGCGCTGCAAGAAAGGTTTTACGTCAGCGCAAGCATCATACATGTACGGGCATCGCTTGCGAGCTCACCATTTTGTCGAGCTGGAAAATGGCCTTGCCCTTGTCGGTCAAGTCGACGTCGGTGACGGCAATCTCCCAGCCCTTATCACTCTTGCCGACAGGCGCGCCCATGGCCCTGCCAATGATCTGGTGGCCGAAGCACACGCCCACGACTCTGATGCGGCCGGAGTCGATGGCCTGCTTTGCATACTCCACCAGTTCCAGGATCCACGGGTCGTTGTCAAAGGCCGTGTGGCGCGAGCCGGTGATCAAGATGGCATCGACCTCTTCCAGCGGCGGATATGATTCCGTGCCCTCGACAATGTTGAGCGCCGTGATGGAGGCCACGTCGGCGAGCGGCCGCGGCGGATCCATGGCCTTTGCGCCCGCCGTCAACAGCGCCGCGAAGACGCCTCGATAGCCGCCGTACTTTGCGTTGGTGTTGGGCTGCGGCGTGTCGGCCTCGAGAATCAGCAGCCGGAGAGGCTTCGCTGCGAGGGAGCCGGATGCGGGCCCGGACCCGGAGATGGCATCGGCCGTCATTTTCGCTGCGGGCAAGGATAAGGATACGAGACGAGGGCGGCACGGCGAGGAGAGCCGGGGCGGAGACGAGACACAGACGCTGCTGCTCTTAGCGTGCAAATACTATGCTGGAGGGAGCGAAAGAACCTGGACGATGCAGATGCGGCAGATCAGATCAGACCAGAAATTGCTTGATGCTGCGAGAGGCGACAGTGGCAGCGCAGTAGAGAGAGATGTGAGGGGTCCGTCTGGGCTAGAAGCTTTGAGCCGTTGAGCCGCGAATTACTGCTGCTAAGACGTAGTCATCTGGTCCCGTCTACGATGGATTCACTTGGGCCTCGGGATTCCGAAATCGTGGAGCATCGTGGAGCATCGTGGAGTTTGTCGCGGCCGATAGCGGGGAGGCGAGACGTTGGCACGATAAGACGGTGTAGGGGTCGCGTATGAGTGGCTGCGGACAGGGGGGAAAGTATTGTTCCGAGAAGACATGGCGAATCGGACTCGAGCTTGAGGGACGCCGGCAGCGGTTTTGGCTTTGGTTCCTGAAAATAGCGTGGGATAGACCCGCCAATTGAGGCTCGGTGGATGGAAAGGTGAATGGGTTGGTACGTGTATTCGAGAGATATCCATTCGAGGGAGAACCTCCAAAGAGGGGTACGTAAGACGAGCCAGAGATGGACGGATGATATAAGAGGTTGTCTTTACGAAGCACGGTACATATTACTCGCAGCTGATATCTAAACGTGTCGAATTGATATTTGCTAGGTAGTGCCAAATATTTTGGAAGATACCGTAGATAGTCCACTCCGTCCTTGATAACGACAGTAGGGACAATCGTGTAAGCTGTAGAGAAAAGAGACAATGCGGCTATCCGAGGCACTGCTGGCTATAAGTCAGAGCCATTTTGACCGGCGTTGGCCATTGACCATCCACTGGGCAACCGGCTTTCGGGATCTATAGCAGTGAGGATGAGACGATGATGCCGATGGCCGTATTACCGTATATCCAGGATAGGTAGGTATGTTCATCGCCATCTGCACTCAGCAGGGTGGGACCGAAGAGACAACCAACGCAGCAGTACTGTATTGTTCATAATGATTCTTTCAAATTCTCAGGAGATATTACCTCAGACTAGGTATGATTTCCATTGAACAGCAAAAAGGCAGCTGGTAGTCAGACGCACATTTACGAAATAGCAAGGCTAGCCAGCAATTGACTTACACGTATCTGACCCCTTAGGCTGTGCTGTAGATGCCAGGCACAAAATAATTCATGGATGCCTTATATCGGCGTCTCCGCCTCCATCTGTATGCTCGTGCGCAGTAAAATGTACAGTACCTGCTTCCCTTCCAATTGCTCCGTGTGCAGGCAGGTACAGGTACTGGGCGCACCCAGAATGCTATCGATAACCGTCGGGCACTGCAACAGCAGCTTGATGCCTTGGAAGCTGCAACCTCCATGCACCGTATATTGATCAATGCCCTGATTTTGTCACTTGCATCCTCCTCCTCACTGCTGTTTGTGCTCCTCATATTACAAGCTACAGGTAACATTCGCATGTGATGTGAATGAGCGTCTACTCTGTGGCCGTCCCCGGTGTCTCAGCGTCTCAACACAGACACACGACATTATCGCAAGGTCATCTGTCTTTTCCCCCTCCCTGCAGTGCAACATATCATTGTGTGGGGTGCGTTTGCTGGCTGTCCCCCACGTTCTCCGTCGTGATAGAGACGAGTTATGCTTAACGATTAGTGGCAAACGGCGGAAGAGGGAGAAATGGGATAAAGGGATGGCAAAGCGACAATCGCGTCTGTCTCTGGCGCCGTCTGCAGCAAACAATGGATGCGACGCTCAGACTTGACCTGGTCTTGGTCCAATAGGTATTACGAGAGCCTCGGGTCGCGTTCAACGTCCAGGCATTTCCGCTGATTCTCCTCGCTGCTTGGGATGGATGCGCAAAAACCGCCAAAAGCTGGCTAGAGGCCAAGCCGCTGCTGCATCGTGCAGCTCGTGTCCGAGGCACGACTCGCAAGTGGCGTGAAATTGACGAATGGCTGGCCGACACACACCACACTGGCACCACAGGCTATTGATGCAATACCTCGTCCTTATCGAGCCAACTGGATATTCACATGGCTAATATCCTGCTGTTGCTGGTGGCGATGGACTTGCAAATGGGCGCATCCGGACTCTTCACCCCGTTACATTTCGCTCATTGTACGATAATCCAGGTGAGGAGAATCAGCATTGGGAATGCATGCATTGGCTCTTGTGCAGCTCATATCAACTGATGATTTTGTGAGAATGACGGGCGAATGGGGACGGCAGGGGATAAAGGCAAAGTTGCCGCATCGCGGAATCTGTTGCGAGCTTGTGATAGGCAAGGCTGAGGGCCTCGCCAGAAGTCGAACGGGTGCCCATATCGAACCCTCAATTGGCCGTTGCTATTGGTGATTATTTCGCGATGCAGAATGCAACCTCCGTACCCTGATGGATGCTGAAGTTTTCTCTCTCTTCAATTCTCCGGGAGGAGACCAATCGCATGGTGCCTCGTCAAGTCGAAGCATTATGCGGCCATGCAACGCATCTCGCCCACAGTGCAAATCAAATCTGCATTGTTGGGCCTCGTGCGCTGGGGGGTCGCCAGTCCCAATTATCGCCAATCAGCGAAGCGCGAACAACGAATAGCACACGGGATGGATGAACACCACAAGGCACAAGCAATGCACATGCTGAGGAATATCCTCCCCGCCTGGTGCTGGTATTTCCCGAGAGACACGCTCAAGCGAGCGAGTGGCCTGGCAGAGCCCTCGCCTGAAGTTGGGCACCCACGGGATCCATGGATCGCACCGATGCGGCCTGCTGTTCGCTCAATCCATCTAGCTGCAGCCACAATTGCTGATGTGTCAACGGACAGGCTTCTTATCCCTTGGGCGCTTAACCAATCAGTCTGCCAGCGCACTCGGCAGCAGCCAGCTTGGGCTTAGAGCGCCGCTCCAGCGGTGACTTGTTCATTCTGGCGCCACTCATGCGCCCACTGGCAGATCCGGCGCCAAGGCCAAGTGTACAAGGGGAACAGGCCTCTGTCATCACGAGAGCGGCGGCGCTGACGATGGTGCCTATGTGTGCTTCGTACGTTGGTAGCTGCCATGCTATTTTCAGTGAGGCGGCGCACCCGATTTTCAGAGGCTGGCAGGTACGTGTGACTCTGTTTGCGCCGTCTCGCGTGCTGTTGCGGGCAAGGCACTCCGTAGTGTCTCAGCCATGGCCGGGGGATCTGCTGGCTTACAGATGTTAGTTGATGATGAATCTCCAGGCCTCTCGTCTCGTCAGGGACGCTTCAGCTCCTGATGGGGTTTGCCGACGGTGAGGGCCCAAGATTTACGCTGTGCGTGTCCGAAAACGCACAAAGCATCTCGCGACTTGTCTCTCTGATTTCTCATTGAATTTGCCATCTGCGCAAAGGCCTAGCTAGCGTACGAGAAAGTCAAGAGTTGTTGCGGAATCGTCGAGAGAGGCTTGGTAGCTGAGGGATTCTCCATCGTGGTCTGTTGCTCGCCACGTAGCAGAGCGGACACCACCAGCCGGGTATTGGTCCGGACCATGACCGTTGACAAGTATCGTTACTCGCGAGCCGGGCACTCTCGGAAACGACAAGTAGCAATGTTACAAGGAAGACCACCGAGTGAAGAACAAGACAGCATGGGATTTTTTTTAAAAAAAAAGGAAGAAAAAAAAAATACCTAGACGAGAGCCATGGGATAAAGTTGATTCTGGGCATAACATATCACTGCTGACGCCTCGCATATCGGTACCACTAGATACTACCAGCGCTGGCGGAGCACTATGGTGTCATCGATCTCATATGTGTCAGAACGCTGTGGACGCATCTCGAGGTGGTGCGTTCTGAGAGGTCCGTCTACGGTCTACGATGCCGCGGCCCAGGGATGAGAGACGAAAAATTGTTCTACCCCGGCCATGAGATCCATTATGGAGCACTTTCTTTCTTTACAATGTGCCAATACCATACCTGGCTCCCCGGGCCATTTCTATACGGCATGTAAGAGGCAAGATGCATCCAACTCGGCCGTTGTAACCTGCGATGCAGACATGTCCTGTCCGGCCGGACATGGGCGTCTCTCAGGAAGTCTTTTTCCAGGAGTTGCATATTTCTGCGGCCCAAAGCTCAGAGCTCTAAGCTCCTGCATTGTGCAGCCGCGGCCGCGATTGGAGGAGCAGACATAGAGGCCGACTAGAGGGCGATAGAGCAGAGGAGGGGGATCCATCGACATGCGTGAGCCAGGGTCTGCCATTGAACACGCGGCTGTCGACTCTGCGGCTGCGGCCCATTGCGCTGGCGTTCTCCTTCTTTCGCCCAGGCCAGGCCTTGCCTTGGGCCGCCGCCCACTGCCCAGGGCGAATTGGAGCTCTGCTCGGAGTGAAAATTTTGCCATTCTCCTTGCTGGTGCTTGGCCAGGCATGCACTCCCCGTATTTGCCAGCAAGTCGGTATTGGGCTGGGTAGATGGCCAGCCATTCCTATTCGTCTTACACAGCCTCTGGCGGGCCTGCCACTCGTCCCGGTTCACACGCCCCCTGTCTGTGCCCATTAACCGTCTCCATGTTTTCTTCCTGCTCACTCTCCCTGTGCTGTGTGCTTGCATGCTTTGCTGTATCTCTCTTTGGCCCAAGGCCTGCATGCCGAACACAGTAAAGACTCGAGAGTGGCTTGCCGCCTAATAGATCCGCTACGATGCAAGAGTGACTGGCGCATCGGAAGGTGAGATGACATAACGGAGGGGGTCTGGCATTCGCACATATATCACACCACGGGTGCGGTCATGGTCTCACTCTGAGAAGACTCTCGACTTTATAGCTTGATGAGAAAGCACTTGCACTCTACCAAAGCGCACGCATTCTGCCTTAATGACGTCCCTAGTCGACTACATTTCGGAAACTCGATAGAGCTTGCAGATTATGTGCACAATTGCTTGATTGGATAAGTGCTGCATTTGTCATATCGGCGTCTTTTGATATAAACCGACACCGACTCTCACCAAAGAGGGCACATCAAAAACACACACCAAGACCATAGCCACTTATACACCACTTACACCACTTACCACTACCTACTCATACAACCAACAATTGCCATCAGAGCACCAGCCTCAGTCATCATCGCACACAATATACCAGAGTAACACCCTTCAACACCCTCTCCAGTCACTCCAAACTTTTTTTTTTATCGCGCAGCGCACCCGCAATGGCCGTCCCTACAAGGAGACAGGCTCGCGCAGCGTCAAGGGCCAGCAGGACCACAGCCTCCAGCATGGCCCGCAGCAGGAACTCAACAGCAGCCTCAAGTCGTTACTATACGTCAAGTCGCCAGTACGACCAGACTTCCAGCTATGTATCGGGGTCCTACTATGACTCCCATCACTTGTCAAGGGATACATGGGAGCGCGATACTTGGGAGGAGCTGCCTCCATCCATGGTAGACACTGGCTCCAACTCTTCTTCGTCAGTCAATACATACGACTCTGCCTACTCAGACGGCAAGTCATCAGAGTCTCACAACGACTCCGACAATGACCACAAGGACGAAGAAGATTCTGCTGCCTCGCCAGGCATTCCTCCTTCCACCCTGCCGCCATACACCTGCATGCCCAATCCTGAGATCTCGGTCCGGTCATCAGACCCAGAAACCTTTGCGCGTCTCTTCCCGTCAATGGACCGCCTGTCCATTCGACATGACGACCGAACTGCCGATGGTAACATGAACCTCCGTGTCGACGCTATTGTACCGGATCTGTCATCGCGCCGTCGCCGTGCCGTCGCCATCCAGCTCTTCCACTTGCGCATGCACGATCTTGCCAAGCGAGAGTTTTCGCTGAGACGGTACTGCCGCGACTCTGGCCGCGAGGTATGCAACTCCAAGGGCGCCAACCCCCGCCTTGAGCGCCCGACAGCATCGTCCTCTTCCCTCTCGAAATCCGTCACCAGTGCTTTGCGCTCGGTCAAGACCTCTTTCCGACGATCTAGCGGCGCCTCCGCCGAAAAGGCCGCAGCCTTGGCTGCGTCTACTACTCCGGACCCTCGTCGCCCTTCCTTTGGCAGCAACAACACCTCTTGGGGCTGCGGTGGCTCCATCTACTCCGATGAAGCAGCAAGCTCTGATTCAGACGAGCCCAAGCTCCCCTCGGCTCGGCCCATCCCGCTCAACACCCTCAAGCTTGAGTTTAGCAACTACGCTCGCGTCGACATCGTGCGTCGCCTAGGCAAGCAATACGACTTCCAATGGTGGGGACACACCTACGCCTGGCGCCGAGTGATGGACAAGGCGCTTGGCAAGACTGCTTTCCACCTGATTCGCGACAAGGAAATCGAGCCGGTGGCCATTATTCTGCCTGAAGGCCGCAGCCCGACCCAGGTTGAGGCTGACCAGGTTGCAGGCAACTGGATTCCCCAGTGCTACATGTGGATCAACGACAAGTCCATCATCGAGGCCTTGACTGACGTAGCTGAGTAAGTCTTTGTCCCTCTTCTCCCCTCTATCAAGCAGTTTCTAACGTGAGCTCCAGTGTCATCATCGCTACTGGTCTCATGGCCCTTGTCGATGACTCCATCCTTAGCCGCTGGCCACCAGCGAAAAAGGCCGGCACTTACAGCCGCCCAGTCACACCAGCCCGGCCCCACACCGCACCAAGCGCTGCTACGACAGCCACTGCCGCTGTTGGTAACGCCACTACCGTTAACACTCACACCGTTTCAGTGTCTCAGCCACGGACGAAGACGCTTGTACACGGGTTGCTGAATAAGGCCCAGACATTCAGTCCCCTGCGACTCAGAGGACATACTGTGCTCGCTTATTAAACTGCTTTTATGGCAGAACGACATCGACAGATTTCTCATATATCGTACATTCTAGACACAGAAAACATTGCATCCTCGAAAGACAGAAGAAATTTTACACGACTATTCAGAACTGAGAAAAAAACAGCAACACATACAAACACAGAACCACAACATGAACAATGAATTACGAAACATCTAACAAAATCGAGGAAACGTATCTCGTTTCGTTTCGATCTCTACACTTACACTCATTTGACCTTTCTTTTGTTCTACTTCTCTTTGTTATAACAATCATATGAATTATACGGCCGGAAAGATAAAAAGGAACTTTACGAAATTTTACATGAGCGAGCGTCTGCCATTTTTTTCTGTTTTGAGTTGAATTTGATGTTTTTACTTTTCTTTTTCCATCTTCTTCTATTTACTGGAGCACAAGTATGATGATGAGCGAATAAAAAAATTGGGATTTTGCATACATTTATGGGAAAGGGATTATATAACGGACACATATACATACACACATACATTGGCGCCTGGGACTGCTTTCTTTCCACCTTTTGCTATTTCAACCTTTTTCTTCTAATCACAGCCTTTTGGAATTTTTTGGAAAGCGCCGAAAAAATTGATGCGCGAAATGGACATGATGGGATATTATGGATACGACTTGATACGACAGCATAGGATATCGGAATTGAGTATATAGATAGGGAGAATTACATAGAGATAGATTTGGGCTAGGGTGTTTTGACCTTTTGGGACTCCTAAATTGAGAATGAAATCATTGGATTCTAATATATATTGGCTCTCTTCGTCCTCATTTAAGTGAAATATCAATTATACTCCTTATGACAAATGCTGTTTATCAAAGGAAAAGACAAGGTCAAAATTTTGCTTCAACGCCGATTACATGAACGCCAACCTTCTCTATAGTCAACCTTCTAATACTCTCCCTGCGTATTAATCCACGTGCCAAAGTCCAGCTTCATCAACAGACGATTAATCCCCCCCACCCTCGCCGGAACATACATCTCCCCATCGCCATACTCCTCGTGCCCATCCACCGTGCCATCAAGACCCTCCCAGCGTGCGAGAAACTCCACATCGCCTTCGAGCCCGCGCAGCGCGCCAACGACGTCCTCTATGCCCTGCCGAATCTTGCTTTCCACGCCGCGGATGAGGGCCATGAGCTGCCGCTCTTCGTGGTCGAGATCGGTGGAGGAGTCGACGACGCCGGCGTCGGCTTCGAGGTCGATGGAGGTGAATATGGAGTGGAGTCTTTGGATGTGCGTGACGAGGTGGTCGATGTGGTTGAGCAGGGTGTATAGGAGGCTGTTGAAGACGGGCTGTGTGAGGAGCAGGCGGTGGACGAGCGTGCGGAGATACAAGGAGTGCGCCGTGACGAGGGTTTGCGGATCAGGAGCTGGACGAGAGAGGAGTCTGGAAACGTCGTTGGGGTTTGTGGCATTGCTGGAGGAGCCGGGCCTCCAGTCGGATGTCGTGGCTATGCTGTGCTTGGCGGAGTGCGCGGCTGGAGTTGCTGCGCCGGAACGGCCCCCGTCTCGGCGCCGCTCTTTGCCGGTGAGCCAGATGAGGAAGCCTTCCCAGAGGCCCTCGACGATTTCCGTCTGGAAGTATGCTTCTGTCTCACCGAGGAAGAATATGGCTGCACTGGCGGTTGTCCAGGAGCTTCGGAGGGCGGCTGCACGAGCCGACCAGCGTTCTCTGAGCGTGCCAGCGTATTCGTTTGCGCCTCGGGGGGCGGGATGATGGCGTCTTAGCGAGGTGATTTTCCATAGATCGGTGAGCCGAATGTGAGCTCGGCGCATGGATAGGAGGTATGAGTTGACGCAAGAGTATAGCTGGAGGTCGGACGGGGAGATGACCATGTCGAGAGGGGAGGGTAGTTGAATAGATAGAGTTGCTGGGACTGAGAATAGTAGATTTCGGAATGGCGATGAAGCAATTATCTTGGCTTCGGCGGCGTTGAGGCCTGGGCTGACGAGGGGAGGCGTCAAGGTAGCTTTGGTGAGGTGTAACCGGAGCAAATCTCTTGCTAGTTCCAACAGCTCGTCTTCTTCTACCTGGTTCCGCTGCATGGCTACTAGAACAGCCCAAGTCCTTGCCAAGACGGCAGACACCTCACCATCTTTAACGGTCAAGTTCTTCATCCCATCTTGCTTTTCGTGAGCGAGGTTGCCTGCTCTTCGCCAACGATTCCGAATCTTGTCGTCGGCTTCTTGCGTCAAGGCCATGGCAAACTCTCCTCGGCCTAGGAGGAAGAACTCTCTCAGAAGCTGCAGCGTCTCAATGACCTTTGCGGTGGGTAAGATCTTTTGAAGGGTATTTTGTGAAAGCGACAATCGAATAGAGACAATGGTTCTTGAGAATGTAGCGCCGTTGACGGGAAATGATAGGCTGGCTAGCTCTTGTAGCTTTGTGGAGAGGTGATCTAGTCCACCCATGCCTGAGTCAACTGTTGCCCTGACACGTGTGTGGTTGAGAGATTTGCCAATGAATAGCATCGATGCCGCTGTTGATGGCGTGACGAATCCGGGGAGTAGTTCTGGTTCGTAGATGTACTATCAAGAGGTTAGGAGGAGAAGGGGCAAAAATGCACTAACAGACAGGTTACAGTTCATACCTCGGCAGTCCCATCTACTTTCTGGATAAAGAAATCGTCGCCTCCTAGGCTGGGCAGTCTTCCATAAAGAACCCAAGCCGAAACTTGCTTTAGCCACGCCGTTTCGGCCACCTTGACCAAGCTCATAGCCGCCTCCTCGACGTCCCGGTAGCCGCTTTGCAGCTCGGTTCTCAGGCGATTCATGATTTGTGAGCCACAGCATGCATTTCCCTTTTCATCCTTGGAGACCATGAACTGAACAATGTCCCAGAGCCATTCGAACCGCCTTGTCCACTGCGTAAACTCGCCCATTACGGCCGTCAGTGGCACAATATTGTACTCGCCCACCAGCTCAGGATCCTCTTTCAATATGCTCTCCTCCACCTCCAATATCTTGCGCTGAAACGCAGATAAGTGTATAGACTGTATAGCCGTGCCCACGGCCCGACATATCGGCGACGGATGGGCACCGGCAATCTGGCGGGCGTACTTGATGAGCTTGATGTGGATGTCGCTGAGATGCGCCGCCGAGGCTAGTAGCTGGCGTTCCGAAGGCGTGACGCCGGACACCGGGCCCGAATCGGCAGTTCCGGCTCGGAGGAGAGGCGACGGATGCCCCGAGAGAGAGAGGAGGATTTCGTGGAGCATGGCTCGGGCGGTAGGGATCTGGGGGAGCTTTGCGATTAGATCAGGGCGCCAGAGCTATAGATTATGCGATTGACAGCTGCTGCTGCTGCGATTGCCTATCAGAAACGGGTGACGCACTTGTCGCTAGCCTTTCTAGCTTTGAGGGAGTCGCCTATGCGATGGATGATGAGGATGATGACGCCCAGGAGCTCGTATCGGCACATTGATTGCTTTGGACGGTTCTATCGTGGGACGCGGACACGGACAATGGTGGGGTCAGGGCGGACGAGCATTCGAGCAGCGAATTGGGGTCGCAGCCGGTGAATCTTGAGAAAGGCGCATAGAAAACGAATCATCCAGGACCGTTACACCCGTATCTTCGACATGGCGGTTGGCGACTAAGCTCTGGAGACGAGAAATGTGGCGCTTCAGCCACGCGGTTGTAGCCAGAAGCTCCGGCGAAGCTCGAGTTTGGACGTAGCGTGTGCCGTCATCGCTGAAGCGCGCGTAGACACGTGACCTTGTATCTGGGTGATGAGCTCGACTTGGACCTGCTTTGTCTAGTAGAAATAGAGATATTGCAATTTCAAACGAGCAGTTTCGTTTTTAATCTTCAATTTATTATTATTTGGAAACTATTCATTGTTGAAATTGCACTAGGCAGGGTCATTTCTCATATCAGTAATATCTCCAAGCTGCACAGCGCTGCCATCAACACAGACTGATCGTCTCTTATATACAATCTTTTATATGCAATTACCAGGCCGCCTTCTTTCCATTCCCATTGCCGTTGCCCTCTTTGCTTCCTGGAATCGTCGCGCCGCCTCCATATGTGTCGTGTACTGCGCTTGATTTCCCATTGCCGCTTCTAGACTCATTTCTAGAGCTGCTACCACTGCCACTGGCGCTCCTACTGCCGTTGCATTTGCCATTGCCATTGCCTCCAGAGACAACCGCGATGTTATCAGTTCCGTTGTTATCGTCGACAATGATTTGGCCTCCTCCCTTGACCTTGCCGACAACCATGCCCTTTGCGACGCTCTTGAGAATTGCGCGGCGCGAAACTCCCGTCACGTCGATATACACCAACCCGACGTTCTTGAAGCCGCCGCCCAAGTTCCTGGACATTTCACCTGCTTCAGGCCCCCATCGGTGTCCCACCATTGTGGACATGCTTGATGTTGTGCCGGATAGCAGCGTCTTTCCAGCATGCTCCATGCCGTCGACGACGGTGTTGAAGGCCATCAAACTCTTGTTCAAGACTCCGGGCTTGTATGTCTCAATGACGTTCCCTTCTTGATCGTAGCCTCGTGCCTTTCCATCTTTTCGCTTTGACATACCGGCGCCAAAATTTTGAGCAAAGTGATTGATGGAACCAATGGTTTGAGCAGAAAGAGTGGCGACTTTGGTAGAATAATGGTTTATACGACGAATATGGTCGTGAGTTGTCGGAGCAAACGTCATCGGATTCGCAGCAGGCTTAGTGCTCTTGGTGAAACTGTCGGCTTGGTTCTGCATTGTCTTTGCGAGGTAGTCGGATGTTGTGATGAGCAGCCGCGAGGCTTTGGTGCCTGCCGAGACAATGGTCGATTTCTTGTAGGCAGGGTGCATAGTATCTTCGATGTAGTCGTAGGCGGGCTGAACGGAGATGTTGTTGCTGCCATCGGCAGGGAGAATGATCTCGACGGGTTCTAACGGCAAGATATGTGAGTACATGACGAAAATCAGGAAATATTACATGCTCTACCTTTGGATCCAGGTGTCACAGCACCGTCCTCGACGACATTGAAGCCGCCGCTAAGCTCGCCCATGACGCTGCCATCCTCCTCATCAACCAGGACGATCCTTCCGGGCAAGTGAGAGCTATGACTGCCCCGGACATATGCCTCGCCCTCGTCAAAGTTGGCTGGGTTATAGGGAGGAGGTTCATCTCTTCCAGCTTCTCTTGCCTTGGCTCTAGCAGCATCGGAAGGTCTGCGCTTCTCTGGAGGCGGAGCTGGAGCCGGTGCTCGTTCGAGGAAGGCGGTACATTGTGCAAGAATCGTCTCAAAGGTATCGACGTCCTCTTGGACGTTGGGTCTGCTGCCGACGACGGGGAACTCGAGGCGAGTGAATGCGCCATTGCCGGGGCCGAGATCCCATCGTGGAATCAGGTAGCTGCTGGGAGGCTGGTGGTAGATCTGAGTCGTCGCCGGCATAGGAAGATCGAGCTCAGGCGGCAGATGCAGATGGAGGTAGAAGTCTTGCTCGCCGTTTCCATTTCCACTTCCAGTGCTTGCCGGGTCTGCGAAGCCCGAAGACGTCGGCACCATCAGCAGCGACAGGGTCTGCGGCCCTGATGGCGTCAATGACTGCTCTGTGCCATTTGCGAGGTGGTAGGCCTTGACGCCTGCGACGGAGTAGAGCAGCTTTGGATCCTGGTGATGAGACTGGAGTTAGCTTTGGAGGGGAAGGGCTGCTCTCGAGAGAAGAGAGCGAGGAAGAAGATGAGAGTTGGCGCGAACATTGTGTGAAGCCATGATGACGGAGGATGCTTTTGAATTTTAGATTGGAAGAGAAGAGAGATAATATGAAGATCGTTGATAGGAACAGTAGAAGGAGAGAGCCCGATAGATTAGCTGCGATGTAATGCGATGCGATGCGATGCGATGCGACAGCGGGGTATTTAGGCGGGGTGGCCTTGAAGCATGCGCTGTTAAAGGTGCTGCAGCATCAACAAAGTGGTTTCAATATCAGACGGTAAGAGCCCTGGAGTGTTTTCAAAGAATTCAGACAGAAACAAGGTCATTATAAGGTCACGTTTATTCAAGCAAGTTCCCCAACCATCCAACTCGCAACGAACCATCACATGCGACACCCGCCCACACGTCATCACGGCGTTTCTTGGTTGGCCCTGCAAGCGCCGCTCTTGTGACGCCTGTGCTCTGATTTGATGCCCACCGCGTCATTCATTGGCCCGAATCGCCACCCGCAGCCCAGCGAGCCAGGGGCTAAATTAAGCTTCAATCTTCTCCAGCGCTGTCGCTTCAATCTTCTTAGCGGGAACTCGCCACTACTAGCGACCTGTTGTCACTGTTCGTGTTATTCCCGCTACAAACAAAGAAATCAACCCCAACGAAATTGAAGCCATCGCCACATATACGCAGCCCTTCTTCTTTACATGTTAATACTGTGTGTGTACAAGAGCTATCGTCACTTGATCCGGTAATTGCGTCACTTGTTTTCTTCTGCCTTTCAGCTTCAATGTTTCTTTGACTGCTTTGAGATATCTAAGCTCGCATCAATTCAATGCCTTGCCAGCACCTTGCCCTTCTTATTCACCACCACAATCGGCAAACTCCTCCCATGCAGCACCGCCTTGTTCACAACCCCATCGTCGTCCCAGCCAAAGTCCACCGTGCCGCCTCCTCTCAGACTCGCGCCCTTCACACTGCCACCCGCCCATTCTGCCGGAATCGCAGGGCCGAGAATCACCTTCTGCAAGCTGTTGTCTCCCCATTTCTTCGGCAGGTCCGTGTACAGCATCGCCAGCGCATTTGCCGAAAGGCCAAAGTTGGCATCAATCTGGAACGGCAGCGCGAGCTCATAAGGCCAGCTGCCGGCGGTATACACCGAAAGTCCGTTTGCCGCAAAGTTCATGTCGATGGTGTACTTGAGCTCTTTGTAAGCCTCATCAGTGACGCCAAGTTGGCCCCAGCACGCGCCTCTCCAGACCTTTTCCCAGCCGGTGTTGGAGTCGTCCGTGCCGTTACCGCGAGAGTAGAGGCTTGTGGCGACGGCGTCCATGATTGTCTTGTTGTCGCCGTGGACGCTGGAAATGACATAGCCGGGGTAGAAGCCATAGAGGTGAGAGAGATGGCGATGAGTGTCGTTCTTGACGTCGATGTCCAGTTTCCATTCTGTGGTGGATAATCAGTTTCACAGTTCACGCCGACACAGAAGGATCTTTGAATTTACCTTGAATCTGTCCCCAGCTTCCAACGTGGACACCTGGGTCAAGCTTGCCATACGACTCTTTGAGCCGTTTCAAGAAGCTCTCGTCCTTGTCATCGGACGCATTCCAGTCTTTGATGATATGGTCAAACAGTTCCCAGATCACCTGCTGGAACTGAGCACAACCAAAGGTCTGTAATTCCAGTTAGTTTTACTCTAAGCATCAACAAAGAATCTGGATTTTGGCCTACCGTAGGGCCGTGCTCTGGAGAATTGCAAGGATTTGCAACCAAGGTGCCATCCTTGAAGTAGTCGTCTTGCACAAGCAAGTCTATCCAGAAGCTGGCCACGCCTTTCATCAGAGGGTATCCAACAGAGGCATACCAGTTTTTATCGCGGCCATAGTCATAGCGATCCCACACATGTGCCACTATGGAAGCATTTAGCAACATTTCCTAGAATACTATGACCAAAGACTTACTCATCCAAGCAATATCATGCGCAACATCCGACCAAGTTGCATCGTTTTCTTGCCTACCACAGGTCAGAAGGCAAAGAGAAGAGCGAATTTTTTTCATAACTTACGCTGTATGGCCGAAAATGTTGGTGTTTGTAAAGGCAACCCAGCCGCTGGCATTATACCACAGTCTAGCCGTCTCTGTCCCACGAGGGACCCAAGTGTAAGTCATAAAATCCCATAGAGGATCGGTAAGACCTCCCAGGCCCATCTTTTCGACATGCCAGTGGTTCCTGAAAAAAATGTTTAGCCAAGCATGTATCAACAAAGCGTATCCAAGCCAGAAACCTACATCTGCACGTTAACATCGATGTGATAGTCCGAGCTCCACGCCGGGTTGCCATCAGGAGCCCACGAGCCTTGCAAATTTGGAGGCAGTGACCCAGGTCGAGATGAGGCAATGAACATGTACTTTCCGTAATCGATCAGCAGACCTTCGACAAAGGGGTCGCCTTTATCCGTCGAGTAATTCGTGAGCAGTTCCACTGAGTCGACTTCCGCAGAGTTATTGGGATCCGGTAAATCCAGAGTAAACTTGTTGAACCACTCGCCATGGTCAGCGACATGTCTCTGCACAATTGTGTTGTAGCTCTTCTTAGACACTGCGTTAATTGTCTTGACAACACCGGGATGCGGGTCAACTCCGCGGAAGGAATAGTTATTAGCAGCGTTGCCCTTCTTTGCATCGTATTCGGTGCCTGAAGCCACCACAATGGTGGCAGATTTGACGGATTTTGTGCTAAGCACCGTCTGGCCTTTGCTATTGCATGTTGCCTTTAGCCCACTGGTAGAGAGTGCAGAGGCCTGGGCATCGATTTTCATCCCAATCAGGCCTTCGCCGTCATTGGCTACGGTTCGTCCGCTCAGCCAAATGCCACTAGAAGAGCATTTGACGGTAGAAGCCGGATTTGTTCGATAATTGTCAACTAGGCCAAACGTGATGTCGGGTAGTGGCTTGTTGGAGTTGACATGATAGACACAGACTTGGTCGGGAAAGGTGCAGAATTGAACACTGGGAGCAGTTTAGCTTGAGCACGGAGATTCAATGTTTGGATGATATTGCGCATACGTTTGGAATGTGGCTCCATTTGCAGTAAACTCTGCAGAATGCAATGCCGTCTCCAGGTCCAGCGTCCGCTTGTAATTAGAGTACTTGGTCACGCCGGCGATGGAGACTGTGAGGTTGGCGAGGGCCTCGTAAGAGCCATAATCAGAGGAGCCGCCGTATAATGCGGATTCATCTAATAGGTGAATTAGTATCAATGATCCGATCGCACACTGTCGCTCAAATAATACCTCCTGTTCCATTTTGAAAGATAAACTCCTGGATTCCCGGCAAGAAATGAGCCAACGACGCTGAAGGGTTTCCTCCTGTGTAGCTCTTAAAGTTATGTTAGCGACTCTCTTCTCCTAGATTACTGATATGTGTTTTCTCACCGAATTTGAGAATGGGCCGCCGCGCCATACGCTATCATCGTTCAGACATAATAAATCGTCGCCAGGTATTCCCAGCGGTAAGCCTATACGAATTTCAGCCAACTATAGTCGCCATTAATTATTGCCAATCTCCTTACCTCCTTGTCTTCCATTGCCGATAGTATACCCTGTCATCAACACATTTCCTGGATCAGCTGGTTTTGACGTCCAGAATTTCCTTGCTGCTACACCAGTCTGGCCGATGGCCAGCGCTGCAACAATGGCCTTCATTCTGAGAGATTCCCAAGGTCAATTGGCTTTGACTTTGTCATTACAGTCAAACATATCAATTAAACCCGCTACCACGACGATTTATAAAGTACTACATTGAGCCGACGGCTATTTGAGGCCAACGCATACATTTGCCATTCTTGGAGAAGCTTCTGAAATGCCTTCTAGAGTAACTACCAACACTGCTGTAGCTTGAGAACTAAGTCTTGGATACCACCCTGACAACGGCAATGATTGACCCCTTTGGCGTTAATCGCCCGCAACTGCGGAGTTTTTCGTGCATAACTATCCGCCTTTTGCGGGGAAGGCCTGCTGTTTATTATTCCATCCGGGGAAATTTCCGGGATTCGGTTGTTCTTTTTGAGAGCCAAGCGTTGAACAGGTGCACCTTTCAGTGTAGGGCATACATGAGTCTGATCTTATGTTGCAGGGAATGTTGAAGTCTAGGCTAAAGGTCCAGGGGCACGAGCCGCCTGCTGTATGCTGATGCAGCAACTAGCATCTAAAAGAGAAGCTGAGATGCACTTACGGGAGTGCTAGAGTCCGTGTAGTTTAAACTTAAATACAGCGATGTGCGAAAATTTATAGAGTCAAAAACTGTTGTTCCACGGCTCAGAGACTGAGATTTGGTGTACAAGTAATTACCCAAAGAGGATCACCAAAAAGTGGCTCATTATACTTTGCTCACATTTGCATGTAGACGCCAACGATATGTCTCCATTCTTTATTACTCTATTAACATGTGTATAATTCTCTAGGTATAAAAACTTTCCTCTTCTCATCTATGTGAATCCCTCATCCAGCATCCATGTCCGTGAAAGTTGTGGATACACAACTACCAGCACAAGCTCACTGCCACAGTGAGACCTATCAAAACGTGTACCAGTGATGAGGATGCAATATCAGCTGCGTTTTTGAAGTCTCTGCTATTGTTCTGCACTTCGTCCGCTTGTAAGCATGCAACGCTTCCTGGCTGACCAGCTGAACCACGTGGGTGCGCATCATCACTTCCAGCCTGGGCGAATCCAGTCACCACGAGCCAGACTTGTCGAATAGCAGCATCGTAAGCTGTGAAGTTTCCCTGGTCATGGCTTTCGTTGCCATAGCGAATCTGGATTGAGTCGCTGGTATTGGAGCTCTTGGCCGGGTGAGCTGCAGCATTGTTAGTATAGGTAGATGCCTAGCTTGAAAGGAAAAAGACCTACCAGATGTCAAGCCAAATCCTTGGCCACTGGTTAACTCAAGCTCATCTACGCAATCAGTGGGTAGAGTAGTGTTTTGGCACTGCGTGCCTGCCTCAAGTGAGTCTTGAAGAGCACTTAAACATCCATCAGAGAGCAGTCCTGAACAGCTTCCATTGGTTGCTCCAGCGCCAGATTGTTTCAGCTTCAAGCTGCTGTAAACATTACGGCACAGAAACCACGACGAATCTGCTCCAGAGATTACGCCTGGTGGGCCTTTCCACTCAATCTGCGTGCCAGTGACGAATTTACCAGCGGCAGAATTTCCACCTATTATGTCGCTGGCAACGGAAATCGAGACTGTCCAGTTATCACTTTTCTCTCCTGGATATTTCTTCCTGAGGTTATATCCGGGGATACTCGCTGAGCCAGTTGCGTTTGTGCTACGCATCGCAAGGTTCCAGTCGCTGTCGGATATGCCTTCTGCCTCATTACCAAAGGAATCCGCCGAGGCATCTGCAGAGCAGAGGCTCAGCAGTGATGCGATTATAAAGATATTGCTTTTCATGGTCAAATGAAGATAGTAGCAGAGATGATACTGATATTTAAGGGTGAATGACAAGGTACGAGAAGTAGAAAGAAAGAGAACGACAGGTTGAGTCCAACTTATACTCTGTAGCGATTGCAACTGAGTCTCCCTTTGACAGTCGTCAGCTTGGTTGCCATCTTTAGTCTAGGTAGTTCATGTAAGTGGACTTAATTTGGTTGCTTAATCTCCGTTCAAAACAACTTGCGGTAAAGGAATACCATAGCTCCTACTCTATTGGCGAAACAGCCACCTGATGGGTCGAATTGGGCTATATGATTAGTATGGAATAAGCATAATGACGCAGGGATCGACTTAGTTAGCTTACGGAGTTGCGGATCCTCAACCTTCTTGTGCTCTCTATCTCACCAAACTTAATCGTGCATGCCAACTAACGTCTAGGCTTCAACCATAAATAAGCAAGACTATGTACGAACAAGTATTGATATGCTGCCAAGAGTAATGGTAGCGTTACCAACAGGATTTTTAGCGTTGTGCAAGGGTACAGCCTTGCAACTCGAGCTGCGCGAGTCGAAAAGAGTAAGCCTTAGCTGTGTCTGTCGGCTAGTCTAAATATATGCTTCATTGTGATTAGGAATCAGACAAGTCGGCAGCAACAAGCTAGAAACTCGGGTCGTATGCTAAACAGCTATGCAGGCGGGTATCGTCTACATAACGTCACAGTTGACCACATAGTAAGTAAAAGAGCAACTAACATGAAGCATGACCTAGATGACGTCCCTTAATGTCCACAGGTGACTGGTTTCAGAGAAACAGGCTCGACAAGCCCCATGTTCCAGTGTACGTTTAGTTGAGCAATGCTGCGGTCTTTGGAAGTGAAGCAGTACTGTTTCTGGAAGTACGATTACCCCGGAGCCGCTGCCAACCGTGCCCCTATCCATATTCCACAGATGATGGCAAGCTTTATATCGGGCTAATTTACTGCATAGCAAACTTATCTTTAACTGTACTGTAAACTATCTCATGACTTTTTGAACTTCTTGAATTAAATATTTGTACTGCAAAAGATTTATCGCGATCAACTGACCTGTTATGCCTCTTTCCCGTCTTTCGTAACACAACATATTTTGGACCCACCTCAATGCTATTGCTTATAGCCTTTTTCTTATACAACTTCCAAGAGATTCGAAACTAGTCTTCGACAACAAGGCACTGCTATCTATTGAGGTTCTAATGAGTGTCGCTGATAGACTCTTGAGAGCATTGTGCAAGTGGTTTCATTTCGCCAACTATATAGGAACTAGCGGCAACTCATAGAAAATTTTGGCTACGTATTCTTTGTAATAGACATCATCAGCAATGTCTGAAACTATATGAGGGTTCGGTAAAAACAGCCGTATAAGAAATCTTTAACTTTCTCTTAAAGATGGCTAGAGCTTTGGATGTTAGAAGTACTGCGTTGGCAGTTAAGGCAAGTCAAGTGAAGCAGATTATGACAATGCCATGGCAAATCATGGAGTGCTTGAGAGTTGCGGGACATACGCCAAGTTAGCCGTCTGAACATTGAATGTTTCGCAGTACTCAGCGTTGAGTTACGTTGGCAGAGTTGTTAACGCAATAAAGAGTTATGGCATTAGTTAACTGCTGGCCCTGATAGCGAGTTACTAACTAGATCCTGTTGTTGTTCAAATTCCATGCCGCACGACCCAACCGCTGAGACGCCCGGAAACAATATGGGCGTTTCATACTCTGGCAAGATAGCCAGCCTCGTTGATATAATAATACACTTAGTCGCCCAGATAGACTATTCCTTAGACTTGGTCCATTTCTTCCGCCACTCGCTGTTTGGAGCACCGTACGATACCGTCTCCTCTCTCCTCCCGTCTTCTCTGCTCTGTCTCTCCTCCTCCATCCTCTTGTCAAAGCGGGCCTTGCACTTGTGGCTGCACTCAGCACACGGCGTCGAATCAATCACAAACGTCAACTCCACCATCCAGTCTATGAGTCGCCGGACCGAGCACCCCCACGACGGCTCGGCATCCTGGCCGAACATCTGCTTCTGCCTCTCGCAGGCCGTGCCAGAGTTGGGAACAGGGGCCTGCTTCCCCGTCCTGTGGCGCCACTGGCCAGCCCAGTAGACTATGCGATTAATGGCTAAGGCGCAGTCCTTTTCGTACGGGCATGGGCACAGCACATAGCACCAGAAAAAGGTGCACATGTTTTGTTGCGTGCTCTTGGCTACTTTAGCCTATTTGGCTGGAAGTTTGGCTTGATCTCCGCGTGCGGGGCGATGTTCGGCGATCGGAGAGTTGCTGGGTACATGGAGAGCCTGCGCGGTTTCAGGGAACGTGGCCTATTATGGTAACAGGCACACATGTAGACAAGTATAAGAGTCAAAGACGAGAGATGGGCATCTCAATGGACCATTGCAGAGAAGAGAAGAGCTTCGTGAGTTGTGGTGTGTAAAGGAGAGCAAAAGGAGAGAAGGAGAAGTGATTTAACGACGCAGCGTTGGTAAGACATTGCAACGGATGGATGCGACGCAACAGCGCCAGCGTTTTATTGATTGATACGCCGAAGACACGGCACAACTCGTTGTCCAAGAACAGGAAGCGAGGCCTGTTAATTGGCAAATAGCAGCCGTGCTGCTCTTCTAGTGCGTCATCATCTCGCCTGATGGCTGTCCAGAAAATGAGACGTGATGTCGATAGTTTTTGCACCGCCAGCCTCTCACGGCAATATAAGACAAAAAAAGTACCCTACAAGTAGACCCTATAATTTGTTTGCGCCACTGTGATGAGGCCTTTTTTTACAGTTGTAAATTTTGATGAAATATGACTAAGGCTAAATTTAGAAGAGAAGGGGATGCCCTTTTTATCAGCCAAGGGGCCCTTTGAGAGCAACTGCCGATACGAGCTACCCCATGTGTCCAGTCACGTTGCCAATCCACTATGCCTAACACGCTTTTCAATGCATGTTGCATATTGAAAGTGAAGCTGAGTAGTAGCAGCAGAACGCGCGTTACCTCGCCTCTAGGAGAGCAACAGTACTAGTTGCTCAGAGAGCGGGCGTGTCGGCGTACTGGTTGAAGGCAATGTCGCGGCCGCCGGCAACTCCCAGCTGGTCGACCTGCTGGCGGATCTCGCGAGCCTCTTCCGCGGTCAACTTGACGTTTTGGGCGCCCCAGTTGTCGTCGAGATACTTGATCTTCTTCGTGCCGGGGATGGGGAAGATGTCGTCGCCCTGCGCGAGCAGCCAGGCGAGGGCTAGCTGAGAGGGACTGCAGCCCTTCTTTGCGGCGACCTCCTTGAACTTGTTCACCAGCTGGGTGTTCTTCTTCAGGTTGTCTCCCTTGAACTGATCGACGTTTTTGCGGTAGTCCTTCTCGTCCAGCTCGTCGGTTGAAGTCACCTGTCCAGTCAACATGCCACGGCCCAGCGGCGAATATGCGATGGTAGCGACGCCGAGCTCTCGGCAAGCCTTGAGGAGGTGCTTCGACACCGGGCCCTCGGTTTCCAATGCCCACGGGTTGTACTCGATCTGAACAGCTGCAATGGGGTGCACGGCGAATGCGCGGCGCAAGCTCTCGCCAGAGATTTCCGAGAAGCCAAGGTGCTTGATCTTGCCCTCGCTGTTGGACCCTCGATTAGTGAACAGAACAATGCCGTGGACTGGATAGTAAGAAGTATCAGATAGAAGGAAGGGCATTTACCTCTTCAGCTCTGCCAAAGCCTGAACCGTCTTCTCGATTGGCGTCTTGCCATCAACTCGGTGCGCATAGTAAAGATCGATGTAGTCAACTCCGAGCTTCTTCAAGCTCTTCTCACAAGCCGCCTTGGCATACTCGGGGGAACTGTCGACGCTCCCCTTGTAGGTGCCGTCAGGCTGAGGCTCTGCAGAGATGCCAAACTTGGTGGCCAGGAAGATGTCGGCACGGCGCTCGGGGTGCAGCTTGAACCACTTGCCAATGAGCTCCTCAGAGTCTCCGTATGCGTCTGAAGTGTCCCAGTGAATGCAGCCCTCCTTCCACGCATGGTCTAGCACGGCGAATCGAGTTTCATCATCTCTGGAGTACTGTGTTAGCTAATGCCTCATTCTTCGTCTCTTTTCTTTCTCTTCTTCAGTTTCGCCTTACCCAGTTGCACCGTAGCAATCGATGCCGATACCCATGAGACCGAAGCCAATGGCGGGAATCTCAGGGCCATACTTGCCCAGCTTACGAGTAAGAGTAGCAGGCATTTCTGATATGAGAGTAGGTAATAGATATGTCTTGGTGTTGATAATGTAATTGAGAATGTATTTGATACAATGGCGATGTGGAAGCTGGAGTTGACTTGAGTGTGCCTCGAGCTTCTTCCTCATATATATATATTTCGCCATCTTCCTATTCGCCATTCTTCTATTCGCTATTCACTCACGTTGAACCGTTGGTAGCATCCTACTGAAACGCCATCATTCGACGTTAAATCCGCAACTGTCTTCAACAGAGAATCTGCATAGAGAATACTAATCATCTGTAAAAACCGCTATGTCCGGCACCCTCCACTGTTCGATGGCTCCAAACCCCTTTTAAAACCTCAAGCAGGTCAATAGAATATCCTGATTTAGATTTAGAAACAGATCCAGATATCGGTCTTTTCGGCTCAGCTCCGTTTCAGCTCCGGGTCTCTCTACAAAATTATGCGGAGTAGCGGAGGTGGGGTGGGGCAAGGCCGGCAGAGCGAATAAGCGGTTGTCGAAGGAATTAATTTGTCTGATGCGCCCCCCATATATAAAGCCTAGGGGTGTTCCAAGACAAAATAATTGTTTGTCATCTCGCTACCACTCTTCAGCGACCTCGAATCAGGTCCATTCAAAAAGCAAGTCGAAGACAAACTAACTCTTATCGAGTCATAACAGGGAGAAGAGATATAGATTGAGTTGAGATGGATCTAACCAAAATAGCCATGCGTACCGGTAACATCCGGCAGCCCAAAGTAGCCGATACCAATGCCCCAGCACGACGACCTGGGCGTCCTCGCATGAAGGATAGTCTGCCTATAGATCCAAATGATAACTCGGTGGGTAGTTACTTGAGAGCTAAGCCCTGTTCTCTGGCCTTTGCATGTAGCAAATAGCAAAAATAGGCAATTAGGTACCTGGCTAACTTGTACTCTCTTTCACAACAGCCTCGCTCTCGCATGCGGCTCGCCCAGAGATCGTATCGTAACCGCAAAGCAAATGAACTCACAGCCGCAAAAGCTAGGGCAGACTCCCTGGAAAAGGCTCTTAACAGAACTCTCGATGAATTCATCAAGCTTCACCAGATGTTGCTGGGCAAGCAGGACTACATGCCGGCAGACTTCCTGATGCAGCTCCATGGAACAGCCACGAACATCATCTCTATTGCAAAGAATGCTCTGGCTGATAATTCTCCAGAACATGAGTGTCAGGCTGGCGAAGTTCTCATGTCAACGGATAGCGACGAAGACGAAGACGATGCCATCGAAATTTCCGCGCCTATGAACTCTGGCAATTTTTATCCACAGCCTCCGTCAATCTCTCAACGGATCCTTCGCGCGTGCCTCGACATCGCTGCAGATAGACTCAAGCTGCCGAGAGTACCTTTTATGCGCATCCTCCCAGTCCTGCTTCTGCCGCTCCAGTTTGAAAGTGAAGACAACATTCTCAGACGAGCTATGAAATATCTCTCCCTTAGCGGCGAGGAAGCCCACCTGGAACAAGAGCGTTACTCTGTCAAGGCAGGGTACCTGCCCAAGATGATGCGTCTCATTGAAGGGCAAACGCATACTCTAGTACCGCGAAAGCCACAACCTGATATGCAGCGTTTGCAATTTGGATGCACGCGGACGGTGATCTCTACAGCGGTACCGGATCTCCAGGGAGAGTGGCTCGAACCCTTGGACGTAGAAGAGTATCTCGAACAGCGAGGGATATTTGTTCGAGAGGAGGCGCCAGATGATGATTTACTGAATCTGGCCATCCCCGCTGGCAGCAAACTATCTGCAACGATGACCAATGTGAATGAGACAGATGCCCAGCAGCCAGACGTGCAAAATCAGACTTATACCAAAGACGTACCATCGAATCCTGATGAGCTCGGCATTGGCCATGATTACGATATATTCAACCACCAGCGCGATTCAGCAACAGCGTTTGCAAACTCCCTTTGGGATATCGATGGAACAAGCATATCGCCGGAAAACATACCAATGTGCAATTCTGAGCAGATTAACATCACAATAAACCTCGATACCTTGGTCCATAAGCTCGTGTCCAAGGCCGTGTGCTTGGGAGCCTGCCCCGGAATACGAAGAGCGCATGTCGATGAGGCGATTCGAGGGTCAGTGGTGTGGATGCAAGAGACATATAAATGAGATGCGTAGATGGACTTTTTTTTTATCCCCCTCTGCTTCTTTGTGTTTTTTCTCTCTCGTTTGATCCAACCTATAGGGTGGTTGTATGGAGTTTTGGCGACTGAGATGGGGCAGCAGGAATGCCTATGAGAAAATACCCTCAACATTATTATGAGGGCTATGAATATAGATAACCAAACGGTGAATAATAGTTTTGGCAAATGCAAGTAATCTAGAATTTGGTCATAAGTAAAGAGTCAGACTTTGTGAAGGGTCGTATATAAGTCGTTCCACAGCATCTTTTAAACTCCCCCAATGGTCTCATTAATTCCCGCTAATACTTCGCCTGTGCAACTTTCACCACGAGGGGCTCGTGTTAACAAATGTCTAGCGATCACTTACTTCTCCGAACTACTTTCAATAAGAAGAAGACCATCTTTAATGAAAGTCGTTTGTTATTGATTACCTAAACGAGCGTACTAGAATTGAGCGAAATTGAGAGCTTCATATACTCGGTAATGACCGTCCGCGCCTTTGCGCTCCAAATGTCCATCATGCGTATATCACTCAAATATGTCAATCTGATACCCGTATCATGCCTCCAACCCGCCACGAATCTCACCGTCATATCGTCCCCCGACTCTCAACTCTCTCTTAGATATCTCGCACCAATCTGGCTCCAGCCCAGGGATACAAGTAGTTTCTCTGGTACCAGTTGATGAAACTCTTCCTACCGGCCACACGCGGGTGCGTCGCCCACGATCCGCCCAGCACGATGTTATGCTTCTCGTCAAAGAAGTCAGTCGTGTAGAGAGGATACAGGCCCATGGGAGTAAATCCCTCATGCGGGCGCAGGACGGTGCTCGTCCATTCCCAGACGCCGCCAAGCTCGGCTTGGCCGGCGAGAGAACCGCCATTGGGAGTTACTGGGATAGGGTGCCAGTGGACGAAACCGGTATTGGAGTTGCTGAGATCGACGAAGAGAGAGGAGGGGGAAGTGGTCGATGGAGGTGTTTCTTCAACACCGTCATTGACAAGGTGTCCATTAACTGCTGGAACCTTATTCACCAACTTGCTCTGCTTCGCAATGTCCTTTTGCTTCTCTGCGTATGCGTAAATGCTTTCGGCCTCTTCCATGGTAGGAATTCTGCCACCCATCCAAGAAGCACACCCAGCAAGCTCGTCATACGAGGCAAACACGGGCCAGTCGAGAGCATATCTCAGAGGCACCAGTCCATAGACTGTGCGCACAGCCTTGTCTTGCATAAAGCTCTCGGGAAGCTCGCTGAGAATGGGCTTTCCGACTGTGGTGGCGTTGGTGTTGTGGTGGTAGTTGGGAGGAATGATGGACCAAGATGCGGGAAGGTCTTTGATGTGAGATGAATAGAGATACTTGGCGTACTAGTTCTTGTTAGCTCTGTTGTAAACGTCCCGAAATGAGAATATCACTCACCTCTTCGTTGGTGATGGCTCTTCCTTTTGCCTGGAAAGAGTGGACTTTTTGCTGTCTCGCAGGCTTCTCGTTATCCCTATCAAAACTGTTAGAGAAAATTGTATCCAATCGCGTGCTAAGGGAAAATTCTCACCAGCCAAGATGGCGGTCACGGTCGAGCTCGTCCTCGGGATCGTCCATTCCAATGGTGATGACCTGCTCTGGGATATCAAACCATTGGTTTTCCACGCGCGCGGCGTATGCCTTTTGGGCAATCTTTGGGAAATCGGGAATCACCGTGTGTGGTGGTGGCAGGGCCTTGTCACTCTGAAGCATCATGTAAAGCAGAGTTTCGACATGAAGCACCTCGTGCTCGAATCCGACCCAGATGGCTCGGCGGACGTCCTTGTCCAGCTCATCTTTCTTGGCGTAGAGTCCGCGAAGTCTCTCGCGAACAGCGTCTTGGTATTTCAGGATTTCCTCCAAAGCAGGCCACTCGTCTGGGATTTCAGAGTGGTTGTGGCAGTGATCCGGGTTATCAACATCGGGATCAATGCCTCGCTCAAAGATGGAGTGGAAATAGACGGGCTCTGTTCCACCAGCGCCTGTCGTCTTCTTCAGCTGGATATCGAGGAAGGTGGGAATGTGGCCGAGGTAGAAAATGCATGCATTGCGCAGCTTGATTGGCTTCTCGTTGAGCTCTTCATCGGGAAGCATCTTTCTGGTGACGGTGTCCCACAGCTCCCAGAGACTCTCCCAATCAGACCAAGTGGGCAGAGCCTCCTTGGCATACAACTCAGGGAGTCTGGAGAAGGGCAATTTCGCTTTTTTCAGCATGTGCAGCCCTGAGAAGATTCGTTAGTGATGCATTGTTTCGAGACGACAGCGATTGAAACATACCATATTCACCATTGTGGCTCCATTTGGCAACCTCATTGAGGCCAGCCGTCTTCCACAGCTTCTCGATACCCACTTCTGAGTACTTGAAGCTCTGCTCAATCTTGATGCGCTCATGCGGCTTGATGATGTGACCAAGAACTGAGGAGACCTCAAGGGGCGAGACAAACGCCTGATGGCGGCCACCGTCGATGTCATAGACATACTCGCCGGTGACGTGCCAGTCTTCGACGTTGAAAACCTCATCGCCGAGAATCTCGTTGGCGTGAGCGAGGCCATTGAGGACGAATCTAAATTTTGCCCATTAGCACGAGTTACATAAGGTATTTAACAGACAACCTTACTCATGTGTGATTCCTTTGCTGTCTGAACAGTCTAATGTCAGTATAATTGGTTACCTATTCAATCAATGCCTGCTACTAACCGTTGTATGCGCGACTATTTGCAATCAAGTGTTAGCTAACAATTCCATTTTCCTTTATTTTCTTTCAAGAATAAACGTTGAATTCTCGAATGCACTTACTAAACTTTGTCAGGATTCTGACATGAGTCGACGCCGATAATCAGGGCATCTGTGGGCTGCAGCCCCTCTGCAAAAGACTTGAGAAAATCAGCCGCCTCTTCGCGGTTGAAGTTGCCTAGAATAAATACTGTTTAGCAGAGACTCGAGAAAAAAAGATGGAGCGAAAATGAGCTTACCAAGACTTGAGCCAAGATGCACAATGCACTTTGGTCGGTCCGAAAGTGACTCCTGCTTGAGCCATTCGCGGCCATCGTCGTAGGTACCGAGCAAGCCGCGGCAAGTCACGTACTGGAACGCGGGCACTTCTGCCAGCGTGCGCTCCAGCTCGGTCTGAGACAGGTCGAGCGCAAAGTAGTCGATTCTCTTGTGAGCATCTTCAAACGCCTGCAGTAAAAGGCAGACTTTGCGCAGGTTTCTGTGAAGAAAATAAAGAAAAAAAGGTGCAATGTCAGCATCAACAGATTTACTCGCTGGAACAACACTGAAAGCAACATTGAAAGCAACACTGAAAGCAACAATGACATCACTGGAACTGACCCGCTGCCCAACTCCACCACCATTGCCCCTTCAGGAATCTTGCTGGCAATTTCCGCCGACGACTTCTTCAACAGCTCGATCTCGTAGTTGGTCAAGTAATACTCGTCCAGATATGTGATCTGGACACAGATCTGGTTACACGCCACTTCTCACGACCCGGGAATCAGTTTACACGTACATCTTCAAACAGCTGCAGCCCCTTCTCGTCGTATAGGAGCAGCGTGGGCAGCGTGCGAGGGCCCTGCTCGGGGTTCATCTGTGAGAGGATCTCGTCCTTGAGGTTGATTTCGACACGCGCATTTTGGATGTCGATGATGTCCAGCGCCTTGACCGTGGCCAGGTCGATGCCCTTGGCCATGGTTTCGCCTGAAGAGGGCTGCTGCGCAAGGAGGACGGACTCCTTGACAGCTGGCATTGTGTTTTAGTTGAGGAGAGTCGTATGCGTCGTGAGAAAGATGTGTAATGTGTAACAATAAGTGTTGATTATTAGGAGTTATATGATATAGTCTCAGGCCGGTCCAGCCAATTCAAGTCAACAAACAGAACAAGCAAGCACGTAGTATCAAGATGAGGGGAACCGAAAGCAAGGCACGGCCAGACACGATCTATATATATTGCCTGGCACATCTGATCCCTCGCGAGTCAATCCAGGCACCCGCAAGCCGCCAACAAGCGCAGCGTCGGACCACGATCTACGTAATGTGCAGGAAGCCACCGGCGGCGCGAATCCTAAACGGAAAGGCCAGGCTCTGCCAGGACGAGGCACGGAAGAGAGCCCATCATCGACAAGGCAAGGGGGCAGCGTTCTCGTCCTAGTCTCATCATCCCACTGACTCCCACATGCCACGCCCGCAGCCCGAAGAACGCCTCTTTCCATCTACATCCCTCCCCTCCCCGATATGCCGACGAGCCTATCAACTGGACCGTCCTCCCACAAGGTTTTGCGGCAGCGTCAAAGCTTCAAGGGCCTCAGGAGGGTCCGCCAAGTGCCTACGAAAACTACGCCTACGCACCCATGATGCAAGACACCGGCCCCGAGACGTTGCTGTGGAACCTGCCGGCCGGACGCCATGGCTAATGGCTCCTGGAATAAGGCATTGGTCAGGATGATCAAAGCAGTACATAGTGTATCCGCAAGGCTTCTGATAAAAGGCCCGCACTGTTTGGAATCATGGGGTTATCAGCCCCCCCAGCAGGGCTGCTTGTCAACGTGCAAGCTCTATTGGAAGCTGGCTGACAGCTATTAAATCCATGAAAAGGTGGGGGCTCTTCTTCCGCGGAAGATGCTCACGTAAATTAATCCGCAAACAGGCTCGCCCTAACAACTGCGATTGAGCGAATGTACTCGTACCTGAGTTGATTTGAGTTTGCGCCTACCCGCTCATATCAAGATTCCATGTAAGCTTGAACCAATACGGATAATCCTCAGCATGATGCTAGCACAACTAGCAAATGCAGGCGTGGGGACGATGGCGCGCGGCTTTCCACAAGTGCGTGCGCCAAATGGAGTTTACGAAGTGGGTTCTAACTTTCACCAGGCTTTGCTCAAGGGATGGCGGACAGATTTGTCACTGAAACATGGGCGACGAACCGAAAGGATTTCAAAAACAGTTTGCAGGGATGAACAATGGACACAGAGAGGTCGCCAGAAAGGGCAAAAGAGCGTCATCTAATCGTCCTTTGCTTTGCTGTTCACGCTACGGTTCCACAGCTTGGTGCATCTCAGATAGTCTCTGGGCTCCAGCACCGTGAACCACTTTGTACCTACTGTGAACCAGGTCTCGGACATCTCGGGGTGCACTACAGTTGCGAGATTCCGTTATTACAACTTCCGAGAAAGGAATTATCGAGCTTATCCACCAGTAGCAGGTATATGTTTTATCTTTTGTTTTATATTGGGAGTAATTCATGGAGCATTGTCAAACTAGACGGCTTCTGATGCTGGTCAAGGTTAGACACATGGTCATCAGATTCCCCATCTCAGCCGGTCTTAGCCGCTCCGCTCTACTGCTCGGGTGGACACCCGCATTGAGAGGGCTGGAAGCTCATTAGGGCAGTGCAGTTGGGAACCGTCAGCCCTGTGCTCAGTAGAATCAGACAGGTCCATTAGCATGCCATTGACACGAGGGCACTGACGCTACTATATACATGTAGATTCTGCTTTACATAACAAACGTGATGACAGCCCTACAATAACGCCATTTCCCCCATGGATGGGCAAAGCGCGGCCTATATAGCAGCTGTCAGCCCGCCTCTCGCTGCAGCTGGTTCTCTCTCTCTCCTTCTTTCTCATCGAACGCTTCGATGAAGTCAGATCTCTTTGTATCTGATCCTTCGTCCGTCCATTACGGAACATATCGTATTAAATCGCGCGCAACCGTAACGCTACCTATGTCATGTATCATGTACCTTACAGACGCGACCCACTGGGCCATTCCCGCAAGCCTCACCAGGTCACAGCTAGAGTCAGATCGAACCATAAGCGGCTTACGCGAAAGTCCCGTTCTACTTACGATGTGCCGACGAGTCCAGCTCTGATAGGCCAAGACCTTCGAATCGATGCTGTTATCGCGCTCTCTACATGACACAGAATACTAATTCTACCAACTAAGAGCCATTCACCAATTGCGAGCATTGCAGGATGTGATTCCCCCGCCGACACCAGACGCCGGAGCCATAGCTCCCCTCGCATTACTAAGACCGACAGGTACATTAAACAACCGCCCCCAACTATATGCGGGCCCGGATGCACCCGGATATCGCCAAGAGCTGGTCGAAAGCAAGCAAAGAGGGGTATGCATCGCTGAATCGCTGAATCCCACTGGAAGCAGCTTGCCAGTAGGGTGGAGCTCTCTGGGCAGCTCATATTCACATTTGTGGTGTCGCAGAAAGTTGCCCAGTTGGATTATCAACAAAGAGCCATCGGACCGGTCGACTAAGCAATCCTCGCCCGATCGTAAAAGCAGCGGGAAAAGATGCCACCAATTTATCAGCCTTCAACGGAATTAATGGATATAGATTCCTAAGCAAAGGAGAAACTACGAGCTATGCATAGATTGGCGCCGCAACTTTTGCCGGGTCGGACTCCACATGGATCAATTAGGTTAAATGTCCCAAGGATTAGTATTACGACGCTACGTCGCAGCCGTGATTTGAAGAGCAACCTAATGTTCATATGCTTCAGAATGGGCTGTTTAGCGTGAATCGTATGACGAAGCGGATCATGGCATTGCAGTTTGCCAGATGCTGAAGCTTGGCGATACTAATCATCTCCAGTGATTGCCAGACCAAATTCATATAAAGAGGCCAGAGACCGTATATGATCGAGACTATATGGATTGCCGTCAGCCCTCTATTAAGAAACACTACAGCTTATATCTGACTGCTAATACTCTTTTTGACTATCTTGCTACTATTGACAGCTTCTTGGCACGATTCCATGTGCCCTGAGATTTCATAGCATGGCTATTCAAGCCAATATTTAAGCCCAGATGCATTTCATGTTGCGCATACGATAATTTTGTCTTTGCCAAGGAACCAGATAAAAACTATCGAGACTTACAAAGCGAATCGTACAAATAATGGTTTTGTTCTAGACAAGCGACTGACTAGATATAGTAAGTATGTCCAGCCTGGGCCGAAATGCTGCGGCGTGGTAGCTTCAGACCTTCTGTTCCGAAGTAAACGGCGACATGTCTGCAAGTAGGATCGCAGTGCTGGTCTCATTATCAAATAGTTTGACTATAATTGAGAGATAGTGACGTACGTGTTGACGATACCAACCATATGGCTCATGGTAACTTATGTGCCCCGGAAATCTGTTAAATCGGCGCGGGATATCATCACGACGGCTGTCTTCTATGTGCATCCTCTCAGTCATTGAATACAGCTTTGCTGAAGCAAGTCTTGTGACGTCAAAGTCGCCGTTTAAACCAACGCGCATAATATCGATTGCGGCCCCGTCCGTTGCGATATCAGTAGTTTGTAGTATTCAATCGCAGGAGATGATGTTTTGCGAACCTTTGATTGATTCTGGACTTTGGGTGCAAGTTTGAGAAACGTGGCCAGTGGCTCTTATGGGTCTTGCGAAAGCTTTATATTTGTGCGGGCGACAAGATTTTGACGTGATTCAAGCCTGAAACGATGGATTTCTCTCTCGTCTAGGGTTGGAAGATGCGCTTGTAGCCTTATGTAACTGCTCAAGCGAGGAAAACGTTTGGTAGATCGGCAGCTAGTGTCTCATAAACACCCAATTGCAACTTGTCCGAGTCAGTCGAATAGCTTATAGTGAATGGAGACTTTCGTTTGATATGTGAAACGAAGATTTGGGACGGCATCTTGCCACCATATAGACGATGGATAGATTGACGAAAGAAGACATTTGGATAAAGCTCAGGAAGAACTTGTAAAAGTGAGCGAGTTGGAATCAGAAAGTTGGATGGGAGGGAGTAGAAGTAGTAGTATAAGTAGGTGAGGATCTTGATAGAATAGTGTACATTTTCCAAAACTAGGCAGCTAGAGAAGTTGGATCAAGCCAGTTACAAGTCTAGAAAAAAATATATATCATGCGATTCACTTTGTGATAATTCTTGGATGAAATAATATTCTCAATGTTTTATATCTATTGCCCCTATTTGAAGGAGACTCTACTTAGATTAGCCGAAGAACACTATATGATCCACATCTCCCTACGATATATCACATAGCAACTATTTCTCTAGCATCATAAACTCACAGCTATACATGCGAGCTAGCGCTATCGAAACTTGCTCAAACACGCTCAACATTCCCATACTTTACATTTATCCAACCAATACGGAGAGAAATTTGCAACCATTTATTCAACTGGTGGTCGTTTCGAATGAGCATGTATGGAAAATAGTTTTATGCTGGCTCAATGGAGAGAAAATGGGGTCGCGAGCGCTCATTTCACCCAGGGCGGTTAAAACTAAAAAAGAGATAGCAAGCCCCCTGTGGCGAGTTCCATTTTGCTCTTTCTCTTCATGCCCTAAAGTTATCGAAATGGTATATCAACTGGTCTTCTAATTGAAGATATCGTAAAGAAGGGCAATCCGACAACCCGGAAAAAATGGACAAGAACGCCGCCTGGCTCCCTGGGCCTATCCAGCTACATTCAAGCCGCGAATTCGAATGTGATGAGCTCACCGCTGAAGAATGCGACTGGTATAAGCAGCGATGGCACTATTGGTATGAAAAAAAAAAAAAAATTCAAATGTCTAAAAAAAACGGAATGACCAACTGACAAATTTTCGCCAGGTATATCGCAGACTATGTGTTTGCATTGCCAACGGTAGCCTTTTTCATGTGCGCCATTGGTATTTTCATCATCGGCCATGTTGTATCACAGATTCTTGGATATCGCAGATTCAGAAGGCCGCCGATATGGCAAAAGCTAATAGCAAGTATTCGATACCTCTCGTACCGCGGCTTTCACGTCAAGTCGTTGCATTGGAACTCAGCTCCGGTTGGCATCTTATTGCTAGGACTGGCCGGTACGATTTTCTTTTTCTGTAAGCTGAGAATGTCCCCAAGAGTCTCAGATCAGATTGAACTGATATTGTAACAGGTATGGATTTAATTCCGCAGCCCTATTACTGGCCAAGTAAAATATATGGCAATTCGCCAGCACTGGCCACTAGATCTGGATGGATGGGCTTGGCTTGTATGCCATTCATTTTGTAAGTCAATTGAGCACGGCAAAGCCGTCACAATTCTAACGATGTATAGTGCAACTGCGAGCAAAGCGAATTGGATTACGTTGTTCACTGGAGTATCTTACGAGAGACTCCAAGTTTTCCACAGATGGATATCTTACGCCTTCTTTATCCTGGCTCTCCTACATACCTTCCCATTCATTGTGTACCACATTCGGTGGCATGACATGGAGAAGCACTTTGCTTCCGATCTTGTCTTCTATTGGACCGGCATTGTCGCACTCCTTCTCCAAGCATGGCTTACTTTTGCATCCCACAGTACGATACGGTCAGTGGTAATAAAGAAGTCGTGTGGATGTAGTCAGCGAAGCTAACATCAAGCGCAGAAACCTTGGGTACGAGTTCTTCAAGATGACACATCTATTTGCTGTAGCCGTTTTCATGGTAATGTTCTTTTGGCACTGCGGCTATAGGCTCACTTCGTGGTAAGGGCAATTAGCTACCGCTAAATACAATGATACAGTTGTTGACAAAGACCATAGGGATTACTTCATCGCCACTGCAGCTGTTTACGTTCCTTGTTACGTCTACCCCTGGCTTCGAACATGCTTCCAGTATGGAGTCAACTCGAAAGCTGAAATCTTTGTAGAGGACAGTGGCTTTATTCGCATTGTGATTCCGGCAAATTTTCATTGGGTACCAGGGCAGCATTGTTTTCTGCGGTTTACAAGCTTCGGCCTCCTACATGCTCTCTCGGCCCATCCGTTTACCATCTGCTCCTTGCCTTCAGAGAAGCCAAACGAGCAGTCTGAGCTCACTTTTTTTGTTCGACCGGAAAAGGGGTTTACCGCAATGCTGTACCGATTCGCCCTAGAAAACCCTGGTGGCTCGGTACCTGTTCTTGTAGACGGGCCATACGGAGGTATCAATATGCAGAGATATCAGGACAGCGACCATCTTCTTGTCGTTTCGGGTGGTTCAGGGGCTGGCTGGTGTTTACCCTTCATTGAAAAGATTGTTAGACACCGCATGATATCGGCAGATGAAGAACAAGGCCAAATTGCGCGCCCTGGTGGTAAAGAGTTTCCTGCAGCTGAAGGCTTGGGTAATCGTAGCAATTCCAGACCTCTTTCCCTGCGTGTTATCTTGGCAACTCGGGATTCCAGCTGCCGTACTTGGTTTCTCAGAGCAGTAAGCGAGATGCTATCGAAGCATTCACAAGCTGATTCATCATTCAACACCGATTTTCAAGTTGAAGTCTATCTGACTGACAAAGCGATACAACCGGTAAATCTAGAAAACAAGCCAGCAAAAGATCCTATGCCGAAGGGATCTCTCTCATCAACGGATAAGAATAATGTCGAAGAAGGGGGACGCACTATCAATGTGCCTGAGAGAGAGTTTGAGGGCCGGCCTCAACTACCCCAGATTGTCCAAGAGGCAGCCAGTGTCGCAGAAGCTGGCCAATCTCTAAGTGTGTTCGTTTGCGGGCCAAAGACGATGCAAAACGATGTACGCAACGCTGTCGCTGAAGAAAATCTGAAGATCCTTCAAGGTTCAAGGACAGGCGCGGTCTATTTACACACTGAGCATTTCTCATGGGCATAAGCAAATTTGGAGCAAGGAGTTCAACGAGTGATGGAATGTTGTCTTAAGAGATGATTCTGATATGGAAAAAAACATGTATTAAAACTAAAGTGAAACAAAAGACTTGCGTCTGCTACCCACATCTATCTAGAAGAGCCAATTAGAACTCCAAGGGGATTACGTTCTGATCTATCACAATAGTGCAAGAACAAATGAACCTAGTAAGAGAATTCTTGTCCAACAAGCTTCTCACTCAACTTCCAGAGACGCTCCGCCTCTACTTTGCTCGTAGCCCACGGCCTGACAGTATCTGTGTATGGGTCTGAGATACGGGAATCTTGCAAATACTCGCCGTTATACCCTAACACAGGCGTCAATATGGTTTTATCCTCTTTTACTTTCTGTATTCTTCTCTTTTGAGAACGTCTGGGATAATATAGATGTGTAATGCTGCGTACCTTTCAAACTTGGCTCGAAAGCGGCGTAGATGTGAGTGGCCACGCCTCTCTCTGGAGTCTTCCATGGAATGTCATCCCATATGATATTTCCAAGGTTTTTGTCGAGAGCCGCTATAACCTCAATAAGTATTCACACCAGTGAACAATTATGCTTAACAGTTGCTAGGAGGCTTACTCATTTCTGGCAATGCAACAGTAAAATCAAAATGCTCAACTAGTTTGGTCGCTATGACGCCTGGGTGAAGACTAAAAGCCGTTAAACCGTGCTTTGGCCCCAACCTCTCTGCCAAAGCAAGGCACATGAGAATGTTGGCTGTCTTGGACTGCCCGTATGCTTGCCATCTATCGTACGACTCGCCGTTCTGTTTACAAAAACTCAGTAAATAAACTGTGGATTAGTGAAAAAGGGGAAGAGAAACAAACACTAAAATTAGAGTCACTCCATCTGATGGGGCTGAGACGATGCGCTTCGCTAGAAACGCTGACTACTCTTGGCGCTTTAGAGGCCAATAGTTTATCCATGATGAGATTGGTAAAAAGGAAATGGCCAAGATGGTTGCTCGCGAATTGTTGTTCGTAACCATCAACAGTGAGCTTGAATTCTGTGCCCATTATGCCGGCATTGTTGACCAAGACATCAATATGAGGGATGTCTGTCCAAGAATTGATGGTAGCGGAGGCCTCCCGTACTGCGGCGAAAGAGCTCAGGTCTAATTGAACCTTGCGAACATCAATATTGGGATAAGCCGTCTTTATAGCATCAGCGGTTGCTTGCGCCTTGTCCAAGCTGCGTGCCGCAAGAATTAGGACCGCAGGTTGAGCTTTGGCTATAGTCTGAACAAAAGTGCCGCCGAGAGAACCCAGAGTGACACCGGTTGTGACAATGACTTTTCCTTGAATTTCTCCCGAGAGATCTTTCAGCAGGTCATCGCCTGTAGTGTTTGCGTTGTATTGGCGCAACGTTTCTGATGTTTGTGAAAGTTGTACTTCATTTCGTTCTGGGATTCTCTCAGCACGAGCATTGAGATTTCTCTCCACCTCGATCTTGCCATGACCAGCTTCCCGTGAAACAGTTCGCACAGCTCTAAGAGCAAGGGCAGATACTTGGTTTATCCATCGAGAGACAGACTTGGTTCCAGTCGGAGAAGAAGAGAGTTTGGCCATGATGTCTGTGTTGATATCTATCGACAATGAATGAGATGATGCTCGAATAAACCGAGACTGCGGCAACGTAATGTCTTTATATAGGCCCCATGTGTTATAGAAAGAGCTGTTGATAGGGATGACGAGCAACTTGGCAGAAATAGCAATTGCTTGGATTGTTCAGTCAAATGCTCATCATCATGAGATGGCCTCTACGCTTATCTACGGGTACCTACATGATCTAAAATTATCACGAACATGTATGGGCGCTTCATACCAAGTAAATGATTCCAATCACTGAGTCCTATCGCTTAGGGTAGACGTTTCCGGACACGGGCATATGTATCTGAGATATAGTAATACTGGTATAAAGCCCCCAAAATCTATTATTCAAGTGATCGGACTTAGTGTGATTCATGTTTTATGCACATCATGTTATCAATTCGGCAAGCAACATCCTTGTACGACTGGCGATGTAACCTGATTCTCACCCCTGATGTGTAAGCCTCAATACGCCCGCAAGAGCCAATAAAGATGTCACATTTTGAGAAGACACTGAATCAAGGACTTTTATCACATAATGGCAATATATTTACTATGTCAATAGCAATTCCCTAATCGGTGCCATCCGATGAGAGGACAGTCTCCACGTTTTGGGTAATTCTTGTCAGCCGGCTGACCTATCGGATGACGAGCAGTTGAAAACACGGACGTGAACCTTATTCTACCCTTGTTCCCGCAACGGGCGTTAACCCCCTATATAAAGAAGCGCCATGCCTTGCAATTACTGCAGGGGAAAAAACGAGGGAGGTCAGACACAAATATAGTCACTAGGCATCGCTGGGATCGGAGTATATAACATTGCAACAAAAGAATGACTCGATCTCGATCACTCCCCTCACTCTTTGAGAAAGGGTCATCATTGGCACAGCCTCAATAAAGAGCTTGTAAACATATAGTATTGATGGATCTTATCAATACTATTACCTGACGTATTGATAGAATCATATCAATACTATTACCTGAACTGGTAACTTTCTTACCCGCTGATATATCTATACATAACACATGACACTACCCCTGGCAGACATCTAGTCCACGACATCGACCAATCAAAGGCTCTGAATTTCATATATTTCTCTCGCCGACTCTAGCCGTTCAAGCTGCCGTATATATCAAGAAGCTGCTCAAATACATAACCGGGTAAATGAACGCCGTTTTCCGTGACCAGATTTGAGATGAGTTCCGGGGGCTATAGCACACACACACACACAAACATTAGTCACTCCATCATAAACCAAGTATAGAAAAAAAAAAGCATGAAACTCACCGTGTAGTCAACAGCATCCTTGGGCTGCTTGCTTGATTCCGTAGCCGAGAAATCCAGCACCTCCTGCTTATATCCAATATCCCTCTGGTCCAAAGGAAACTTGCGCACAAACTTGTGTGTCTCGGCAGCGACGTAAAACGGAATCTTGGCCTGCGAGGCCAACTTGGCCACCTGGAAAGTGCCAATACGAGAAATAATGCCCCCATTCTGCGTCACAGCCTCAGCGCCCACAAACACCATGTGAACCTGTCGCAACAGCCCCATGACATGTGCCACCGCCGCCTCTGAAATCTCTGCAACCGGGATGCCCTTGCTCCGCAGCTCCTTGACCACGCGGTCGCTCTCCTCGGCGCGCACCTCGTCCCGCACGTACACGACCCGGAACTTGCCCTCGCTGTTCTTGGCCGCCCGCTCCAGCAGCCCCGTCACCGATCGCGACGCGCCGTGGGTCAGCACGCACTTGCCCTCCCGCACGAAGCGCCAGCCCGCTTCCGCAATGCCGTTCCTGGCTGCGATGGCCCTACTCGCAAACAGGCGTCCATTGCGCAGCAGGTGCTGCCGTACGGCGTCGAAGTTGCCGTCCTGCTGCTTGAGCGACGAGACGAGGTACTGGAGGAAGAGGTCGGTGCCCGCCTGCAGGGGCAGCGGGTTCTCGACGGAGGCCTTGAGGAGGTCGGAGTGGGATTTGACGGTGTCGAGCGTCTCGTATACGGTGGTGGAGGGGACGGTGTTGAGGAGGGCGATGAGAGATTCGATGGCGGCGACGGGTTTTGTGAGGTCGGGGTCGGAGGCGAGGAGGTCTCTGTAGGTGGCGACGATGCTGTCGAGGGTTAGAAGTGAGCTGCCAAGTCTCGATAGAAGCGAAGAGGATAACTTACTCAAAGGTAGAATCGTCAGGCTGTGTTCGCAAAGGGAGCTCAGTCGATAAGGGCTGCGCAATGGCTAGAATGCGACAGTCAGTATTGGTTCTACATCGTCGCATGCGCGCAGGTATTGCATACCAGCTTCTGAGTCGTTCGCCATTCTCTGAGTTGATGTGGTAGCAGTGTATGAGATGTGTGCTGCAAGAGAAGAAGTATCGGAGAGCAGATGTTTGTTTGTCGCAGCGATGGAGAGAGAGCCTGTATCTATATGCTTTTTTCCAAGAATGACTCAAAAGACTGCAAAGCTTAACCTTATCCCAGATCGCAGCATCTGAAAAGTTCAAGCCACAAATGGCGGGGTAACTTTTCCCTCCTGCAGCGCCACTCAGCCACTGGAATGCCCCTGTAGCTCGACCCCTCCAATCCGCCATTTTCAGGGTCGGTCCCCATAGCAGCTTCACTAAGAACGTCCTCGGCAGCACCCATTACTGGTCGGGCAGATGGCGCCCAATAGAGGCCGAGATTGAGAGCATTTGATCTCCATGCCTTCTTTGTTCTTGGATGTACTTGCAGCAAGCACGGCAGCAAAGCATACAAAGGCGGTACTTCTTATACTTGGATCCCCCACCGCCAATCTCCAGTCCCCGTCTCCATCACCACCAAAACAAACAAACACCGTTACTCTTTCAATAGCAAGCGCCATCTTTTCTTTGTTAGATCTACTTTATTTATCTGGTCTCTCTCCGCATCTTCTACACGATCAATTGCAATTCTTCATCCGCAAAACCATGGAGGCGCTCGACCCAACCACCGGCCAGCCCCTCCCCGGCGACGCCATCCAGCGCATCCTCTTCGTCGCCAACACCGTCCACGTCTACAACATCCCGCCTCTGACGTCCATGCGCGGCCACGCAGCCGCCTCCTGGACCGAAGACCCCGCCCGTCACATCTTCACCGCGCGGCTGCGCGTCGTCGAAACGTCCTTTGACAACGCCGACGCCGCGTCCAGCGTCAAGATCGACCTCGTCCTCGAAGACCCGTCCACCGGCCAGCTCTTCGCCGCCTCGCCGTACAACGACCGGAGCGCCGTCGAGCCCGTCATCGACAGCAGCCGCTTCTTCGCCGTCACAGTCAAGGATCCGCAGGGACGGAAAGCAGTGCTGGGCATTGGCTTCGAGGAGCGCTCCGACGCTTTCGACCTGGCCGTGTCGCTGCAAGAGGCGAGGCGGAGCCTGGGGTGGGAGGCGGAGCAGAGCCACGGCGCAACAGAGGCAAAGGCCAAGACGGAGACAAAGGACTACAGCTTGAAAGAGGGCGAAACCATTACAGTAAACCTCGGCGGCACAAAGTTTGGCAGAAGGCGGCCTCAGCCAGCAGAGGAATCTACCTCCTCCAGCTCAGCGGATCTGCAGTCGTTTGCTCTTCCTCCTCCACCAGCTGCGGCAGCGGGAGCTTCGTTTTCTCTGCCGCCACCGCCGAAAACCTCAGATGTCAAAGAAAAGAGAAAGTCGCTAAAGAATTTGGGATTTGACGACGGGCAATTTGGAGAGTTTGCGTAGAAAAGAGGAGGAAAAGAAAGCCGGAGAAACAATGAGATTAAATGACACTGTGCAATTGCATAGACAATAAATTACAACATAGACAGCCTTTCCAGAATTAATTGTTAATATCCACCCAGTCAAATTGTTGATACAAGTCCCTTGCGTTCCTTATGCCATATTATACTATTATTTCATTCTCCTAATGCACGGCAAATGTGATATGTGATATGCCAAACTATACAAAACATTAACCTGATGGATGCTCCAACCTTTGTTTTCCTTTTTTGTCATTTTACTTTCTTTCAGCGGGCAATTCTGTTTGTAACTTGCTGATGCCTTTTTTTGTTGCTTTTCCACTGCATTCAAGCGCCTGGCCAAACGAAGCTGAGAGTCGGAAGACTCATGCGCTTTTCCTCAAGACATGACGATAGCCTTTCCCTCACATGGGATGGACGCAGCTGTGAAATTTCCGTTGCATCATCGCTCTTTTGGTATGTGTATTCCAGGTCATGATTGCACAAACCTTCGCTCTCGGTATCAGTCTCTGGGCTCAAGTCGGTTTTCCTCTTCGGTGTTGATGATAATCTCATTGGCATCCTCCTCCTCTCCTTCTTGTACTTCAACCACTGTGTCAAGGACTCTGGGCTTGGCCTCGGATGGACAGGGCTGGATATGACCTGGGGAATTCTCAGATCGAGTCTCAGACGGAACAAATTCCTTTGAACCTGCACTGAGCGGTGTCGTGCGTGGCGTGGATGATGGCGTCAATGGGTAAAACATCCGACGCTGCTGTACCTGGTCCCAAGTATCTCTTCCCAGTTGCTCCATCTGTAACTCGCCTAGCCTAATAATGATTGCTTTTTCTTGGCGAGCCGCCTCAGCCAACTTTACTTTGATAAAACTCATTCGCTTGCGGAGCTTCCGTCGCTGCTTTCCAATATGCTCTTGAGCATGGAGTTCTTCCTCTATCAAGGAATATTGATGGATCAACTCGATCGCTGTGAGTGAGTGCCTTTGGAGGGACGCTGTGAGATATGCTCGCTCAGAATAAATCTCTTCATAGGACCGAGGTTGGAACATGAGATTCCAAGCTGGCGTCGCATGTTGAGAGTTGCGCTTGCTTCTGCAGCGGGGGCTACTTCTGGTGTCTTTTTCAGCATCAGGAGAGCTTCCTCTTGAAGAAGGTAATGTTGACATGGATGAACGGGAGTCGAATGAGTTTGCACGTTGGGACGATGGAGATGATGATGCCGGAGACAAATCTCGAGCAAGTCTTCGGACCGATTTCTCGGGGATTGTAATTGGTTCCATATCCATAGATTGATAGTAGAGAGATGAATATTTGATGATGCAGCAGTACGTCGTCAGAAAGGATGATGGCAGAATATCTCCAGTTTATGAGTCCTATGCCAGGACTAAAAATCAGCATCTACCAGGCCTGGAAGCAGCTGACCATTTTCGCGTGGCTTCGAAGCTATTGTTCTCACGAGAGTTCAGCCAAAAACTCAGCGCAATGCCTAGGTCCGGGCTTGTTTGTTTCAAGATCCAATATTAAATGCCGCCACTCCTGCCACCAACAAACGTCTTGATTATTTGGATGGAGACTTTTCTACGCTGCAGAAGGCTTTTCTCCGGCCATACGGGCAATGGCAACCAACAAAGAAGTATAGTGGCGTTTCGTGGGCCGTGCTCTCATCGCTTCTTGTCTTCGAACGCCACTCGAACCAAGATCGAATCCGGATCGCTCTCTAGCAAACTAGCAGACAATGAGCCCCGACAATCTTGGCACATCATTGGCTCTGTGTGTGTAGATTAACTCGAAGAAGGGTGGGATGAAAGCATTGACGATAGAATATGCACATCTGCTGCTAAATTCGGCACCGTATAGCCAGCATGGCGAAGCTAGAGACGCAAACATGTAATTTCTGCTGTCAGATGGCAAAGCCGTCGTGCTTCGGAGGGTCGCAAAACCGCCACAGACCAGCTCCCATGGCGGCTTCTCGCACTGATGACACCTCGTCGCTCGTAACTGGTCGATTGATATCGCTATACCGAACTTCTTCGTCTGCGTCTTCTGGCAGATTTAAAGTCTTCTTCTCTCCCTCAGCTGCAGGTGCTCTTCTCCGCTTCCTCTTCTTTCCAACATGCGCATCGGGGTGATACTGCTCCATGATGTTGACAAAACAATCGGTTGACACCTCGGACGCCAGAAACTTCATAATCTCGGCGCCCTCGGCTTCTTTTCCTGGCATTACCAAGTGTCTAACCAGTAAGCCCACTTTAGCGATGCCGTCTCCGGTGAAGCACAAGTCGCCGACCTGTTTATGCATAGCTTTGATGCTCTCCTTGGCAGTCTCGGCGTAGTCATCTGCCTTGAGCAGCCTCTTGGATGTGCTCGGCTTCCAAACCTTAAAATCTGCTAGATAGATATCAACTAGTCCATCCATCAACTCCAGAGATGCTAGTGAATCGTAGCTCGAGGTGTTATAGATGATCGGGACTTTCAGCCCTAGCTCAGCCGCGTGGAGGATGCTCAGCGCCACCTGAGGCACCACGTGCTCCGGCGTGACGATGTTGATGTTGTGGACATTGCCCGTCTCCTGGAGCTTGAGATACCACTGGCCTAGCTCCTCCGGGGTAAGGTCCATCCCATTACGCTGGTGCGCGATGTCGTAGTTCTGGCAGAAGATGCACCGCATGTTGCACCCACTCATGAATACGGCGCCGCTGCCATTGTGCCCCTGGATACACGGCTCTGGCGCTACGTTAGCAAGCAGCCTTTACACCTCACGTGGATTAAGGTTGTGATTTGGCGCTCTTGTTAGCGGCCTCTTTCACTTTGGTGTCTCAAAAGAAGGCAGACGCCTACGGACCTTCGCCAAAATGCGGCGCTATGACATTGACCTTTGCTTTGTCGCCAATGAGGCACATTCCAGTGGTCTCGTAGCGATTGACGCCGCACAGCCTGGGGCAAAGATTGCAGTTGCGGAGGTGGGCATAGGCCAGCGAGCGCTTTTTGGCGGCGTCTCGGGAAGACAGTCCAAGATACCGCGGCGTGTAGTCGTCCAGCAGAAACGGTGGGGCGAGATGAAGGTGTCTCTTGGCTGTCCAAGTCCAGCGGGACTTGAATGGAGCTCGCTGCAGAAGACAATGCCTCGCGAATGGAGATGCCATGGCGCTGGAGGAGACGAGACGAGATGAGACGGGACAAGACGACAAGCAAACACGTCCCTTGCAGGAGGGCTGCAGGACTGTGCCGGAATCGTTTCAATCGAGAGGCATCTGCACGCTGCTGCCTCTCCGCAGGCGCAAGTCAGTGGCATAGAGTGGCACCGGTGTTGGTGGATGCTGTTTAGATCAGAGTGAGGAAATGGAGCAAATGAACTGGAGTACTGGATCGATATTCTAGAAACCTTCGAGCTAATGCCTGTAGCGGGGCCGCTGTTCCGCTGATAACGGCCACCTCGATATCAGCTGCAGCCGCCATGCTCGCTACAGGTACTCGCTATCAATAACGACGCTACCTACAACCGCTAACATACTTACAAACCACTAGCCTGGCTACATGTACACATAATGCACACCATCATGCACGAACCAACAACAATCGTATCGGAGAGTTCAGAGACGCACGGTCAACGGGCTAATCCAGGTAGTCGATATGATTCGTCGCTTGCCTTGTCTCTTCAGCATTGAAAGATTGCCCCGATACTGCTAAACCATTGACGTTCGGCCTCAACTCAGTCTTCAGCTTCAGCCTCCGCCTCCAAGAGCTGGTGATACTCCTGGGGCAGCGCCTCTCTCAGCTTGGCCATCTGGCGCTTCATAGCCGCCATCTCAGCTACAATCTTGCCTCTCGTTCCCTCTTCCGACGTGCCCTCGTAAAACCTGACTTCACATCTCGTCTTGCGCAGATCGGCCAAAAGCGTGGCCATCTGCGCCTCCATCTCCATCTTGTCTCTGGTCAGTGCACGATTGGCGTCCTCCAGCTCTTTCTTTTCTTCCATCTGAGCATTGACGCGCTGCTCGATGTCAGATACTCGCTCTGGCCAAGATGGCGCCACCACCGAGACCACCGTTGGCTGGCTCTCCCTCTCGCGTGTTCGAGCCATGGCCGGATGCTGCTCGATTGCTGGCAATACGAAGATGGTGGACCGATCTCCATGCTCTTTGAGACGCACAAATCGCGTCATGAGGTCGACAGGAACCAAGCCGCGGGAATAATACTCGCCGCCTCGATCCTCCATCCACATGCGCTCGCCGCTAGCTCCAGACTCCCACCATATCTTCTCCTTCTCTTCAATCTTCGACTCAGCCTTGTCCATCAAGCGATGAAGCATTTCAAAGACATCGTCGCCAGCGTTGGCCAGAACAAAGCGGTCTTGAGCGTGGACCAGCTCACGACCTTTGGCTCGTTCTTCGGGGCTAAGGCGTCTGAGCATCTGCATGGGCACGACGGCCTCACCTGCGAGGAGGTCCTGGCCCATTCCGTAGTTGATTTCGAGCTCATGCATACGTGCAATCAAGTGCTGGTGATGAAGCAGCCACTGGCCCAGGATGGTGTTACGAGCACTCTGCATTTGATCATGATCCTCTTCACTCCCTGATGGGAGCAGCGAAAGGAGGCCTCCTGTTGCGCCATATTCGTGATCCAGAAGTTCGAGACAGGCATTTGCATGCATTACCAGATTGTGGTGACTGCTGTACGGTCGGCGTGTACTTTTGCTGTCATCCAAAGGCCCGAAATCTCTTGCAACTTTGAGAGGGCAGTGACACTCAACTCCCATCTCCTCATCCTCGTCTTCAATCTGGTTTGCTACGACCCATAGAGGCAAATGGTGGCTTTCATCATCGTTTGTGTAGGGTTTATCGAGATTTGTCAACCAGTCAAACGCCTCATCCTTCTCAAAGGCTAGCTGTCGTTTGTTCCCTCCATCAACGACCCCAAATGTATTGCTGACGCATATCTTCTTGATGAGATTCGTAAGAGCCTGAGCATGCTGCTTCAGAGCAAGCAGCGTTGGTGGTCTTCCCGAGGACAGATACGAACAGTTGACGTGTCGTAGGCACTGCAAATCTGCTTCGGTGCATATACCAAACTCTGGGTTAGTCCACTCGCATGCCCAAGCCGTCGAGTACTCTGTAGCCGGAACAGAGTAGGGCGCGCCATCTATCGAGGTGTTTGCGGGGTCCGATTCATAAGACGAGTCGTTTTGGTCGTTCATGATGATCACAGCCTAAAGGTGCTTCAGAAGTATGTTCGGGTGTTAGATGGCGTGACAAAAATGCAAAAGCAAAACTCAACAGTTGAAACATGGATGGCAATCTTCAATAAGCCTTTGGGCGAAACGCTGCTTTTTGTTTCGTTCTCAAGCCCTTGTCTAAATGAAGCTGGCCTAGGAAGCAAGCTTAAATTTGCTTGTAACCAACATCAAAGAGGATCACTTACTGCTTTACGTCTCTAGCTTGAGATATTATTAGATGCGTATGCAACAAAGACTCGGTTTCGGGCCTTCGACCAGACCACACATGGCTTCTTTGTTTCACTTGTATTTCGGTAAGGCCTAAGGCGCCTTGGCCGAACTAGGACCAGTTCGCAGGAATAGGAGAAATTACACTGAATTATGCATACAATATTCAGTTTTTCCTATGACCACTTGCTATGTACTTGTATAATAATCACAAAAGCCTGCGTGGTACTGTTCCGAAGCGGTGTTTGAAGCGTATAGCTTTGATAAAGGCATCTTGTTTTCATTGCCTCTGGATCAAACATCGCTTGGCCTTTGGCTCAGTAAAGAAAAACACTTTCGGCACCATATCTCCATCATTCATTCCCTCCAGCGCTGACACCTTGGCTTCCGGAAACGTCAAGAAAAAGCGAGCAGCTCCATAGCGCAGCTCCATCCGTGCCAGATGAAGTCCAATGCAAACTATCTCCGAGTCAGCGCCTACAAAGAGCATGTTGAAAACAAAGAAACTTACTTCGTGCTCCGCTTCCGAAGGGCATGAAGGAATCTTTCATATCTTTTGTTGGCATCTCCCATCGCGAAGGGTCAAAGACATTGGGTTTGGGAAACACTTCGGGATTGCGATGCATGCTGTACGCCTGAGCACAAACGGTTGTGCCGCCGGGAAGCCAGTATCCGGCGATGTTGTCACCGCTCTCGGGCACCCAACGAGGCAGCGCGGACTGGATGCCGGAGTACAGGCGCATGGTCTCGTCGATTACTGCGTTCAAGTAGCTCATGCCGCGAAGATTTGCGATGGTAAAGTCGTCTGGGAGTGTTTGGAGCTCCGCCAGAAGGGCGGCCTTGACTTTCGGATCGCGACAGACGGACCAGACTAGGTAAGTGAGGGTGACTGCGGTGGAATCACTGCCGGCAACAATGTATGCCGACGCGTTGCCTCTGAGTTCCACTGGGCTGAGACCTTCTTCTTTGCCTTGGTCTTTGAAAACTTTGGTGAAGAGCGTCCATTTAACACTGGTTGGGTCAGAGTCCAACAGGTTCCTGTAGCGCGCAATCGATTCGTCCGCGTAACGAATCATGTTTTTCGTGCCTCGAAGGGGACGTCTGAAATAAGAAATGGGCATATACTTTGCCATCGCGATAAGTGTCGGAAAAGCAGAGCGAACAGCACCAAGATAGCCTAGTTCTGCCAGGTCTTTCGTATATTCGCTGTGTTCACCAATTTCCAGCGTTCGGAACGAGTCTCCAAATGAAAGCTCTCCAATGACATCTGTCGCCATAAATAGAAACCACTTGATCACATCTGCTGCTCCTCTTCTTTCCATCTCTTCTCCAACTCTTTTTATCATCAGGTCAACTGTCCTTTGGATCTGGGGTGCTACAGCCGCCAGCGAGGTTTCAGACATTGAGCCTGAGAGAAGCCTTCGTAGGCGGCGGTGCAGCTCGGTGCGGTTGGTGTTGAAAACATTCTCGCTTGTGACAGATAGGTCTTTATACCAGGAGGTCTTGCGGAAGGTCTCTCTGGCGTTGTATATTTTCTTGACGGCTTCGATGTTGGTTACGGCGACTTCATTAGGGCCGAGACGAACGACGGGACCTGCCATGATGAACTTTATGTTAGCAATTTTCACTATAAGAACACATTGATGTTGATAGTAATTCAAAACGTGCCGTATTTCTGATGCAAGCTATGCTGATAACTTGCTCGATTGCCCTTCAGCCAGTGAAACTTGATCACGACTGAAGTCCATTTGGTGTACCAAGGCCCAGGAACTTTGGATAGTGGGTCTCGAAGGGAATAAAAGGTCAGCTTGTCCGACTGTTAGCAAATGTCAAACTGTCTGCACAAACGAACGACATCGGAAACTCACATAAGCTAGGGCCGCCACCACAACAGCCCCAACGAGGTAAATGCGAGCGAGAACGAAGTCGAGTAGGTCATCCATTGCAGTGAAATGCATAGGGCTATTATTTCACAGACTGATGTTTATAAAAGGTGAGAGCGAAGAGTATCTTTAAATAATCCAAGGCAGCTTGCTCCGAGGAATTTACCATCACCGAGTTTCGACCACTACCTCCCAAACTCTAGCGATATCAACATCGACGTCAAGTCTAAGCGACATTCACTCCGGCATCGATACATCCAGTTATCGCATCACTTCATCGCTCCCAATACCGCACGCGACACAGGATGGAGGGAGCACACACAACGTGATTAACTCGATTAGTTCGCACTTGTGGCTATTCGACGCGCCGATTAAAATAGGGGTGGCAGCTATATTCACCCAGTCTTGTGCACGGCGTCGTTTGGAAAGCCGTACATTCACATGATAGCTCAGCTTAGTCTCCGGGATCCATCTTTGGGATATCCCTGTAGAGTAGCACTCGGTATTTTCGACCGGAGACCGACAGTGGAAAAAGAGCGAGATGTCGGTAATTGTGACTAAGGACGGATTATTACTAGGATTTATAGGGCTGTATAGAAGCACTCGTCTTTCGCTTTGAGCTGCTTCCGTCTTCGGTTCGGTCTCATAAAGAACGCCATTCCGAAATGTATATCCCAGAGGTGAATAGTCTTTGAGACTTGTGCAGATACTCCAAGTCCATATCGGGTAGCAGCAGGATTTTGCGGGGTGGCTCTAATCTCCGTGTGGAACTCCTGTATCAATATTTTGGAGTTACAGTTAGCTCTGCAGATAGCCAAGCTCAAGTACCGTCGGCAATACTTGAAAATCTGGGGAATAAATGCTTATAGCACAAATCCCGAGACATCTACGAAGCTGAGCAATGCGTTCGTCTGGGGAAGTGGTTAACACCGCTCTTGAGATTCACCATCTCCAATGTGGCCCCTTGACGCTAGGTTAGCTGACAAGATTAACGAGTTTGACGAGATTAGCGGCCGAACGATGCAAGTTCTTGCCAGAAGCAGACCTTCAATTCTATTTTCTCTATAACCGCGGCATTCGGCAGGGGCACTATATGTATCGAAGAGAAGGCTCAGCATTCCCGAGGTAAAAGTCCAAGCATGGAATAACGCGGCGGGTGCAAATTGAATAGGATGGCAGTGAATGAGATTGATGAAATGCTCAAACGGCATTTAATCCGAACAATGATGCCTTCAGATGAGGCAGGCTGCATCATACGACTGCACATCATGTGTACTTGTAGAGGAGGTGGATAAAGATGTAGACACAATATGCACCTCTATGATGCTGAGCGACACACCAAGGCCAGATAGCTAACAGGTTACTGTACAGGCAATTGCGTAGCAGCAAGCTTTTGGAGTTGGAGTTACTGTTTCGATTTTTATCAGATATGAGAAACATGATAGATGGAGAGGCAATCTCGGCCATTGAGAGGCGTTACATGTTGCGCCGCAGCTCTGAACGCCTATTTGAACAAGTGTCATCGTATAATTGCCACTATCTTGAGAATTAGCACATAAGCACAAAAATATAGTATTAAATTGAACCAAGTCAAACTCTAATCCTTAGAAGGACATTTCATGATGTCTACATATGGCTGTTTTAGCTTGCTATCCCAGTTTGAATCACGCGATGCTAGCTTGCCCTGTGTCGCGACGTCGACATATACGGAAGAAAGATCAGGAGAGGACAAACAAACAGAGACAGCGAAATAGAAGTACATACAAAATTAGGTCTATCGGCATAAAAGGGATAAAGAAATCCGTCATTAGAAACCGTAAGATTTACAAAAATAGCAGCGATAACAGCAATCGCGGCCGTGGCAGCAATCGCGGATATGGATTAGGCGGCCGAAGTTGTGGCACCAACAGAAGAAGCAAAAGCTGCAGATATTTCGGGTGCTATTATTACCTGGCGGCACATCTTGCAGATATCAGGAAAAAGTCAGTGTGTATATAGTCATTTTATTTCTTGTTATTATCTCTCGCTTGTAAAATATATCTAAGCTCAAAGCGTGATAAATATCGGCGACGCCATATACCGTTGGAAGCGAAGACAGATTGTAAAAACTTCAAGTAAGAATACCACATCGTATGTGCTTTCAAAAGGATTTGCACGTGAAGACCGTCTCTCGCGAGAATTATGCGCGGGCCTTCCCATTTAGCCAAGTAGTCCGAAAATTCTGTGCACGGCTGGCACTGCTGATTTGAGCATGCAGAGCTGAGATGTGCATTTCGAAAGGTACTTGCTTTTCAGAGAACACCTGCTCTCCTCACTCCTCGGTGCAGCTGCCTGGCAATAATTCACCGCCCTCAGCGAAGTGTCTATTTAAAACCTCTTCGTCGGGTCACCAGTTTGAATTCTTCATCCTTCTTCATCCAAACATTGATCAGTCTTTCATTAGATTCTATCTGTGGTTTCTTCTCTAAGCTGGGGTCGCCGTCAAACATATACAACAGCTTCACAAGTCTTCAATCACTTGCTCTTGCTGCTGGAAGTGAGGTGACTTCTTTCTTGAGCCGCAACTAGGCCTCATTTACGGTATCTTCTTCTACAGATTCACTTTTCATTATGCAACTAGACTAGTCAGGCTAACCATGGCATAGATATCGCTCGAGATGGATTCAAGCGTGGAACTAGTGCCAGAGGCTCCTCAGCCGCCACCTCGGCAGCTGCTCTCACCTTGCCAATCACTTAAGCCTATCGATGGCAGCTCAGATAAACTTGCTTCAAACGATGGCGAAGCCGAGGATTTAGGACCGCATAACGATGCTATTCCTACCAGCGATGATCATGATGATTCGATATCGCTGCTCCACGTGCAAGGCATTCTCAAACAGGAGCCCTCTGTGGGATCCTCTCTATTCGCAAAGGACAGTCAAGATATCATGGATGGTAGCCAAATGGTGGAGAATAACATTGGCGGGGCGGAAAATCACGATAAAGAGGACAGTCATGCCATGAGCGATAATCACATCGTGGAGGATGGCTATGCAATGAAAGATGACCATACCACGGAGGACGAGGAGCAGCAAACGCTACAAGCATTCGAACCCGAGGCAAACTCTGAAGAGGATACTTTACCGACAGTAGATATTATCGCTGCCCAAGTGTTGGATAATCTCCAATCACAAAAGTTCGAAGAATCTGAAGACAGCGATACAGATGTCGCCGAAGAAGACGAAGGTTCTGAATACGACGATGAAAGCAGCACCTCTTCGAATAATGAGTGCGAGCGCGAAGTTCCACCACGAAACTCCGACTCAGCCACAGAGAAGAAGAGCAACAAGCCTCGACGAAAATTGGCCTTAACAGCACGAGAATACGCTACTCGATTCCATGAGAAAGACGATAAAAAGCTCGCTCAGAAAAAGGAGGACGACGGAAAGCCGTCAGCCGCAAAACGCTCGCACAAGCGCAAGCGCAAGCTCGCTGGAAACGATTCAAGACCTTCCAAGGCTCTGAAGACGGCAAGCGGAAATACTTTTGTCATATCTGAAGGTTTCACTTCAACCTCCAATGATCACCCATTACTTCCTGCGCAGTCTATCGAAGCTAAGACTCATGCAGATCAAATGGCTCAAATCATGGCCGGAATACCTGAAAACTGCGATATAAGGCGAAAAACAACGCAGAAAAAAGATCTGCAAGAGGCGAAAAGCATATTCGGCTACAAAAGAATTGAAGCTGATAACGGCAATTGGAAGCTGAAGGGAATGCAAGCGTCACTTCGCAGCCACCAACTCACAGCCGTTGCTTGGATGCTCAAGAGAGAGTTGGCTCGAGATAAACCATTTGGCGGAATATTGGCTGATACCATGGGAATGGGCAAGACAGTCATGAGCCTCGCCTGTATTCTTGGTAATCCAGCGGACGATGAGCATATCGCCAAATTTTGCAAAGCGACTCTTGTCGTTGTGCCCAGCAAAGAAATCGCCTTGCAGTGGGAAGCAGAAGCGCAGGTATGGATATTGAAACAAACCCACATTGGAAAGTATTCTAGCTAATCGAGTACATAGGAACATTGGAGTGAGCCATACAATCATATGACTCTCATCTATGACAAGCGCCGCAACAATGTGGAGCAATGGTGTAAAAAGAAGCTTATTGTGTGAGTGTCGCTTGCATTGAATGTTGTGAACGTGGAGTCTAATGCGTAATAGGATCGCCACATACAACCAGCTAGCATCAGAATATCCGGACAAAACTGTGCTTAGGAAACTTGCGGAAAAGCATGGAACTGACAGTATATCTTACCATCGCGAAGTAGACAAGGCCCTGGGTCCTTTATTTCGAATCAGCTGGTACAGAATCATTCTGGATGAGGCCCATGCGATCAAAAATGCAGAGAGTAGCAGTAAGTTGCAACGTATTTTTGCGACACTGGGGATATTCCGAGCTACTAACTTGTTACCTTTCGCCGTTAGCATCCAAAATCTGCTGTGACCTTTCCGGAAAGTACCGATGGGCCTTATCTGGTACGCCGCTGGCTAATAGCTCCCAAGGTACGCGTTCCAATCTGGATCATTGCAGAGAGGCACGGTTGTTAACAGCTGCAGAGATGTATCCTTACATGAGATTTCTCCAATGCGATTGGACAGAAACTCGCCGAAAGTTTCTCAAGACGTTCTTTTTTGGGGTAAGATAGAAAGCTGCAAGACGACTAAAGAGAGTTGAACTGACCGTTACAGAATGAACCAAACGCTGAATTTGATGCACTGACTAGCCTCATCATGTATCGACGGTGAGCCTTTTTCCTGTAAAGACCTTTGCAACGTACGATAGCTAACAGAGACCTAGAACAATAGATGATGACTTTTTGGGAAGGCAAATCGTTAACCTCCCCAAGCGAAAAGAAATCGATCTTTGGGTTCCAATGTCAGACGAAGAACATTGCATTCTCGGGTGAGTTCAGATTTTGGAATCTTTTGTCGCTCGTGTTTCTTTTCGCTGTATAAATGATTACGGACACTCATAACTTCTCCCCAGAGCTGTGACCAAGCATTACGAGGAAATGAAGCTTCGCTGTGAGCAAGGTGAACTTGGACAAGGTGATTTGAAGGATATACAAAACGTGGAAGATGCCGATAACGCAGAAGATCAAGAAAGCGATAATGACTGCCGACAGAACTCTGCGACCAAAGAGAGCTCGAAGCGACAACCAGAACGTTTGTTACAACGCGCCAGTCAAGTAAGGCAACGTCAATCAACATCTCATACATTCTGTATTGAGCGACTTCTCCGGGAGAATTTCCGTATGGAACAATTTGACGCATTGCAGGGCGAGTTGAAGGACATCGGCAATAAGCAAACTATACTAGACCAGATGCAACGCGGTATGAAAGCAGACGATGAAATCACAAAATACAAAATCGGGCTAAAGATGCTTCAAGAGAGAAAAGAAACTTTCTTTGGTAAGTATTTCGACCTGATGCCACTCTTGAGAATCTTGGCGGAGGAGTGCAATGCGAGGGATGCTACTTGCCTCCTGTGCAAAACTGCGAAGCCGCCAAAGGAACCAATGATCTCAGCTACTGTAAGTTGAACCTGGGAAGAAAAGAATACATGGGATTCACGCTGACAATGAAACAAGTGCTCGCATGTTTTCTGTCAGGCATGCATACTCCCGGCCGTCCACCAAGCTATCGGTGCCGATAGACAGATTGTAAGTGCTCCACTTGATCATCTTTTCAAAGGGAGTGATCATTAATGAGATGTTTTAGGACTGTCCTCACGAAGATTGTATGGCAAAGCTCAGTGTAGGCGAGCAAATGAGCATACAGACGATACAGAAGATAACACAAGTGGCCGAGAAGAAAACCAGCGGATATCACGATCCTGCCAAAGATAGTTGCAATGGTTCTATTCAGCTGGGCAATGATCGTAATGGCTTCTTCATCGCCAGCACGTTTCGCAACGATTTCCCGATACTTCCAAGTACTAAGCTTACCGCAGTCATGGCGGTTGTTCTCACATGGAGACATGAAGCGCCAGAAGACAAGATTCTCAGTAAGTTCGCAGAGCAAGGAACTATTCTTCTTATGATGAGTACTTACTTTTTCTTTCACTTCTTCATCACAGTTTTCACCCAGTTCAGGGGTACCGCCAAGATGCTGGGCCTTATGCTCCGGACTCTGGAAATTGGATTCGTGTACTTTTTAGGGGGTCTCACATCGATGCAGAAGACCAAAGCCTTGGATGCGTTTAAACACGATGACGGCGTAAGAATTATGGTGAGTTTATTATAGTATTTCTTAAGGTGTCTCGTCCCCATTCTGTATCGAATCTTCTAACTAGTTCACGTTTTGGATAGGTTGCTACTCTCAAGAGCGGCGGCCAGTCGCTGAACCTCACCGCCGCCAACCGCGTGATTATAGTCGACCCGTGGTGGAACAAGACGGCTGAACAGCAGGCTTTCGGCCGAGTTGTTAGGATTGGACAAGAAAAAGAGACCCATCTCGTCAAGATTAATACCAGAGAGCCCGTCGGTATTCGTATCAGCACTCTCCAAGAGAAAAAGGCCAAGGATGTAGACCGCACTTTACAAGATGGCGGTCACATCTCTCGCCCTATTAGCGAAGTTGAGCTCCAAAAGATTTTCTCACGCAAGAAAGACTGAGATATGAGCGAAGATGGCTGCTAAGCAATGAAAGACGGGGCGAAAAATGCGAAGAAAAAAAAAATATTGGAACGGATTGAGACGGGTTGGGACATGGAAGCTATCATTTCTTTGCGATTCATTTCCATTTTACCTCTTTATGGGAGTTGAGATGATTGCTGACGTGGTATTTGAGATGCGTCAGGATATGGACCGATGATGTGACTTTTATGGCGCTATTTGGTGATATTTACTTACTTTACTATTTGATACCCGGCCTGGATTTCGGTACTGGGATATTTGGGCTATTACGGCGATTTTTCTTTCTACAGTCTCCAAGGAGATACCATCGGAATGATTGCTTGCGGCTGGAATGCCAAATTTGCTTGGTTGCTTACGAAAAAGGATCTCTTCTATCAATATTGCTTTACTTTATTTCTTTATTCAAAATTGCTTTATCTCTTTTCAGTCCAGGCGTGCCCCGGTGATTTTACTACTAATGCTACTCAAATTTCTGAAGAGACGTCGTTATAATACTATGCATTTGCACGCCAATTGTAATTTATTTTGTTTCTAGTGTGGGACACCGTTTATAGGCGTCTCAGGATGTCCTCAACGACCTCATCAGTGGTGGCCTTTCCACCCAAGTCAGGGCTGAGCAGCTTGCCCTCCTCCAGGTTGGCATCAACCGCAGCGTAAATCTTGGCAGCGGCCTCGGGCTCCTCAAGGAACTCGAGCATCAGAGCAGCGCTTCGCAGAGTGGCAATGGGGTTGGCAATGTTCTTGCCCTGGATGTCGGGAGCGCTGCCGTGGCAAGGCTCACCAATGGCGAAGCCCTCGCCGACATTGGCGCTGGGAACGAGACCGAGACTGCCAACGAGGGCGGCAGCACCGTCGGAGAGGATATCGCCGTACAGGTTGGGGGCAACAATGACGTCGTAGTCTTCGGGTTGGCGGAACAGCTTGTAGACCATGGAGTCGACGATTTGCTCCTCGATGGCGACGGAGGCGTACTTGGGGTCGGACAGGGCTTGCTTGGAGACGGTGCGGAACAGGCCGTCGGTCTGCGACAGCACGTTGGACTTGTGGGTGATGGTAACGAGGGGCTTGCTGTGGATGCTGGGCGAGCTCTCGCGGATCTTCTGGCGGCGCAGCGCAATGTCGCCGGCCATGGCGGCAATGCGGAACGAGGCCTTCTCGGAGATGCGCTTGATGGCCTCGGCGACCTTGCCCTCGGGGGTGTCGCGCGTCGTCTCCTGCTTGACGTACAGGTCCTCGGTGTTCTCGCGCACAATGACCATGTCGATGGGCTTGGCGGCGTTCAAGACGGTCTTGACGGGGCGCACGTTTGCGTAGAGGTCGAGGCGCTTGCGCAGGGCGACGATGGGCGACGAGTAGCCCTTGACGGCGTGGGTGGGCGAGCTGACGGCGCCGAAGAGCGCGCCCTGGCACTCGTTGCGCAGCACATCGACGGTGGCGTCGGGCAGGGCCGAGCCGGTCTGCTCAAAGGACTCGAAGCCGGCCTTGAGGTCGACAAAGTCGAACTTGAGCTTGAGCGACGCGGGGAGCGCCTCGAGGATGCGGCGGCCGGCGGGGATGACTTCCTTGCCGATGCCGTCACCGGGGATGAGGCCTGGGATGGATCAGTTAGCTGTGCTTTTTGAAGAAGAAAATATTATATGTGGATTTAAGAAAAGAGAGAGGGTATGTACCGATTCTGAGCGTGCGAATTGACATGGCGGGCGCAGTCAATTGGGCGTTTTCTCGTCTTGTTTGGCTGGCTTCGAGTAGGACAAACAACGAGACTTTTTTTTTTCTTGCGATTTTGTCTGTTGAGATCCGAAGATCGGCGGGTTTTTCCGACAGCTACGAGCTCCATGGTGGGGCATGGGGGGGCAGGGTCGCGCTGCAATTGAGTTGAAAGCTGTGAGAAGGCCAGGATAGATAATGTGTAGATTGATGATTGAATGCATTTAATTATGTACTGAAGATTTTCTGACGATTCATTTGAGAATTTTCTATTACTCTCGTATTATTGATGTCGTGATATTCGTCTTGCTTTCTGGGCGCATGTTAATTAGGCGGCCGCTAGCTATGACGTAGTGACTCATACAGAGTATTTTCAGTCGCTTTATACATGTATACAGCTGCGCATCTTCTTCGCTCTTCTGGCCACAAGGAAAAATAATCGTTACCCCATATATTGTACACACTTTGCCCTTCATGAGGCATCGCAGATAGATATTGAAAGCTCCATCAATCACCAAACAGCTGGCATATCCTCGCCTCTCATCTCGCACCACCACTTTGCTTGCTGATACATCTCTCCATCAGCGCCCTCCGTCAACATCCACCACTTCTTCAAAAACCATGGCCGCACCTCCCAGCTTCGAATGTCCCACGGAGCTCCAGAGTGTCCAGTGCCAGCCCCAGCATTGGACCCCCAGCATATAACCCCGTCACTCTGCAAATCGTGACAGAGCTCTGGCATATTGATTATAGGAGGCTGAGCGTGAATCACTGCTATTAATCTGTCGCGAAATGCTCGAAATGGGAGAGTGTCTATATACGGGTGATGGCGATGTGTGAGTTGGTTCTGAGTGGGCTTCAAATGTTCTTTAATGTGGTCGAGCGTGGGCTCTTGAGTGGCATGCTTTGATGCGTCTGGTGCGCCTCTATTGATGCAAAAATAAGACTCGGTATCGTGTGATAAAATCTCGGATGTCGTTATCCCCAGCATGGAAGCATTGTGTAAAACAGCTGCTACAAATGACATTTGCGTGAGGCGAATTGTGTTAGTGTGGAGGTCAGGGAGCTGCACTGACTGATTGTTAGTTGAAGAACAAATCGTAGCATCTGATATTCAATAACTATAGACTTACAATATGCATGCTGCTGTAATGAGTTCTCAGTCACTCTCGCACTCCCCGCTGTGCTGGATGACTTGCCCTCCAGCGATTGAAGGCCTAGCCTGAGCACGTCTCTTAGAGTAATCTTGTGTTTCCGGATATCCCTAAGCAGACCTATACTTAGAGTAACATCGTCTTGCAAGAGAAACTGCGCAAGTAAACTATCCGCTTCGCTGCCGTCATGTGAGTCGCCGTTTGGCGCGCTGTCACCGCGTGCTTGCCCATAGCTTTGCTGCGCATGAGATGAACTAAGACTGCTCTCTGGAGTGATGACATTTGAGCCGAGAATAGATGCGGGTCTATTTTCAGATGCCGAGAACAATTCCTCTTGAAATGATTTGCTGGAGTTTCGACCGTTATCCACTTGGAAATTACTGCTCGGTACATATTCGTCGTATATAGGGACGGATTCACTGGCTAGACGACTTGAAAGAGATGTATTGAGATTTGGATCGCAGCTTACAAGATCATTTATGCCAATGTCAGGGATTGACAGACTATGATGTTGCAATAAACCTGGTAGCCCCATGATTGGCGAATCTATGCCAAGCATTCCAGCTACATCTTCACCAGTAGTGGACGTTGGGGTGGAGAAGGGTACTTCATCCTGAGAAATAGTCGTAGAAGATTTAGCATATAATTCTAGAGCCTGCAGTCTCCTCTTTTGCTTTTCTCCTGCATGTTTCAACTTATTAGCGGAATCGTTTCTGCTTGTGCAGCATGATCAGATTAGATCTTATACTAACGATAAGTCTTTTGTGCTGCGCGATTCTGAATACGCCTCCTTTCGGATGTCTTCAATTTTTGCGGCTTCGTTCTTTGTGATTTTGACCCTTCGTGCTGTTCCAAGGCCTGCTCAATGTCACTCTGATCAAGCTGTTGCTCTTCGGTTGCCTTTTCGGCATCAGTCGTCATAGCGCCAACATCCTCCATGGTCAAAGGCATGCAGATCTCGTCATCAACCTGTAACATGCCAAGTAGAAGCTCCACGGATGTTTGATGATGGCAGCGAAATCCTTCGTGTGAAACCAAATGGACAGCAAGAGCAGATCAATTGGCGCTTCGCAGAAGTTGATGTGGTGAGCAGGCCGTTCTTAAAGAATGATGAGGTGAGCATATATCTCCAAGAGATCCACTTTTTGATCGAATAAGCAAAGGTGAAAGGATTCTTCCACTAATCGAGATGGCGCCGACTGGGTCAAAGACGAAGTAAAGCAGCAAGAAATTCGAAACTCATTTCGTAAGGGTAAGCTTATAACAAGAAGATGGACAGACTACATGTAGTTACATCCACTATAAATTCTGTTTAGAACTCCGCTACATATTCCAGCGGAGTTTGAACCGTCCATCTATCTCCGTGAATGCCCGTGCGCCACCATCCAAATACGCCTGTTTTAAACGTGTGGCGTGTTGCTCTCAATGGAAATAAGATTCGGGTCTGTTTGATATTTTCCGAGATCTACAGGGACCAAGTATTGCTGCCAAATTGGTAAGCATCGTGTAAGTGACTGGCCTTGAGTCAGCTGTAAGCTTCACACGTGGAAGTAAAATCAGAGCGAGATAGCAGATTTATATATTGGTTTCGTATTGCAGAATATATCGCCATCACACACGCTACTAGTATCCGTTGTACTATTCATATGCAATCTCAGGTCAAAAGAGCAGGGGTGTCAGCGAATAAATGGCCCGACATCCTATTAAACTTGTTAGGACAAGATGAACGCGAAAAGAGGTGCATTCTTAGACTTACTCGTCCGCGTATCGGCCGCCAATGACCTCTGTCTCGTCGATCGCTTTGCGAATCTCCGCCTCTTCATCATTGGTGAGCGTGACGTTGGCGGCTCCCACGTTCTCGTCCAAGTACTTGATCTTCTTAGTGCTAGTTACTGTCAGCCTGTCTATTCGACGTAGAATGATAGTGAGCGACGAGCGATGGAGAAAAAAAACAATGCTCACCCAGGGATAGGGAAGATATCATCTCCTTGCGCAAGCAGCCACGCCAAAGTCAACTGCCCCGATGTGACACCCTTGCTCGCGGCAATGATGCTAAGCTTTTCCACCAATGCCAGGTTCTTCGGGAAATTCTCCTTGGAGAAGCGCGGGAGATACTTTCGGAAATCGTCGTCGGCAAAGTCGTCGGGAGATTTGATCTCCCCTGTCAACATGCCTCGTCCGAGCGGGCTATAGGCCACGACAGCGATGCCGAGCTCTCTTGCTGTGCTGAGAAGACCGACTTGAGAGTGTTCAATGTCTACCGAAAAGGGACTATACTCGACTTGAATGGCTGTGATTGGGTGGACGGCATGGGCGCGTCGAAGTGTTTCTGCAGAGACTTCGCAGAGTCCCAGATGTCGGATTTTGCCTTCCCTGTGATTCATTTCATCTGTCAGTATAATATACTAATTATCATTGGGCATATATAATAGACCAACTCTTTTAGTTTCACCAAAGCGCCAATTGTCAACTCCACAGGAGTTTCCTTATCGAGGCGGTGGAGATAGAACAGATCAATGTGGGATACGCCCAACAGCTGGAGCGACTTGTCACAAGCTTCTCGCACATACTCCGGATCTGATCGTATAGTAAAGTTTCCAGAGGCATTGTACACACCGCCGCACTTGGTAGCGAGGAAGATGTCATCGCGTTTGCCCGTACGCTTGAACCATTTCCCAATCAACTCCTCGTTGTCGCCATAGACATCTGCGGTATCCCAAAAGGTGCTACCAAGTTCGTAAGCGCGATCAAGGACTTTGAATCGATCTTCGTCGGAGCCGCCAAATCCATAGGAGGCACTTAGACCCATAGCTCCAAAGCCCATTGTAGAGACAAGAGGGCCGTTGCGGCCGAGAGCCTTCGTTGGGAGTTTGGATGCAGCCATCTTGCGCGATGTGAACCAGAGTTTTTGTGTGGAAAGCTGGAAATGAAATGTTTGGAGAGAAATAAGTCGAGCTTGGAGCGGTGTATTTAAATCTGCATTAATTGATTATTACAATTAGATTTCGCCTAGAGACGCAATTGAGCGTCACTTCGAAGTGTGTGCGCGTATGGCTCCTCTTGCCGCAGTATTGCTTAGTCGATCGACTATAGATGCTCCTTTGCTTCGGTAATAGTCTTTTATGAAATCAGTTAGCTCTTGCAAGTGCTCTCTTAAGTTGTATAGCTAGATGATAGAATGAATCTTGAAATCACGTACAGAAAAGCGCTTCGTTCAGCTCACATCATCGACCCACATGCTCACCTTACCGACGGCTTTCCTCCGTGTATACTGGAACGATACATTTTATTCTCTACTAATTCCCTCGCGCATTTTTTTCTTACTCAAAATTCGTAAAGTTTTACACTTACACAAATACAACTGTTGTTGCAAGCCTGAGTCCTGGGGCTTACCAGATCGACGCTGGCTTACGTTTTCGAAACAGGCCCATCTGGCTCTGCGTCACTTGGGAGTCTAGCAAGGGATGCGAAGTAAGATAGGGACCACAAAATGAAAATACACACACAGGTTAACCACAAAAGCGGAATTTTATTAAAGGAAAAGTCATTTGGCACTCTATTTCTATTAGCTGATACTAAATCCTAGATATAGCTTGATAGTAGTAGTAAGAATAATAATAATAGCAGCAGTAGTAGCAGTAGTATTAATGTATTGCTGTATAGTGCTAGTAGAGGATGCCAATTGGCTAAAGCCGTAGAAGAATGGTAACAGAATTAGTGGAGAGTAGTAATAATACATATAGACGGAACAGGGATTGTCCATATACGCCAATAGCCAAATACAGATGCTTAACAAAGGAAAGTCGTTATTCGTATAATGGAGAGCTAACTTGTCCGATCACTGCGTCTCTTCGTCAGTTTCCCAAAGCCCAGACATGGATTCTTTCATTTCTTGAGCCATTCTCTCCTCTGCTTCTTTGAGCTCCTCCTCAAATCCTTTACCCCATCCCATGTACTGCCTCCAGCGGCTTATGTAAAAGACGGAATCAAGCACAAGCATGGACCATTGTGAGCTCAGAGCCTGCCGAAACGTCACTTGGCTGTCGTCACGCAGGTTCTGCATTGCTGAACGACCAATCATGCCGAGGCGATTGACGGGAGAATCGTAAAAGCGGTTGCTGCCCTGCACAAGAGCTAGATTGCGCTCCAAGAATAAGAGCTCGCGGGGATATAGACCAGCTTCGCCGAAAAAGCCAGCGGCTTCATTAAGGGCTCGCTCGGCGCGCTCCTCGGGCGTCTCGCCAACCGGTTCAGGTGTCCTCTCGCGAGACATGAACGCGTCAGCCCAGGCATCAGATGTCTTCATTCCCCAGGCAGCCGACACCTCGTCCAGTCCCTTTTGGTCACCCATTAGGAGAGCCTTCCAGAATCGAGCGTACTGTCGCCGCAGTTTGTCTGTGAGAGACACATAGAGGCCATGGTCTATAAGTACTATTTGCGGCTTCCCCGACGGAAGGCGTCGGACAAAGATGTTACCGGGATGAGGGTCGCAATGTACAAACCCCCATTTGAACATTTGCGACGAGAAGAGATCAATCACGGTGGTCATAACATCTGCCTCTCTAAGGCCCATCGCTGAATTTGCTTCATCAGATGCGTCATATTTGCCAGTAATGGTATCTTTATCCCATAAATTGGCCCCATAGATCCACTCAGATGTCAAAACACGCTTGGATGAAAGCTCGGCGTAGATTTTGGGGATATAGACACGTGCGCTCAGGTTGGGATCAGACTTGACAAGCTCTGCAGTACGTATCGTGTTTGCTGCTTCGTTCTGGAAGTCGGTCTCCTGCATGATGCTTTTCATTATATAGTCGCCGAGACCTTGGATCTGTAAATCTGTCGTTCTGCCGGCTATATCGAGAAGAACCCTGTTGAGATATCCGGTTAGTACACTGCGTCAAAGGTTGTGTAGAGAACAGTATGCTGCACACTTGAATGTCCACAGATCCCAGGATGCTTGCTGTGCCAGATTTCTTTTCTGCACTTTGACAGCAACTTCTCGCCCGTCCGGCAGCTTCGCATAGTGAACTTGTGCTATGGATGCGGAGGCTCTTGGCTCTCTTTCTATCCCATCGCCAAATACTTCACTTGCGCTGGCTCCAAGCTCTTCTCGAATAACTGCTTGTACGTCGTCCCAGGGATCCTGCGCGGTATCGTCAAACATATCCTTGAATTCTCGCTGGTACGCTTCCGGCAGAGCGGCGCTTTGTACGGCGATGGCCTGGCCAATCTTCAAGAACATGCCACCGTTGGCTTTGATCATATCACAGACTCTCTTGGCATTTCGATCGTGCAGCTCATCGATGGGTACGCGGGCTCCTTTGGGATTCTTGCCTGAGTGCATCTTATAGTCGACGCCAACCTGAGCGAGTGTCGCATAAGCTCGCAAGCTGCGCGTAAGGATCCCTCCCATGTAGTATTTATCCGCGACGAGAACGCCGCCAGTCGTCGCCCCAGCAGTGATCCCCAAAGTGATGAGCAGTTTCCAGTACCATTGCAGTTTTTGCTTTTGCTGGGGCACTGGTACAGTACTTTGCAATCGGACATGGCGAAACGTAGGCAGCAGACGTGAAGAAGCGAGATACTTTAGCGGAGGATTAGGACATGGGCGGAGAGGAAGATGTGATGGTAGCCTAGCCCGTCGCATTAGAGGCGAAGATGATGAGGAAAAGACCCGGAAAAGAATTCGCGAAGCCATTATGCGATGAACGAATTAACATCAACACGAACGAAAGAATAAGGAAACAGATGCTGGTACAAACCCATGGAACTTGCACGAATCTCTAGAAGAATTATATGATATTACTACATGAACCGACATGTATTACTTTGACCCCTTACAGTAGCCAGCTATATTACTCAGCCTCGCCTGAGGCATCCTCCATCTCGGAGACGATAGAAGGACGCAAAACCGAGAGACAATAATGTGACGACCGTGCAAATGGAAACGCATAGTGACGTGACTATTAACTGGAATCGAGACTGAATAATCCTGTGAACTTTACAGGGATAAAAGAAGCACCAATCCTACAGGCGCAGGTTTGCGGCTGTGCGTGGAAGCTTGGAGAAGCGCGGAAACGGCTGCGAAATTGGACCGGATTGAGTCACTCGATGCCTCTAACCACGACTCCTGCAAGCGAACAAAAGTACCTGGGCAACGCCCTCAGGCACCGAGGTTGCTTCTCATTTAACCTGCATAAGTATACAGATATAAACCCATTTCTAGGTTTTTTGCTCATACCTAAGGCCTTTTTTTCTTCTTTTTGCCCTACAAGTATCAAATAAGAAAGAAAAGTTATATCACAAGGTACTAAGGTAGGCATGCATGTATGTACATTATTCAATATCTAGCCAGGTACCTATAAGGTAGGTATTTGTTGAATTTTCTTAAGCAAGCCAATAAAAATCTACTAGTAGTTTATATTCTATGCTTGCATTTCTTTTCTCATCCAATAAAAAACTGCACCCGTTATGCCACGGGCAGCTGCACGCACCACTCCCGTGACGCGTATCTCAGGTCGCACTGCTGTAAATATAGATACAATGACTTGGTCCTCTCAGGTTCAGGCATCAGAGAAGCGCGCCACATTCCATCTGCCATCAACATCAACCGCATACTGCAATATTGCCTTGCTACGCTGAGCCAGCATTCAAAGAGAACTTTCGTGCCCTTTAGTTTGGTCTTTTTGATCTCGATTCTAACTTTGAGATCGGGTTGACTCTCGTTTCACGCCATGGCAAACAATGACCTTGAAATTCGATGCCCCGATAGCGCTTCAGGTAAGCTTTATCCCCAAATTTGGTATTCAGGGCACACTAACAACATGCTAGGAAATACGGAAGGATTTTCTGGGTATCAGTGGAATTATTATTCTTCTCTTGAACACGGTCCCCTTCGTTCACGGGCCGACTCATTCCTAGCATCCGTGAATTGGGCTGCGCTTCTAGAATACGCTGCTGAGAAAAACAATGGCGTCAGTTGCATGCTGCTTTCTGATATCGGCCTTGGGTACAACCACATGGTTCGGATAATTCAATTCTCAGATGGGAACCAATGGGTGGCACGGCTGCGGCTACCCCCTCTAGTAGAAAGCGATACTTCCAAGGATGCTTTGGAGACAACGGAGATTCGCGAATATAGCACAATTTGCTTCCTACGGCAGAGAACTCGCATACCCACCCCAGAAATTCATGCAATCGAAGAGAGAAGTGATTGCAAGATGAAACCTCCATTCATGTTGATGGACTGTCTGCGGGGAAATGTAGGCATGGACTTGAGCATGACTGTGCCGCCACAGTACAAGAAAGCCTTTTTACGTGATTTAGCAAAGATCCATGTAAGCATCTGGTTGATGGTCTGAACACAGATGGTTAACTGATCAATCGTTCTCTCTTAGGTCCAATTATCCACGGTACTGCTACCCAAGATCGGGACGATTGTCTCCGTGAATGCGGACGGCTCATACCACCAAGGTCCTATTCCGGGGCTAGGCGGCCCTTTTGACACAGCAACAGAGTTCTTCCAAGCGTGGGCAAATAAGACCAAATTTGGAATGACGGATGAGCAATTACGAGAAGCATGCGGCCCATACGCTGCTGAAATTATTCCCTCAGTCTCGTCCTTTGCCAAGTCCATTGGCGAACTGGCTGATACATTGTCTGTCCGCGACGATGGCCCATTTCCTCTTTGTCATGGGGACTTTGGTCATAATAATATCATTGTTGATGATCAATATCATATTTTAAGTGTGATTGACTGGGAAATGGCCTTCGCTGGTCCTTGGGAGATATTCGGAGATTTCCCTTTGACCCTGTCAATTATTCCGCCCGCTATTGATGCTCCGTGGAACTATAATGAGGACGGTTCTCCCAAGAGCGCTGATCTAGTTGAACAGTTTGCGGATCAAAAATGGTATATTGAAGCTGTGAAGCTGGAAGAGAATAGGCATCAAGGAAATACCCATTACCTCTCCGAGGCTCTGGAAAATCCGAAGAGACAACAATTGGCGACTGCCATGAGGTTGTATCAAGATGGAAACATTGGAACTTATTCCAAGCTCAAAGATAAGTTCATGGCTCAAGCTTGAAAATTCATTAGCACCGTTTCGTGCGTTGTGTAGCCGGGTTATTGATGGAGGATTCTATAGTTCAGGCTCAGGCTTTACTTTAATAGATGTCATAAGAGAAATCATCTACGAGGTTCTTGTGTACTTGGGGACCACATCGCAATGTAAAAGCAACTTTCATTGATATAATATCTGGGAAAAAATATCGCGAGAGTTAAATTTGGAGCAGTGTTTCACTTTCTAGATTGCTTTTTAAAGCCGAACGATCTGGATTTCCCAGCTGAAGTGCTCCTATGGATGCATGCAAAATAAAACTTATCAAGGGTGAAATGGTTCTTATATACTTGACAAGACACATTGAAACACGAATCGTATGGCTTATGGGTGCAGATGGTAATCATACGCCGTTGTTATGCTTTTGTTATATGGCGAATGAGATTCAGGAATCAATCTAAAGTACTCGATTTGTATCGGTGAAGGTATTTTCTTTGAAATAGATCCAAAAAGAGTGAATATCAGAACCAATTATAGAGGCTGTGTCAATTGAATCACACCGCTAGGGCTTGCGCCACGCTTGCGTACCTGGCCAGAACAGCGTTTGTACTTCCGGAACAACAAACATTTATAAACCCAATGGCATATTAATGATCTGCCGAAGGATGATCAGAGCCCCATAATGGGTATAAAGTCTTTTCAAGGAGCAGTTGCACATGATAGGGGATGGTATATTGTCATTTATTGTTTTGGGGGGTTGGGGGTTTGCTGGGGCTACATTAACCTTGCTATTTTCGAATACGGATACTCCTAGTGTGCATTTCGATCGAGTGAGGATTTGAAGCAATTGGTCTATAAGTCCAATGAATTGCAAGACGCTTCTATGTAGACCAGCTTGAAAGCAGCAAGTTCTTACCCCTTAGAAAAGCGTCGGCGAGATTTCATTTCATTGGCCACGAGAAGGATGCCAAGCAGATATACGTAAAGAGACCCATAGATACGATAACTATTTGATCTCCTTTTCGTACGGCCGCATATAGTTTAATATATTGACGAAAGAATAAACAGTCTAAACTTGAAGACAAGCCAACAAACATTGAAAATTGGCAAGACTCCCTCGAGTCTCAAGACAGCAAACTTCTTGACTTCGCCCTGACATATCTGCCACAAATCAAATCCCCAGGATAGTAACAATCCTGTTTTTGATCATGTATTAACAGCTGCATCCGCATTGTTTCCCGCACAAGTGACCACAGCCAAAGGTGTCATTACACTGGAGGTACTTATGGCTTCGGGTCTACTAGCTCGGACATTCAATAGCAATCAACAGCTTTTATACATTCTGATGTAAACGATTTATGCAGAACACCTGCAGTACTTCATTATAGTGAATATAAACGATAATCACCGCCCATATTCAAAATGGCCCCTGTATGGCAGGTTCTGCTTATTTGTGGCGACTCAAAAGCGCCATCTCTCTTCAATATAAGCGTAATTTTATTTTACGAAGCAAAATACAGTTACGTTTAACGGTTCGATCAACCTTGACCAACAATGCTGAATTTCAGCTTCGTCTAACTATAGCTAACGTTCCAAGCTATAACTTATTTTTATAGCCAAGATCCTTGACCCCTATAATAGTCTCTGCACGCCATATACTTGATGTTTAGATTTTCTTGTCAATGTTGGGGTGGTAAGGAGGCTCAATGGCTTCCTCTCGCTTGTCAATGTTGGGGTGGTAAGGCGGCTCAATGGCTTCAGCCCGCTTGTCAATGAGAGGGTGGTAAGGAGGAGGAATAATAGCTTCCTCTCTCTTGTCAATATTGGGATGGTACGGAGGCTCAATAGCATCAGCCCGTCTGTCGATCAGAGGGTGGTAAGGAGGAGGGATAATTGCTTCCTCCCGCTTGTCAATATTCGGATGATAAGGCGGCTGGACGGCTTCAGCTCTCTTATCGATGAGAGGATGGTAAGGAGGAGGAATAATAGCTTCCTCTCTCTTGTCGATATTGGGGTGGTAAGGCGGCTCGATTGCCTCAGCCCGCTTGTCAATGAGAGGGTGGTAAGGAGGAGGAATAATAGCTTCCTCTCGCTTATCAATGTTGGGGTGGTAAGGTGGCTGGACTGTTTCTGAGCGAGCCTGAACTTCACCTATTTAATCGTAAGTAAGAAAATACAATGAACTCCAAGCAACGTGAAAACTCTCGATATACACCGATTCGAAGGAAAGAAAACGAGTGTGCAATGTGCAATGTTCAAATGCTTGGTTGGATTTTTCGACTTACTGGTGCCAACAGGTGCGGCAGCAGCAAATGCTGCAAAGGCCAGCGGGGCCGCAATGGCTGTAAACTTCATGATGGCCGGTATGTCTGATTGACTGGAGTAGGGTAGTATGCTGTTGTTCCTATTACTATAGAAATGAAGTACAGATATTACCGTGCTTTATATATAATTACTGCTGACATGAACTATCCCTCTGTGGACTATAATCACCCCAAATATTTGCCTTATCAAGCAGTCTTGCCTCGTAAAAGAATTTTCTTGAATAGGATTGGAGGATAAACAGTCTTGGGTCAATATTGGCAACCCCTCTCGGTTGACATGATCAACAAAACAATTGAAGCCAGGAATTTAGTAAATTATTGGTGCATCATATTATGGCTTGTTGAAAGCAATGCAGCTGCCTGTTATGGCTAGACGGGCCGAAGCAAACAAGACACCAGCAGGAACTTCTGTGTTGACGAGACTGATTTGCTGGACTCCTGTATTTCGTATATATATGGCTCCTATTCTGGCGGTTTAATGGAGCTGTGTGCATGTAGTGTGGGCTTTGCTGACACTCGGCATGGTTATAGCTAAGCAATATCTGGTCTAACTCAAGCTCACAGAAGGGTCCCTCAAATGGCTCATTGACAGGGTAAGAGATCGCGATCGTCACATTGACATTATCGTCTGTAAAGTCGTGATCACTAGTGGAGTGTTGATTGTGTAACTGGATTCTATATGACAAACTTCCCCGCGTGAACCGATATCCAAGGCAGACCTTTTACCTATTGGGTCTCGGTGTCTCCACCCCAGTGGGACTTGATACATGCAAAACAGCGAATACATCGCTTCCATCTGACATGCATATGTATTAATCTACTAGCAAAGGATATACGACCACAGACACCGCGGTGTGACGGCAAATAAGCGTGATACACTGTCTCTCATAGCCCTCGGATTGAATATATACCGTGTGTGGCCTCGGGATTAGCTATACCGTACAATAAGGCCCCCCCATCTGTAAAGGCTTATTAGTATCTAAACAAAGGCTGTACGACAAGCCTCCACTTAAGTGGCGTGAATGGAGCATTTCTAGTGCAGGGTTGTGATCTTATGGGACTTTTGAAGCTCAAACATGAAGCCAATAGTCCCATCATAAGATCCCCGCGAATCACCGAGGAGGCTATTACTATTTTACTCAGTAGCTACTTGGCCGGTTGTTTTTGGCTTCCTCAATTATTGTCTAGACACAAGTGACTTTCACTTGATTCTCTTCTCAATTTCCAAACATCGATTTCGTGCTGTCATGCCGTCGTTTGTGCGCTCCTCGGCTTATGCCGCTCTGGCTAAGCAGGATGAAGACGATGCATCATCAACAGAAACGCTCATGCCGATGTCGACTGAACGGACTCGTCACTCCAGACTTGTTTGGTGCAGCATCATGCTCATCGCCGTCAACTCTATCCTACTAGTCATACTCGTCGGAGCAGTGCTTGTACTCTTTTCCATCCAGCGCTCGTCACAGCAGCAATCGCTGCTGGATACCATCAATACAAATTCATTGTTGCAAAAGGCATCGGGATATTGTAAGTTATGCCTTTTACTTTCCACTCACAGCCTTCTCCAAGAAAAAGTCAGCGCACCTTTTGCTAACTGATGTCTAGCCCCCGTCTTTGATCGGTATACCTTTTCCTTTGAGAAAGTCTTCCATAAGAACGAATTGCTCAGCGACGATGTCCTTCGCCAGCGGCCGAATAACGCAACCGAGGAGGCATGGCACGAGCTATCAAAATTGTCGACAATAACTATCAGTGCAGATGATGTGCGGAAGCTCGGCCAAGACCCGGCCAAGATAACTCACATGCCAGGAGATCCCAACTCGTTTCCTGCGATGCTCTCCGTCACGCATCAACTACATTGCATCAACCACCTAAGAATGGGCTTGGAAGGCGCTCATTACCTTCGTGGCAAGGAGAGATCCCGCCATGACTGGGAGCACCTCTACCACTGCTTGCACTTCCTCACCCAAATAGCAACATGCCACTCAGACGTTGACCTCATCCTCTGGCACTGGTACGAGAACATGATACAGCCGCAGCCAGAATTCAGCGGCGACTTCCAGTGCCGCAACTTCGACGGCCTCAAGTCATGGGTTGACAGCGTCGGATTCCCCACGTCGGATGTTTGGTACTTCAAGCGTGAGGGTGGCGAGCATGATTGGCCCGTCGATCCCGCATACCTCGAATATTTGAGGCAGCATCCCGAGGAGAACAAAAGCGACTCGGAGGAGGATTGAAAAGGACCGGCGTAACAATACGTAGAATCGACAATAGAGTGCTTGCTTGAAGCTAGACGATGTGGGAACAGTGCAATCGGAGTGCTTATTTAATCGCTATCTCTCACACGATATGCGACATCACCCACTATCGATGGCTTCAGTGCATAATCCCGCCCGTGTTAATGCGGGCACCCCTGTTTCCAATATCGTAATCTTTAGTGGCCGCTCTAACAACTAGCTGCAGTCTTAGAATCAACATCTATGAGACGAAATAGGCGGATGCAGGGTTTATTTGCCAGGGACTTTTGGTGCTTCCCCGCTCATATAGATAGAACGCATATACGTAAAGATTATAAAGCAAAGCATTCAAAAGGCTCAAGAAAAGAGAACATATAGTCGAATGACGTATCTTGTTTACTGTTGTCTAGTGGCATTATAGATGGGGCTGCTCTTGAATTGAGAGATAACTAGGAGCGCACAGAGAACGCCTCAAAATGAGCTGGAGTGCTATGTAGAGATTGATAAATACTTCAATAACCCCTCCATGGTCTCTACCAATACTGGTAGTATACCCTCCATCCCATTCTTTTTCCATCTTCAGGCCTTTGCATTTTCCTAATAATGCCTACCATCCCTGCCTTTACCCTTGTTCGTATCTGCTCAACAATGAACATCCCCAGCCAATGAATAGTAATCCGCAGCCCGCATAGCCGACATATACCGCCTGTATCGCTTCCAGTTTCGTATTATCAGGAATTCTTTTGCACCAACACAGCTGCAGTTCTAATTATGGCCATTTAGCAGCATTTGAAGAGTGAATAGAGGGGCAATGGTCAGTGATGGTTTTTTGTCTCTATGCTGGATTCTGGGCTCAGGACAGTGTCAATCATGAACAGCATAGAACTGAGTGAACCGTTCGTAGCTAGGTCAAAGAAAGCGGCCTCATCGGTCTTGATACAAAACAGCAGCAATGAGCGATTGTGATTTTCAATCTTCGCTAAGCAGCCTTGAGTTAGAACATCGCCTAGATGCACATCAACGGTCTCCATTCGCCGACGTTGGGGCTTTCCTCTGTCGGTTCAATCTGTGAGTGATATCATCAAAGGAGGTATATCGTTGTGATTGGAGGAGTTGAGTGAAAGTCGGCGATCAGACTCTAGCAAAGCGGAGCTGCTCTTGTTGTAAGCCTTGTTTCCTAAGCCGGAAGAGAATGCGTGTATGTCCCTCGTGTGCTCTTTACCCATTTGTTCATTAGCTTAGATGAGTTTTGAGCACGTCAGCGATAGAATAAGACGCAACGTCACCAATGCATTATAGGTCAACAAAATGCTGCATTAAGCCAAATAAAAGCAAAGACTTGGGAGTAAACAAAATACATGTATATACAAGCCGAAACATATCCAATGTAAAAATAGGTATACGTGCGTGAGGCTCTCTCATATCTTAAGGTATTCAAATTACATCTATCGTCTCCATCTCTCTCCTGCAAAACTTCGTGAGGTCTAGCACTTCGTATACGAGTAGGCATTTTACCAATTCAAGTAACTTTTGCACAAGTCCCAAGACTATCTCAAAGACCGTCTTCCCTACCTCTATCTAGCTCCCTCTGTCAGCCTAGTCTTCCACCAATCCCTGTCATCCCCGCCCACTGCATGAATTGGCGGGCCAGATTGTCCGGCTAAACGAGCCGTCTCCACGTTCAGATAGTCGCTGATCAAGCCTGGTTTTGGAAGTAAGCACAGGCCATTTGCGTTGCGGCCCGCTCCTTGTCGCCAATCTCTGGGAGAAACGCCAATGCGTGGCCTGCAAGCCATAGTGCGCTGTCCTAGTTACATCGTCCATCAGCCGAACGGCAACAGTACTCTTTGTATTTGCAATTCAAAGCCCAGATTCAAATGCTAGAAGGGCGATTTCAAGATTCCGCAAATGTTTGTGGCATGATCATTGGTGAAGTCAACATAGGGCGGGAGGATTCTGCGAATCTATCCGTTCCTAGTAGGCCTCGGGCTCGAGGTATTCAGACTTTGGAGACGAGCCCCCAGATTTTGTATATGTGAACTCACATTCGTTTACATATTAATGCATAATACAAAAATCGTTTAAAATACTGACAGACACTCCAGCTTTAAGCATAAGATTGTCTCTCGTCTCAGGGTTCTTTTGCCAGGTATTAAAAAATGGTTATCAACAGCCAGGGACAGATGATATATTCATGAACTGGCCCAATAAAATTCTACCACTGATCATCATCAGTAATGACAGGCCGAGATTTATTTTGTGTACCATGTTACTATGTAATGCATTTCGCTGAGATATCGCTTTGCATTTATTCCTCGAGACTTGGATCTGTACTTTTCCAGTTATAGGGACCAAAGTCTCTCAATAGCCAATAATATAGACGTAAAAACTCGCCAGCTCTACTTTGTATAACTACGTATCTATATGACAAAATTTGCGGGTGTATCGCTGTATATAGCTACTATCATCTTGCTTCCTACTTGAACATCAGCGCTCCTTGGTGGTGGCCCACGGCCTTTCTCAGAGCTCGTACAAGATTCCAGGCATCGAGAATGCGTACCCATATGCAAACTTGATCTCAGATCTCAAATAAATCATACTACAAGGTTATTATTGGATGGAAAGCATATTTACGGAGATGTTACTCCTTAAAGAACAGATGCTACATAGTAATTCTCCGCATACTATATCTGATACTGGTGCTACTACCACTCTTACAAGGTACCATCGCTTCATCGGTTGCCGAAGATATAGAGATAACCTTCCCGGTGTGTAAGTACTAGTGATAGACAAAGCCTTATCGGCATGCTATCCGAGTAGCAGCGGTAGTATATGCGATGGATATCCAGATAGCCGCTCTACGGCCCCGCCGTTACACTGCATTTCAGCCAACCCTCTTATATGCAATCAAAGTAGACTATAAACCTAAACCTTTACTTTTAATCATTCATTAGTGTGTTTGAGTATGAAGATACCCGCACGCTATTGACCTCACAACCTCTCATTGTAGCTCCGGCCGGTCAGCGACATATTAGGATCTCCACGTATGAGACACGAGGTGGACATTAAAATATTATTCTCGTAGTCCCAGACTTAGGGTTATTATCTACATATGCTGTCGCAAAAACCTAACAAAATCATCAACGCCTTGCGGCTCATTGAACCAATGTCCTCCGTCTAGATATTCTTGCCAGTCAACCTCCATATCGAACCGATATAAAAAATCTCGCAGGCGAGTCCCACTTTGAATATCGATAACTTCGTCGTCTCGGCAGTGCCCTAGAAGAATAGGCGTCGAGGTCATTTGTACTGGCGATGACTCATCTCTACCAAGGTAAAATCGCTGCATGGCTGCCAATTGTTGACTAGAATCCCCCCCGAAAGCATAGACTTCTGGTACAGCTTGGGCGGCGAGCGGGAACCAGCTAGAGAATCCGCATAGACCAGCGAAACCTCCTCTACCATCAGCAAAGAAGGTAGCCAATACGCTAAAAGAGAATACTGTTAACACTTATTTCTAACAATGGTATAGTGAATCGAATCCTTACGTCGCAAATCCTTGGCTGATTCCACTTAGAAATATTCTCTTCCGGGGTACGAGAAGCTCCTCTTCTTGGATCAATTCGGCGACGCGATCGACACTCGCTCGCAAGCCAGGTATTTGCAGCTCAGCTCGCTCTTGCTGGTCTTCCACACTCCACATGTCGAACCATTGAGACATTTCGATATTGAAGCGTTCAGAATGGAGGGGTTTTGCTTGCGGGAACACCCAGCGGACTGTAGGAAAAAGCGCCGGCAGGGTGCGATCTGTTTCAGGTCCGGTTGCCTCGCACTCGAAAAACTCAGCCATGAACTCTTGTGCCTCGCTATCGCGACCATGCAAGACGATGATTGTGTGAGTATGAGAATGGCCTGTCGCAGGGCCAACGACTAATGGTGAGGACATTTGGCGCAGATGATGTTAAGATGAAGATCTGGTTATGTTAGTCCATATCTATATATTTATACTCAAAATCTCTGGGCCCACTGCATTAATCACCCTGACTACGCGTCCTTAGCTTGGAGGCTTGAAGTAAAGGCTAAACTCTCTTTGACACTCAAAGTGACTCAGATTCCTGGCATGTAAAAAGATGTGGTCGGGCATACATGTACTTTACTTCATTCACAAGCTCTTATAGGGGAAAGTTCAAGTACCTCGACTCTATTATCCAACAATCTGGCGATAGCACAAGCTACAACTGGTACTACTGCTACTGCTACTGCTGACTACTAGTCGTGTTTCATACTTTGGAATGCACTGTTAACATAGCAACACAAAAGGATCAAATCACACTAACTCTCCTTGATTCGCAAAAGAGTCAATCGGCTATACTTTGTTACCTCAAAGCATGATCGAGCCGGCGGAGCTCCCCTGTAGCAGTGACAGACAACAGCTCAGGACTCTGTTTGAACAAAAGTGGAAGTCTCTTGCTCTGGGAAATATCGCTCAACGCAATTCCATCTCCCGTCTCAACCAAGTTGGCAAGGCTCCTGTGAAAGGTATAGCCGCAGCGGTTACTGTTGCCCATCTGCTTCATACAGAAATCTTCCCGCTCATCGACCGCAGCGTCTTTGAGGCTTATTTTCAGTAGCTCGCCGGTAACGCCCGCGTAGAGATTTGACGCCATGTCTGACGATTTGGCAAGCGAATACAGCGGCGTCACGGCGGGACACACAACGGGGAGATACAAATTGCAGTTTGGTCTGTAGAAATCGGTCCGCGCCAGGGAGTGAAGGGTACACTGGCGTCCAGATAGATGACAGCATTTTGCATAATCTAAAGACTTTGGGGCTGGTACTCCGGTGAGAGGTTTTGGTGTTGGGCCGAGTTCGCTCTTCCTGCAGTCGAGGGCATCTGTGTAAGAGTAAGGCCTCGTCCATCGGAAGTCAAAGATTTTCAGAATAGGTAGGCGGGCGCTTCCAACAATAAATCTGTCCATTCCATAGGACAGAAGAGGGCCGAGAGGGGCAGTCATCTCAAAATGATCTTGAAAGATGGCGTCAATAGGAGAATGACTCCGAAGATCCTGCAGCCGAACTGTGCCATCGTCGTAAGAGCTCAAGACGGTGTTGCCAGAGCCACCAATAACTGAAGTAGAGTTGACTGGCAATACACTTCGAGCAGTTTGCGGGTCGCTACCGTTAAAGATATGCGACTCGGTGCAACGGCTCGAAGGTCGCAACTTGGCGGCATTGGCCAATACGGTGCCAAAGGGCGTCCTGGTTAGATAGCGCAGAGGCTGTGCGCTACTAGCCATGCACAAGGCAATATCTCCGTTGCTCATGTACTTTGCCTCGCGTATGAATCTAAAGTCTTGAGAGTTGGGCAGACTCTTGACGCTAAAGGCATCAGTGGGCTCAACGACGATATCTGGAGTGCCATTGGCCATATCCGCAGCTGGCCATTTGTTGGGCTCTAAAGGGTAGAACAAGATGTTTTCCTTTGTGGCAACTACCATGGTGTTTTGCGATTCGTTGGTATCAAAGTGCTGTATGTCACGTTGATCTACACCTCCACGCATTGGATGGAACCAAGCGAGAAGCCGTCCCACGTCGCTGCGTCCTGTGGAAATGAGCTGCAAGTAACCGCTTGCTCGGCCAACAAGGAGACCAGGCTGGGGCGCAGAATCAGACAGAATCGATATGGCTGTCACATCATCGTCGCCGCTTCTAAAACCGGCCTCGACTCCGGGAAGTGATATCCAAGTTTCACCCTGAATAGTAGAGCTCTTTGACTTTCGCGATCGGATAACCACGTCCTCGCCGAGACCCCAAGCAACTGTCTCCTCTTCGTTCTGCCCATCGACTTTGGAACTCGCATCAACGACAACATGTGCCGGAAACGTCTGCATCCTAGACTGGCCACCACCACCGCGATTGCTTCCTCTCCCACGTCCTCGTCCTCGTCCTCGTCCTCGCCCGCGCCCGCGACTTAGACCAGAACGCTCATTGCCTCCGCCTTGTTGAATAGGAGACACTACTGAAGTGATAGAAAAAGCTCGACGATCCCAGGCGCGCGATTGTGCAATCAACTTCTTGGCCAGCTCAACCCATTCCTTGTCGCCGAGCGCCTTTGGAAGCTTGAGGCTCGCAAAGCGGCTCCTGACAAAGCAAGGCCATCCTTGCACTTGAGCGACAGCGTTGAGCTTTTTACATGTTAATGCGATACGCGCAATTGTTTGCGCCGAGTCGAGAAAGGAGAAGATAATGGCCCATATTGCGGGAGAGAGGACTTGCAGCCTAGGCGAATCGTGCAAACGCAGCGCGGCCAGGTTCAAAGCAGCGGCATCTGTCATTGCTAATGAACAGATTCAAGTCTGAAACAGGTTGTAGCATAAAACTCTATGTTATTGCAAGGGAAGCTGCAGCATAAAAGGGATGCTTGTCTTCATTTCAAGGCACGGCCCGCGATGACACTACATGTACAGTATCGCGCGCTTTGGTCATGCTTGCATGTAATCGAACAGTATTAATCCATATACAGCAGGTTGTTTGAGTCACACATATCGCCCGCTTGCTAGTTACTTCTCTTACGCGTGATGGATGCATGAAAATGCTGCTAGAGCTGCACTATTATAGCGCTACTACACTCTGTTGGTTGTTAATCGAATTGACGTTTCTTGGCAATGATCCAGTCCGAGCCGAGGGAGTTGTAGAGACGGGGAGCTATGGCTTAAAATAGAGATTTGTCTCACATCCGTATACGAATCAAGCCTATGAGATGAGTTCTGATGTCTACGAGGTAGCATACTACCGTGATGTATCATTGGGGGCTGAGCCTCAGCTTTGATTCAGCCTGGCGGATTATCTCCGATGGATCGCATATCAGACAGGTCAAGTTGCCCACGGCCAATTATTTGGATATTCGAAGCCTAATTTTCTTCTTCAGAGCATTGCGTATGCGCCTCACGCTGAGTCGCTTTAGGCAATTGCCGGAAACTCGATTGACTACTCAACACCAAATTGGCCATTGACCTTGGCCTTTTTGTGTCGCCCGACGTTGTGGTTGCTGCGAAGATATGCAGGAACGGCACAGCCAAAGATTCCTATATAGCTGAAATGCAAGATATGTATCATCAGTGTTCATATATACAGGCTGTAGCCATGCCACAATCTTTCTTTCAGATTCATTGGCAATTTCTCAGCCACTGGATCAGTCAAATAAAACAAAAGAAGCCTTTCTCTGTAAAAATGCTTAAGATATCATCTCAATTTGCTCTCTTCTGCTTCGTTGCAGTTGCCAGGGCATATTCAGTCTTTGAGACCACATGTTCTAAACCTCCCATCGGGGTAAACTATGTATCGTCTCCTAATTTTCGGGGTACGCTAGATATACTTCGGAGTTCGCTATTCACAATATTTGCTTGTACTTGGACGCTTCAGCATCCTAATGTTCCAGAGCAACGCCATGGCTACAGACATGATCTCAATGATGTTACACAAGTATCTGGGTGGAAAGCGAGCATCAGATGGAAATTAAAGCACCTTCTCAGCGCTTCAAATGCGTTTATATTGACAATTCTTGCACCTGAAATCATAATTGGCGTGGCTTACAACGTCCGCCTCCAAGCTCGCGAAGACCACCCGACATTGCTGCGACTTGCAGATCAAGATCGCATCAGATGGTCTTTAACGCATACCTACTATGCAAACATGGGAGGGTTTGTTATATTGAAAGAAGAAAGCAGAGAAAATGTGAACGGGTACAATCTGCATCACCTTACTGGAAGGGATCTCATCAAACTCAGAGAAACGAACCGAGTCGCCAGATTACCCGATATCACTGAAGAAGAACTCATTGATAGGGCTAAAGATGACCCCTTCATCAGGACCGTTTCAGTTGCCCAAATCATATGGTCCACAATACAAATTCTTATTCGTGCTGCAAGGAAGCTCTCCATCTGCCCGCTTGAGCTCGCCGTTTTGGCCTTTGCAGCCTGTGCAATCATCATATATGGCTTGTACTGGGATAAACCAAAATCTATCGGCGTATCAACTACGATTTCTCTGCAGCATCAAGACTACCACACATGGATAGCAAAGGAACTTGAAGAAGACGACGGTTCTATCATAAATCTGGCGCTTCCTGTGGGTAAACGCCCATATGGTGCACCACTACACGCCGCTGACGGTCGGGCCGCGAGCGACAGCAAGAAGTTTGCAATCCCAACTGCAACGGCAATGCTGGCAGCAATGATTCTATTTGGCGCGATACACATTGGAGCCTGGAATTTCACGTTTCCTTCCACATTCGAGTTGTATCTATGGAGATGTGCAAGTATCTATTCAGTTATGCATGCAACTATCGCGCTCCTTGCCGCAGTCTTTATATGTAATGCCAAGGATGGTGGCAAGCATTTCCCTAATATCTTACCTGGTTGGTGTGGAGTACTTCTGTTTCTTATAGTCTTGCTCCTATACACTGCATCGCGGCTGATAATTCTTGTTGAAATATTTCGAACACTTTGCTTCCTTCCCCCCGATGCCTTTGTTTCGACCTGAGCCTCTCATCTTTCTCATACTGCCTGATTGATTAGTTCCTAAATCTCTAACTCAGGAACGCATTCGGGTTGTGGCGGAGTGCGTGCGCAAGGGCAAAGGTGGAGTTACCATCGTCAATTGGATGCTGTCAAACTGTGAAGCTGTCAAGCGAATTGTAAACAAAAATAGAAATTAAAAACATCAACAGCGTGACAATTATACGTGCCGTTTTGCTATTACTCTCTTATAAAAATACGATCTTATTTTACTGGCGTGCGCTGATAACCTCCTCTCAACCTCATCTCCTCTGCAGAAGCCTTGAATGTAAGAAGTACAACTCGACTTTGGGTTATGAATTATGATTCCTTTCAGGTATTGATCCGAGTATGAAAATCGCGGTTGCTGCTTGTGTCGTTCGCCACTCTCACTGGTTATACAACTAGAGTGGACGACCTTCTCAGTTTTTTGGCTTCGGAGCATTTACCTGTACAGACAATGTTTTCAGACGCCAGCGACGCCATTAATTATTACAATCGACAAAATCGTATACTCCGGTACGGTAACAAAGAGGTTTGTAACATAGAAGGCTCATCAACTCAATCTAGGAAAGTAGGTGTATTTTCTGAAACGAAAAGAAGGGGGCCAGCGTATTTGATGTTCAAAGTAAGCGTATTTGGTATCCGCTATAACTTAATGCAACATGTTTCAATACTCGCGCATTCAAGTCCCACTATTCTCATTCAAATACGCAACGAATACGCCTGTTTTAAGATATCGGGCCTTGGCAAACACATAACTCTACCTTCCTCATTGTCTGTCATTCAAACATGAGACTCTGAGTCTCTTGTTTGATACTTGGGCCTGCGTGGTACTAAATAAGAGTGCTGCACTCGAGTCTTCTCCCCACGCTATCAATGTTGCTGTCTGCTTCTCGATGCCTAACTTAGCACTTCAGGGGTCAGGCCATTGCAAAAGTTCGATAATGAAGAAGTTGATCGAGCTCTCAGATTCTCGTCCAAGATGCATTCTTTCTTTTGCAGCAGCCTGAGTTTAGTCGTAACGTCAGTTGCCCTATGGAGAAATCTTTACAAAATACATACATTATAGGGTATGTATTGGCGCTATCAAGACTAAAGATCGCTGAATCCATAACGTCGGCACTCGGCATCGGATTTAAGACGTGCGACTAATTGGTTTAGCTCCAGCTCTGACATTCGCAGGGATTGGCCGCGTACACACGGCAGAAACACCGACCGGACAGCCAGTTTAGTACAAAGATCCACTTTGTCGAGAAACCTCACTGAATATAGTTGCCATTGTCGTAGCATTTTCAATAGAAAGGATGCTCCGTGTATTGAAATATCACTGTTGTTGTCAGCATTGGTAAATTTATACATCAAAGGCTTTAAAAACTCCGATCCGACGTAGATTACTATTCAACTTTAAGATTCTTTTGATTTCTGGAGATAAATAGCTTTCTTATGCCTCCCAATACATCACGCGATCTCTAGATATACTCTCTTTGTATCGCGACTATAGGCTCCACAAGTTTACTGCTTCGGCTCTCCTTAATCTTCAAGTTCAAGAAATCATTACATCATGAAATTTTTGCTTTATATCGGTGCTCTCACCGCCACTCTTCCTCTTGTTTCGGGCTCAGGCTCGACTCAAACTGCGGTTCCTGCTTGCCCTCCTCGGCCAGCAACTCCACTGGAACAAGAAAAGATTTTCAATGCGTTTGTGAACGAGTTCAATGTTCAAAAGAATATCCCAGAAGCTTTCAATAACTACGTTTGGGTCGACTACATTCAGCATAACCCGTCTGTTGGACAGGGACGAGATGCTGCTATTACTGCGCTTTCTGGGAGACCACGCGTCAATACCACTATTGTGCACCAGACTTTTATAAACAACACTGGCTTTGTACACCATTATGAATTTTCCACGCCGCCAATCAAGATTATGGATGCCTATCGAATGAATGGGAGCTGCATCGTGGAACACTGGGACGTTATTGCCAACCTCACTCTCGGCGAGATTGACCCTACCCCTTTGTAAAGCTAGCCTATTCAGTGTTGGCAGTGTCAACAGCAGAGCAGCATTTACAATCGAGGAGGATTGGAGTATATATTGCTCTTCAGTGTAGGCAGTTGGCTTCTTCTTGTTAGGCTCGGTTTGGCTCTCATATCTTGGGGGTCATAGGTTCCATATATATAGAGAGCGTTGACCATCTTTATACTACCCACAATTCAAGTTCCGAGTTTTGCCATTCTAGACTACTTGTGCATCGCGTCTGTTAACCCATAGCGGCTATGTAAATCCTGCTTCAACGTTACCCCTGCTTCATGCCTGCTCAATTCAGTCAGAATTCGACAGTCCGATAGGGCCGCTTAACAGCCGCCGCTGATCCTACTAGGACTAGTGAATCGTTATGGCAGCTCATGCTTTTACGTGCCATCGAATGCAAGCTTTATTAAGGGGCATGTAAGGGGGGCCATGCCATCTCGACTACCGTTCGGTGCTCGGGGTAGCTTGGCCGCGTCAGTATGCAGACCTAGGCAGCATTTAGATCAGATCTCACGCAGTGACAAGAAGACTATCAAAGGGCGAAGCGCACCCCGGTCGTTTTCATCCTGGAAGCTGTTTGCGAGAACTACCAGGATTAGTAGCGATTCCAAGACCAAATTCTCCACCGAGGAACATATTAGCCAATAAAAAATGCACCGAACATCTCTAGAGTCCAAAGTCGTCTCCTAGCCAAATTAGGGTGTGTCTTAGTTCGTCTCGGTCGTCTCCTCCTCTCCACTTCAAGAGAATAAGCAATCGATCAGACGATGAGCAGCGCTTTGAATACTAATCACGGCCCTTGCAAGTAAATGCTTAATCCAACAGTTGTATATAACGTCTACTGGGCAAAAGATGTGTAATAGAGTGTCTATATGTAATCACGTTCGACAAAGAAGACTAAATTCCATCTACAAACTGAAAGCCACACGTGGGGGAGCGCGATGCTGACTCGTCTACCGAAAGGATTCTACTAGCTTAGGCAACCGCATTGCAGGGTTACATGAGTGTTCAAGCGCAAAGCCTGGTTCCAAACACGTCCGTCTTCTTGCTTCTAGCCAAGTTTATTCTCATTATGTACAATGCCCGTCTTGGTCTGCGCTATTTTACGTTGAGCCGAAGATTCCCTTCAAGTGCCATTACCCCGGCTGGTTGAGTGGTTAAATTCAACTCGACCTATATGTGGCGGCGGGCAACTTCCGCAGGGGTATTGCTCCTGCTCTGATCCCCCTTGAAACTACAGAGGGAGGCTTAGCAATCAGAATCCTTCTATACAGGTACATGAACGCAACATATCAAGGCTCTAGGAACACTTCAAAAGGCTTGCTAAGTGCTGGAAAAGGTCATGGCATGTGCCTAAATTCAGTGGAAAAGTATAGTAGGTAGTAGTATCAGGGCCGAATCTCGGTTGTATCGGCTAAATGTCTAATGACTGGAACCAACTTCAACGACACTTGTAAACTGAGGTTTACCAAGATATATGACAGCCACTCAAGCTAACCAAGAAAGCTACTATCCAGCAGCTCTACCATTGGATCACATGTTTGAATAAACACTTGCTTCTGATTCGTTCCTATACGCGCCTCGGCAGTCGTAAGTCCTAGCGTTTCAGCGCTCCTTACCGGCGTATTGAGATGCACCGCGCATCCCTTTCTTTGCTCGCCTCGAGTTGTCACGTTGCAACGCCCAGTGTGCCATATTTATGCACGAAATCGTTGCTTTAGCAAAGTGTGGGGTGCAGCAACTTGTGTGTTATTAGCCCGAATCTTCGGAAGCGCTAGATGTTGTGATGGTGTGAAGAACCAAGAACCAATTCTACATGCAGCCTAGAAGGAAAATCCTATGCCCAAAACATCAAAGCTAGCTCAGGGGTTTATAAAGGAATACGCCCATATCAGATGATACTAGCACTAGTAAGAATCTACAGAATCCTGTGCTCGTGGTCATGTTTATTACTAGGATTGGCAATGCCAAGATCGAAGGAATAAACGTCGATCGATGCTCACGAGCTACCTTACTATTATAGCAATAATGAGAGAGAAAATCTGACAATCCAAGAATCCTTCAAGCTGTCTTAAGTTTCCAAACCCCCTGCTATCAGTTTTTTTTGTCTGTATACACTATAACAACTTGTACCCCGGGAGGACCCGGAGTTGCGGCCGCAGCCTCTTCTAGGCAATAGCAAGTGGATATAGTGGCAGCTAGATGCATCAGAAAACTATCACAAACCAGATTTAGTTCGGCTCTACGAAACGCTCAAGAGCTACTCCTGCATGAACTTGGCTTTAGATGGTATCCTAGATAATTAGACACCATCATTGCCAAGGACTATCATGTTTGAATTTGGCAGCTCGAAGATGCGGCTCCTCATTCCAGAAGTCATTCACTTCATGGAGTGTCCGAAGGAAGCCCGGTACTATTCTCTAATTGTAAAGTGATAACTTTCATGCTCCAAACATGGAAGTGGACTGCGAAACAGTTTCCCTCTCTCCTTCGATTTGAAGTTCGGTCCGAAGGTTAAGCACTTGACTTTCTGAGACTAGATGATGGATATTCAAAGTTGCAACTCGACAACAGAAACTAATATATAAAGCAAACAGTCTACGCATTGAGAGATTCATCAGACACTCCAGATCCAAGTCTTGAATCCAAGGCGGCAAAGGTTGTCGGACTCTTACATTCCTTTCTTTTGAATTGATTTTCGTTGCCGAGTGCAAGAAGCTTCCCACCATGAGATATCTCACCGTCCTTACTGCCCTTCTGGGTGCAGTTTCAGCTGCTCCTTCGCTCATCGCCAGAGCCAAGTCGCCATTCAGCGTCGCCGAGCCCGGTAACGCCAAGGATATCATCATCACCGCGAACAACACTCTCAACGGAACGTTCCACAGCTCAACCACGACTATCGTGAACAAGAACGCCATTCACTCCCGCGCTCTTGGAGGCAGCCTGCCAATCAAGCTTGTCAACAGCTTCAGCGGTAACCAGGTCAACGCCTACATCTCCGGTCTCGACTCTGACAACCGCGTTGTGTTCATTGCCGCCGATGGCAGCTTGGTCTACCCCAGCTCCGGAGGCTCCGCTGTCCCTGTTGCCATCAACAGCAACATTGCCATTCCTCTGCCTGCCAAGGGAAACTCCATTAGCATCACCGTGCCTATTGTCATCACTTCTGCTCGAATCTACTTCTCTGAGGGCAACCTCCAGTTCTTCATGGTCAAGATTCCCAACGGTGACGGTCTGGTCCAGCCTTCGCCGACCAACCTTTCGGATCCCAGTGCAGGCATTAACTGGGGATTCGTCGAGCTTTCCTACACATCGGGCTTGGCTGTTTACGCAAACATCAGCTATGTTGACTTCGTCGGCATGATCCTCAGCATGACCTTGTCCGTCAAGGATGGCAGCGGCACTCAGGTGACCAAGGGTCTCAGCTCTACCGCTGTCAGCCAGATCTGCAATGGCCTCGTCCAGCAGGGCAACTCGGATGGCTACCCATGGAGCTCTTTGTGCGTTGCCAACTCTGCGGGAACTCCCATCCGTGCCCTCTCGCCCAATGACTACAATGTCATCAACTCCGCCGGATTCCAGAACTACTGGAGCGCCTACGTCGACCAGGTCTGGAACCAGTACACCAACAACCCCCTGACCATCAACACCCAGAGCGTTGGCAACGTCAACTGCCAGGTTTCCGGCGGCACTCTCAACTGCAGCGGCGACAACCGCGGCTACGCCAAGCCTACTGCTGGTGACATCTGGGGCTGCAACAGCGGACCTTTCGCCATCCAGGGCGGTGACAATGCCGTTCACGCCGCTGTTGTCCCCCGTCTCTGTGCTGCCTTTGTCCGCTCTACCCTCCTGATTGCTGGCGGCAACGTCCAGCCTGGTGTCGGCGCTTCTCAGTACTACACCGTGAACCCCACCAACCACTACAGCCGTCTCGTACACTCCCTTGAGGTTGATGGACGAGGATATGCCTTCCCCTATGACGACGTCAACCCTGATGGCGAGAATGCCTCTGGCACTCTGGCTTCGGGCGCCCCTGATACTCTTACCGTCTTCGTTGGTGCCCCACCATCTTAAAGAACATGTATCTATGAGTGATCTTTTGTATATATGAGAGATTTAAAAAGAGAGACTTGGCTTTCTCTAAAGTTAGATAGTATAGAGAAATAAAAAGTGTATATATCAATAATGCTGTGCCTGAACATAGTGACAACGATCTATAATTTTACTATAACAATATCCTCTATAAAACTCGCTCAAAATTGCACATTAGCTGACTGTCTAAACGACCTTGTCTTCCTCCTCCTTAGGAGTCAGGTGTAACCGACGCCGCCACTTGATTCCACTCTTACGTATGGCACGCTGTGTCCGGTCCAGAGGATAGTTGACTGGGGATTCACCCCCAGTGAAAATGAAGAAATCGTAAAGGAAGGCCCCGGTGAATGAGCCCATGAGCGTGCCTGCAAAAGGGCCATAGAACCAGTAAGGATTTGTGAACAGCTCAGAACCATAGCCAAGAGCCAAGAGTGCCAATCGTGGTCCAAAGTCACGGCTCGGGTTAAGAGCAGCGCCCGTCTGGTTGGCGAAGCTTATCGTGAGACATACAATGACCAGACCAATAATGAGAGAGTTCATACCCGCGCCAGGAGGGGCATTTTGGTCGTCACCGAGTGCTAACACAACGACAGTCAGACACATTGTGCCGACAAACTCAGTGAAAAGAGCTGTGGGGACATTGATGTATGGGTAGCGCTGATTTGTGACGAAGCAGTTCATGATTTCCTGATCTGTACCTGTGTCACTCGAGAGGTAATGCTGGATAGACACATAGTAGACGCCATATGCAGCAAAACACGCACAAAAGGCTCCAATGAACTGCGCAAGAAAGTATTCAGGCATCTTGCGCTTGGGAAATCCGCGGAAGAACCACAACATGATGGTGATTGTGGGATTCAGATGGGCTCCGGAAACGCCACCAGAGATGTAGATGCCCATCATGCTAGCAAATCCCCAGGCCCAGGCTGTAGTATTGGGATTACCAGCATTGGCCACGGTAACGGCAAGATCGGCGCAGAATCCAACAGTCAGCTGAATGAAAACAGCGAGGGATTCGGCCAAAGCCTCACGATGATGAGTGCGGATAACAGACCAAACAGTGTGGTTGTTGTGAATTTCATCTTCCACCAGATTCTGGACTAACGGGTGAAGATCCTCTGGATACGCCTCTTGATCGATTCGAAGTGTTTCGAGCGACCTGCTGCCCTCGATGAGTTCGTCTGGTCCTAAATCAACTTCTCCTTCGGCCTCGTCTGGCCGCTGAGACTCACGGCTTAGTCTTTTCTTCGATGTCGTACTCCCAAGCTCAGATACGCCCTCTTCCACAGTATCCAGAGGGCTCTGGACCGGCGGGCGCGTAATAGTGGCTCGTCTTTGGCTCGATCTTGTTTTCACAAGCTGAGCGACATCTCCAGACGCCGACTCAGCATCCGATGCCAGGATTGTTTTTATAAAGTTATTTTCTCTCTGCACTCGGGCATCGGTCACTTGTGCTGCCATCTTGCGTACATCCGACGACTTATCGATGCGACCCTTTTCCAGCTCATTCGGGTCAACATCCAGTCCCAGTTTTTGGGAGTTTTCAGCCGGTAGCTCTGCATTGATACAGCTCTCCAACAATTCATTCTTCGTGGGGACCATTCCCGGCCGAACAACGCGCGGCAGCGGCTTTGCCAAACTCCATATTGGCTTGGCATTATTCGGCTGTTCGTATGATGGGTTGAGATCTCCGTAACCTGGATGAACGAAAGGCTCATGTGCGCTGCGCAATTGCTGAGATTCGCTGGGACCGGCAAGATTGAATTGAGTCCCCTGGCCAGCCGTTGTTAAGGGGGCCACGCTACGAAAAGTCGATCTCCTGGAAGTTCTGCTCCTTCGGCGAAGGCTTCCGCGCTCTTGGTCCTCTTGACTCCCTGTAATAGTTTGTCTAGAGGATGATATCGTTTCGTCTATACCTGCATGTGGTCTAGTTGGAGAAGTAGTATCGCCAGCGCCATCATTCGATGAGCTACGGTGTGGACTAGGCGATTGGTCCATGGCTCTGGCTGATGTGTCTTATCGTCCGCAATGGTAGAGTTGTCAGATTCGGTTTCATTCGCCAATTTTGCCAGATTAATCGTGACTGGCTTTTTTTTTTTGAGGTAATACCGATCGTTACTTATGCTTTCGTTAGCAGTGAATGTCAACTTCGAGATGAAGAATGGGAAGATGTTAGATGTGTGGTGATGTCCGCGGAGGTAAAGAAAGTAAATAAAGCGAGCGACAGGTATGTAGATCAATTTCTCAATGAACAAATGAACGATGAGATCATATGGGTTTCATCAAATCTAAATATATTGTGATTCTGCAGACTAACTGTGGTCCGCGGGTAAACCGGAGCGGATTGCGACGTCTTTAATCCACATGTCAATCCACAATCCGCCTTTCGGCACGATAGCTTCGCGCATGTGGAAGCAAAAGAAGACACCGATCGACGTCTTCATCCACTTGTACGGAAAGATAAGAAATTGGGGTTAAAAAAAAACAGAAGACGCCGGCATATCTTCCGTATAACCTGGTCGGCGCAGGAGGAGTATATCGTCAACTCACAAGCGATCTTCCCAAAGAGCACAGCCGATTGCTTCTTGGCACATGTTGTCTGTGCCTGCTGAGAAATTTTAATACATCGATCGCCACATAAGTGGAGAGATTGGGAATCCAAGTCGTGACGAGCCAAGAAGAATATTAAAGTGGCCCACTAAAAACATTTGGTGTTTTTGAGGCAAGTTCCGCACTAAACACTAAACTTCTGTGGGACGACAGTTGAGTCAAGCAAAAATCCTATAGAGTACGATAAATTGAAATGGGGATATGCCTACGTTAGACACATGTTCAGAGGGAAGTGAACTGTAAAGTACATGCAAGCTCCCAGTAAATTGCTCAGTCGCTGCTGCAGATCTCCCACTACGTCAAATTGTTGAACCTTCGTCTATATATGCCTCACTGCAAAATTTGACCTTTCGCTTCAGTAACAACTACGATACACAGGCATTAAATCTTGGATTCTATCAGACATTGTCTCTGATCTTTGGTGTGCTTTGTCATTGGCGTGCTTTGTCATTGGCGTGCTTTGTCATTGGCAAAGTGCCCCTGACAACTCTCATAATAACTGTAACAAAGGTGGAAATTTCACCAGTTCTGGCTTTGGAAGGACATTCATCATGGAAGAGTCGTATTTGATCACTCAGTTCTCATGTTTGATAAGATTAGCGGCTAGTTCACCTGTCTGGTAGGTGAATAGCCATTTGCAATTCGACACTTGTATCGTGAGAGGATGAACACGAACATTGAAGATCGATTTCTGTCAACTGTGACGGTCTAACATTTAGCAAACAATTGCCAAAAATTTACCCGGCTCCATATTAAAAAATCTAGTATCAGTCATTGAGCCTGATATGCTGCCACGAACATCAGCCACTACTAAATATATCTTTTACTCTACCTGCAGTAGCTTCAAAATTACAGCGCAGCCACCCAAAAGGGATACAATACTGTTAAAATCTAGGATCATATTCGGGCTATACTTTACTATTTGTTATTCCGGCCTATGCAATCACAGATACGGAAACCTTTTGAATAGCCCTTCTGCTTTCATGCCAATACATGGCAGGGTCTCGAAGCCTCTCGTTTAGATAGTGACGAGTAACGAGAGCATCACTAGCCATTGTGCATACTAAGACAATCTCAATGAACGGCTGCGTGTCGAATTGAATCTAAATCATTTCTTTTTCGTTTCATATTGGCTGTGCCATTCACATACAGCGCTTAACCTTGCTAACATTATGATCAGGAGATATATCAAGCTACTCAATCACGTTACTGGACTAACACCGCTATCATAACAAATTTGATGAAATCTAGTTGCACTGATCTCAGCACTGATCATCAATTATGCGACGAACAAAATTCCAGTCCATCTTGACGCAATAGCATGATTAACGCCAACTAATTATAGCTGGTTAGCAATTGGAACAATTCAAACCATACCTCTTACGAATATTATTGCGGAAGCCATGCCGCACCTGTTACTTCATGTACCTTATCAAACATACTTCTGCCGGTCGGCTGATCCAGGTTATATGTTTATCAATAAAAGCCGATTTTTGTATACATAGATAGCTATGTTATACGGTTTCAGATGTGAGCCCTTACGTAGACTACCCTTAAAGAGCGTGAAGACTTAAGAACTTTAAGCATAGTGTTAATTTACGCGGGCCATAGAACATAGTGTAACGTCTGCGAAAATTAAGTCTTCAGCTAACCTACAGAAGTCAACTGAACGAAATCAACACATGTGCAGACAGCGAATAGCGAAGAGTTTCACCAAGATCCTTCAGTGTGGCTGAGCACAAACCCTTAACTCGTTCTGGCAGCGGTTTGTAAATCAAAGGCTCCGCACATCGTGTTTATGAATTCCGAAGGTGAGCAATATATGCAATACGTCAATCTACGTCTCCCGCCTTTTTCTTTACGAGGCGCAAGGGGAAAATCTCGGGCCGTCTGTCGTCTACAAGTAGAGCCCGAAACTGAGCGGCTATGGGACGAGTTTGTTTATTCTACAGACATAGAGTACTAACGATGGAAGATAGCCTTTCTTACCGAGATCTAGCTCCGTAGCTATGTGCTGACGGATGACGTTGCAGCACGCACTCGGATCTAACCTCCCCAAGATCGACAAGCCGGAGGAGACAACGAAATGAACCGGCCGAAGTAAACTGGGCCACAGCTGGGGGATCGACCAAGAATGACGCCTACATGGGTACATGGCCTCATCGTCAATAGGCTATCTGTCGATTGAGCGATGCAATATCGTTTCAAATCCTGGGGAGAGCATGCAGCCGAGGAATCGATTGCTAGGGACGAATCTGCGATTAGAGGGATAGAGGCTTCAGTGCGCATCCTAAACGTTTTCTTTTTTGCGCGCATATCTGTAGGTCATCGCGAGATGACACGTAACGCTCACTTCATCAACTTGAAGAGCACGCCTCATTGGCAATTTTCTGTGCCTCACTTGGATCTTGGCTGCATGCATGCGCCATGCTTTGATGATGCTGCTGCCCAGCTTGACCTGGATTTTAGAGTCTAGAACATTGGAGGTGCAGGTTCAGCTGGCCAGGCTTCGTTACGGCGCTAACAAGGCCCTGGACGGGAGCCGACATTTGTCCGACAGGTCAACTTTGAATCTGTGCAACTGATGACGCAGAACTGCCATCAATTGGTGTGGCACCACCCCACATTCACAGAACTTGGCGACGGACGACTCGATTTGCAGCCAGACGCCTAGCATTGAAGGATCGGGATCGCTGCGGATGGACGTGGAGGAACAGAGACCGGATTTGATGCGAGAACTGACAACTGACGGCCCAACAGCACGGACGGAATGTGGAACACCCGAGAAGAAAGGGCCGCTGCTGGTCACAATTAAGCTTCATCTTGGACGAGATTCACTGCTGCTTAGTAGCACCGCCGTACAGAAAAACCTGATGCTTTGCAACAACATGTTTCGTGTGAGACAGTTGGAGGACAGTCGCAAACTACTGTACGGCTGCAACCTTAGCTTAGGCGACATAATTCGCTCGGCCGTACTCGTCAGTCCACAGCTGATATGCAACGGTGAGATGCATGTCTCCTATCGCTGCCGCACGGATATCATGTGAAAAATGCCAAACGAGAGCAAAAATGCCACATTTCCGACGAACTGGGCACTCGTGGGGCTCACGGCTCTGTCTTGACGCCGTGGAACAAGCCCTTTCCTCTTGCTGTGGGGAGAATCTGGCCTGGCTCGATGGCAAACTCGCAACGAGCCGACACTAAAGGACCGCTCTGAAAAGCTTATTCCAGACAATAAGACGAGCGACTATTCATGTGTGGTTTTTCGCTGGGGCGAGCCAAGCTCGCGCGTGGCGCCAGAGCCTCGGCGTCGTCAAAGCCAGGCTTTGTCGAGAGCGAATAAGGAGCTGCCGCAAAGCTGATTTCAAAACCAAGTTTTTTTTTCCTTAGGCCAAGGGTATGACGAGATTGAAGTGCCCTTGTCGCGCTCTCTGCCGTCCAATGGCCCACAAAAGCACAGCTGAGCAGGGATGAAGCCGCAACGCCAATGCAGGCTAAGACCAGCCGAGCAGGGGACGAGCCACGAGTTATCGAACGGTGGCCCCTCTCGGAGGGGGAAATGAGATTATATTGAAACCAAGGAGGACAGAGATAGAGAGAGAGACGAAAAAATCTTAAAATTGCCGCTAGGGTTGAAAGAGCGGGATTGGGGAAACTGTCAGGAGGGAGGCGCAGGCTGCATGCGAATAATTGCATATTCAACCGCTCAGCGATAGCTGGCTATGTCGACTTGTTTGTCTCTTCTCAGCTTTGTTTCTCGCCTCCAACTTTCCCGACGTTGCACGTCTCATTTGGTCGTCTGGTATGGCCATCCGTTCGTTACCCGCCAAGCCACAATCCCACAAGCTCCAATAGCAGTAAGCTTAGGATCTAATCCCTCTCTGAGCATAGAAACAAACAAGTACGTATAGCATTTTTTTTTTTTCCTTATTCTTCTCTGTCTCGGCCCACACACAGGCTAGATCGGCAAGTTGGCGCCGCAGCCGGGTCCTTGCCTGGCTGAGACAGTGTCTTATTAGTGGCGTGGCCAACTCATCAGGCGCAGCTTGGAGGGGACGAGAAGAGGAAAGACATGGCACTAACTGTTGGCTAGCTCGAGCAGTGATCAAGAGGGAGAAAAAGGGCATAGTAGAGGGGAGCACATCTCAGCTCGTGCCTTTCCTTGACGGAATACGCGTTTAACCTCTTGTCCGGCACCCACTGCCGCTGAGCTGAGAACTCGGAACTCGCCTTCCCTGTTCATTGCGTCGCCATCGACAGATCGATTGTTGATCAATCTGCTAAATTCAATACACGAGTACTTTTGTACTTATCGTTGGCGTTGTTTATCCCGCCTTTTGCTCTCCACTTGGCAATCTTGTTTGAATCTCAAAATCCTTGCCCTGCCCGCTCTCCCTTGTTAGCTTGCACCTTGCACTTGGCATCCAATTCGACTTCACAATTTTCCTTCTTCTTTATTCGCGTTGATCACGACGACATTACATACATCTTCGACACCGGCCCTTCAGCATCGAGCACCAGCTGACGCGCGCGGCAAGGGCTGCGACCACGACGCCAAAATGGGCAACTTTATCAGCTGGCTCGACAAGAACTTGGCTCCCGATTCCAACCAAGGTTCGGCCCAAGGCACTCAGCCCGAGTCGGCATGGGGTAAGCTGAATCTTCATCGAGATATGCAAAATAATAGACTTAATTTGTGGCTGACTGAACTCGCGTGTTATGTTAGGCATGGTTGATACTCTGATTCCTGTACTAGTTGTATCAGCCATCTACATCATCATTTTCCTATTTCTTAGAAAATCACAACGGCGCTACTATGCGCCGCGTACATACCTGGGGTCCTTACGAGAAGAGTGAGTAACACCTCTGGCGAAGTATGAGAGTTTGAGGATTGATTTGATATTGACGCCCATGTAGTCAGCGGACACCAAGTGTACCCAGCAATCTACTGACCTGGTTTTCCGCATTCTGGAAGATCCCCGATGCCTATGTTCTCACTCACCAGAGTCTCGACGCCTATCTCTTCCTCCGATATCTGCGCATTTGCTTCGTCATCTGTCTTGTCAGCCTTTGTATTACTTGGCCTGTTCTCTTCCCTGTCAACGCCACAGGAGGCAAGGGACTGTCCCAGCTTGAGATTCTATCGTACAGCAATGTCGACATTGACACCAAGAAGAACTATCTCTATGCCCATACCTTTGTTGGCTGGGCCGTCTATGGCTTCCTCATGTACATGATCACGCGCGAATGCATCTTCTACATCAACTTGCGACAAGCTCACCACATCAACCCGCACTATGCCAAGCGAATTTCTGCCCGTACCGTTCTCTTTACCTCAGTCCCGGATGAGTACAACAACGAAGCGCGCATTCGCAGCATGTTTTCTGCGGTCAAGAACGTCTGGGTCTGTGGCAAGACAGATGAACTCGACGAACTTGTTGAGAAGCGAGATGAGGCCGCTATGAAGCTTGAAAAGGGCGAAATCAGTCTCTTGAAAGAAGTTAACAAGGCTCGCGCCAAGGCTCTGAAGGACGGCGGAGAGCCTCACCCCGAAGGCCCTGGAACTGCCAATACCGAAGATGGCGATGTTGAAACTGGTGACATTGCTTCCCGCTGGATTGCCGACAAGAAACGACCGCACCACCGCCTGGGTCTCCTTGGTCTCGTTGGCAAAAAGGTCGACACTATCGAATGGTGCCGCTCCGAGCTGCAGCGACTGGTCCCCGAGGTTGAAAAAGCCCAGGCCGATTGGCGAACTGGTAACTACGAAAAGGTCCGCGGTGTTTTTGTCGAGTTCGAGACCCAGGGCGATGCTCAGTTCGCCTTCCAGTCTGTCACTCATCATTTGGCCCTGCACATGGACCCCAAGGCCATTGGAGTTCAACCTGGAGAAATTGTCTGGAAGAGTTTGACCCTCCCCTGGTGGCAGATTATCATTCGCCGATACGTGGTGTACGCTTTCATCGCCGCTCTCATCATCTTTTGGGCTATTCCTGTTGGTATTGTTGGTTTGATCGCCCAGGTCAACACTTTGAAGACGATTCCAGGCTTGACTTGGATCGCGCAAATTCCCAAGGTAAGCCATCTCAGACCACAAGGAGATGCATCATATTTCTATTGTCATTGCATGCGCTAATTGAAGATAGCCCATTCTCGGTGTCGTGTCTGGTTTGCTCCCGGCAGTGGCTCTCTCAATCCTTATGTCGTTGGTTCCCGTCATTATGCGACTGTGCGCCAGACTCGCCGGCGAGGTGTCTCAGTCCCGCGTTGAGCTGTTTACTCAGAATTCGTACTTTTTCTTCCAGCTCATCCAGGTCTTCTTGATCCAAACCTTTACCAACGCAGCCTCAACAGCCCTTGTTCAGATTGCTCAACAGCCGGGACAAGTCTTCACCATTCTCTCATCGTCTCTGCCAACAGCATCTAATTTCTACATTTCCTACTTTATCGTCCAAGGCCTCACGATTGCCACTAGCGTTGTTACCCAGGTTGTCGGTTTCTTCGTCTTTACGCTTTTGTACAAGTTCTTGGCCAAGACGCCTCGAGCCATGTACAAGAAGTGGACCAGCCTCAGTGCCATTTCTTGGGGCAGCGTTCTCCCTGTTTACACCAACATTGCTGTCATTAGTATGCTTCTTCCGTGTAGCCCTATTAAGTTTCCAACGTTTACTAACACCCTGTCTTTTAGGCATCACGTACTCAGTTATCGCTCCTTTGATCTTGTTCTGGTCAACCATTGGCATGGGCCTGTTCTATCTGGCCTACCGATACAATATCCTGTTTGTCACGGAAACCCAGATCGATACACACGGCTTAATCTATCCACGTGCTCTTAAGCAGCTGTTTGCTGGTATTTACTTGGCTGAGATCTGCATGGTTGGTCTATTTGCTGTCTCCAAAGCCGCTGGGCCCGCTGTTCTCATGGGCATTTTCCTCGCCTTTACCATCCTATATCACATTACGCTGTCGAGAACCCTCGACCCTCTTCTCTACGGCCTGCCACGCAGCCTTCAGGCCGAGGAGGAAGCCATCCTCGCGCGTATCGCTGGCAATGAGGGTGCCACCAGCGCCGAGGAAGGCCTGGCCACCAACGAATTGTCTCACGAGGACACCGTTAGCAAGGCACCTGGCACCAAGGTGGCGACAAATGCTCCCGCCAAGAAGGGCAACTTTATTCTCAGATTCTTCAAGCCTTGGATCTACTCCGACTACGCAACACTGCGCGAATGGTTTACTTCAGAAAAGCACTTTGCGGAACCGATCGAGTACCCCGAAGAGATTGTAGCTGAGGCCTACCTGCCACCATCTGTATCGAGCAGGGCACCAATTCTTTGGATCCCCTCGGACCCTGCCGGCTTGTCAAAGGTTGAGATTGCCGCTTCCAGCAAGGTGATTCAAATCACAGACGAGGGCGCGGTGCTGGATGAGAAGAACCACATTACGTGGGACTCTGAGGGAGCCCGACCCCCTATTTGGGAAGAAAAGATTTACTATTAAGGCGACTTGTTACGTGATACCCTCTCCCGTTTTATTTTGCCTGCCGCATAGCTGGCCTTTTTTTTTTTTTTTTTTTATACCGTTAGATATATATGGTGGTTTTAATGGAGGTTATTGGAGGAGCGAGAAGAGAGAGACTGAGAGGAATATCATCTTGTTTACGGGGTAACGTGTCATTGGTATTAGGACAGGGGACGACCTGAATATGTGATGGTATCACTTTTTGAGGAACACGGCATGAGGTGGAGCCTAGACTTAGATGAGCTGCATTTTGTTGTTGTATCAGCATTGGCCAAGACACGCAGGGTGTCTTGCATCTTTTTCTCTCAGTTTTTTATAATGTCAGATATGAATAGGAGTAGTAATGGAGAGCACAAGATGAATTGTCTCGGATGAGGGAGCCTTTTCCTTGCTTCAGTGCGCTAACAGTTTTGTCGGATGCTGCTGCTGGCTTGTTTGTTCGTGTCTATTGAGTGTCTCTGCTTGCCGCCCCCATCTGACTAGTGGACGGTGGTCGACGGTGGCGCGGGTCTCTGTCATTTCCCAGGCCAAGAAGCAAGTGGAGCCTCAGTGTAGCCTCGTTCAAAATCGTATAGTAACTGGATGGATGGATGGAGTCGGTGCATGAAAGAAGAAACAAAACGCAGCGTGACACGCATTGGCAGAGGATGATGTGCAAGGCCCAGCCAATGGTATAAGCTGCCAGCCAGCCTCTCCCAGCCATTGCTATATGCAGCGTCTAATCATAGCCCAGAGCCTGTTTTATATCATGTGCAACAGCTGTAATACACGCAGCTCTCCCCAGCCCCCCGCAGCATCACATGTCCCGGCCTGTAATAGGTGGCTGGGCCAAGATTCGCCCAAAACAGCAGTTGGCTTACTGTACCTAGTTCGTAGCGGCGGTTAGTATGGAGAAGCGAGAGAGAAAAGCTCGGGTCCCCTTCCCGCTAGGCCAAGCTTTGGTTGCTCCCGGCAACGACGGCCGAGCAGGCGACGACAACAAACGGGGTGGGGATGGAAAGGAAATTGAGCGTTCATTAGTAGAGAGATACGAAGTACAGCGGGCTGTGATTCACTGTGTTGGGAACATCAGATTTGGGTGTAGGGCTGTTTTGTCTGCGTGTATTAGAATCGAGTTGGGTGAATAAGTAAAAATACACAAAACAAGGCACTTGCAGTGTTGATGTAAAGTGTATTTGACATACACATGTATGTATCAAGAGAGCCCGTCAGTCGCACCAGCCGTACAACAGCCTGCCAGTCAGCGGCTAATCAGCCCAGCCCTGGTGCATGTCCAACCACGGCAACCACGGCCGCCTGCAGCCCGCCTGGCCTTGCAACCATGCTTGCCATGTTAGCTCTTTCCCTCCGCCTTTATCGCGCCTGCCCCCTTGTTTGGACGATTCCGAATCTGTCAATCACCACCCGCTGCTGCGCCTTCCTTTCTGCTGCTTGACGCTAATCGCCGGGGTGCATCCCACCGCTTTGGCGCCTTTTTCCCTCTCTTCTGTGTTTTTGTGCCCGCCAAAACAGCCTGGTCCAGGTCCCTGCGTCGTTTACTTTGGCTTGTTTTGTTGGCTTTTGGCCTTGCATTGCCCTTTCCTCGTCGCGGCCGCTTTGGCGCAGAGCTTCTTTCGAGGGTTTGCCTTTTGGATGCTGCGTTGCGTTGCGTTGCGCTGAAGCAATAACCATTTTATTGTGTTCTTTTTTCCATTTTGACTTTGTTTCTTCTTATCCTTTAGCTGCATCTCTAAGCTTCCTTTGCAGGAGAGGGGCGATTTGCCGCCACCTTTGGCCTCATCGCCATCACTATTGCGCGTACCATACGGACTCGGTTGTATCTTTGCAGGAAAGAAAGAGCTTCTCTGGGGCCATCAGATATCTGGCTCAGACGGTGGATGCGATTCTGAAAATTACAACGAGAGAAAGCGTACGGCAGCTTGAAAACGCCAGAGACCGAAGCCAAGAGCCACGATTGCGACAAGCCTGCGAGGGATCGACATGCCACGATGATATGATCGACAAAACGAACAAGGCAATCGAACTCTAGTGAAAACACCAAAAATCCATCTTGCGCGGCGAAGCGGAATCACGAGGCGAAATCGATCAATGGCCGCGCTACCAGAGGCGGTTTCTCGCGGACGCGCGCAGCCGCATCGCGCAACACCAGGATTGGCGCCGCCTTTGCGCCGACTCTGGACCGCGGCGCTGCTCTTGGGCGCTCCGCTGGGGGCCTCTGCGCACAGCTTCCCTTATAACCCCACCCAGATCTTTACGCCCAGCGTGTGCTTCAACCAGAGCGCGTGTCATGGAGCGGACGTTGCCTACATCTTCACCCAAGACAGCGACGACCACGTACAGTTCATGTCACTCAACATTTCGGGCTCGATTGGCGCAGACACAAAGCTGAAGCTTGTATCAACATTTCTGCCTTTTCTGGACGGAACCCAATCACCAAACACGGCGTTTGGCGCGGTGAGAACAGAAGATGGCTCGGTACTGGCATATGTTGGAGCATGCGATAAGGGGCCAGGAGACGTTTGGACCTTTGGGGAGGGAAGCGGTAATGCAACGTGGGTAAAGCAGGCGACCACCCTGGGTAAATTGAAGCAAAGCGCGTCAAGAGGGCCATATTTCCTTGGAGGAACAATTGCTTTTTCAGCGACACTGGCCCCTTCGCTGGATGAGCCGACGATATATTCTTATGGCGGCATGTGCGATACGCCCTCAGACAACTCGACGGATTGGCAGTCCGAGGCGGATTATACCACGAGTATGATGACTCTTGCCCCAACCGATAGCAGCCCGTCGTCAAAATCCTACGTTCAAGGCATCGCGTCTAGCACTGGACCTAAGACGCCCATTGCCGGATTTAGCCTCACCGCGTTACAGAGCTCAATGAGCAACAATTCTGGCACCGTCACTCAGCAGACCGCGTACGCTGTAATCGGTGGCCATACCCAGCAAGCCTTCATCAACATGAGTACCGCTGCTGTGTGGAGTCTGCCCGAGGAATCCTGGTCTTATATCAATGTTCAGCAGCCAACCGATAACGCCGACGGCATAGATAGCAGATCTGGCCACACGGCCATACTAGGTGCAGATGGACACTCAATTATCGTCATGGGAGGCTGGGTCGGCGATGTTAATACTGCGGCGGATCCGCAACTGGTAGTGTTGGAGATGAGCGAAACATATAGTTCTTGGATGTGGACAGTACCGAAACAGCAGCCCAATTTTGGAGGCAGTGGTATCTATGGGCACGGCGCGGCCCTCTTGCCGGGAAACATCATGATGGCATACGGAGGATGGCAGATTGGCGGCTCCAGCTCATCCAGCAAAGTGAAGCGACAATCCAGCGTTACCACCTCGCCACAGTTCTTGAACTTGACCGACATGACGTGGTCGACCAGCTACAACAATCCCTCGGCGGGCAAGACCCCTGGTAAAAGCCCAAGCGGCGGCTCCTCTAGCTCGACAAGCGATGCGGCCAAGTCAAAGATCCTAGGATTGAGTCTTGGATTTGGTATCAGCGGCGGAGCCCTCCTCATCATCTTGGCCGTCATCGGCTGTTTCTGTTGGCGTAAGAGGCAGAGGAGAAGAGCTGCTCGCGAAGAGACCATCAGGGCCATGGCTCAGGACGCGAGCATGTTTGTCCACGACACGTCCGAGATGGCTCGGCGGGACGATAATTTTCCTTGGGGCTATCGCAGCTGGTACTCCAATGGGCCAGATCAGTATCAACTTGGCGGAGATGACCGGTCTCTCGGGTATGAGGGCATGCGTGGCTCCTACGGCGGCTATGCTCCGGTCGTACCTGGAGTTGCGAGAAAGCCAGTATCTCGGCAGCTTCGTGGCGGTTATATGCCGGCGAATGCCCAGAACAGCTTTATGCCTACTCCAGGTCAGATTCACCCTATCATGGAGGATGAAGAAGAAGACTTGGCCCAGCAGCGTGTCTATCCTAACGAAGTCACTACGCCCACATCAGACGCATACTCTGATCCGTTCCTCACACCAACCGTTGCTGTAGCTTCAGGGGCTCTACCGGTGTTCCAGCCACCGCCCCCTGGTCAAAGCACCGCTGATCCACACCCAGATAGCTCATTCCAACACGATCCAGATGTGCAAGATTGGGTTTCCGACGTTGACGCCGCCGATGCAATGTTGGCTAGATATAATAGCACACGCCAAGGTCAAGGCCGCGGGGCCCCCATGAGGCGAGGCTCCCAGCGTTCGACTGGCATGCGAGAGGATGATCTCCGCACCGATTCAGCTTTATCGGAATCGAACCGCAGCGGGGGAGATGGCTTGGGACGATCCAGTTCTGGTCGATGGTCTAATATTCTTACCAGTGCTTTTGGTGGTACATCATCAGTCACCACAGAACCAGGCAAGCCAGGCAGCTCCTCTTCCAGCAGCTACAACACAGCGAAATCAGGATTTGGCGCCTTACAGGCAGAAGGCCCTAATCTGTTGCTTGGCCGATCAACGCCCCAAGACCCATTCGACGAAGACGAAGCGCCTAGTTCACCATCAAAATTCAAGCCACGGCGCAATTGGCTGGGCTCTTTGAGACGCGTCTTCTCTGGATCCGAGTCTAATTCGGGCGACTTATTATCCCCCAGGGACAGATCTCCTCAGAGGGAAATATCAACGGATATGCTAAGCAACGATTATGAGACACCGCTCACAGCCATAGGTAGTGAGATTCTCCGAAGGAAGCAAGGCCGCCAGGACTGGGAAGGTGCAGATGTTGGCAGTGCTGCAGGGAGAGAAAATGACTGGGACATTGAAAGGGCTGTGGAGAACCGCCTGGTGCAAGTCATGTTTACAGTTCCCAAAGAGCGTCTTCGTGTCGTTAATGGCGAGGATTTTGACGACGGAACAAGTACCGACGAAAGAATACCCCTCCATATGCCACAGACGGCAGAGCTCGTTGACATGGACAAACGGTCATCGCAAATCGAGCCTTCGCTTCGCAGCGCCAGCAAGCTCAGCTCTCACCTGGATGAAGAAGGCGGCGGCGTACCCGTAGACGAGAGAGATCGCGACGACGGCTTCCTAAGGATCAACCAAGAAGATTACGAGGAGAGGAGCGACCGGGACGACAGAAGTGAAAGGCCGCTTTCTATCGCAACAGATGTGTCGTTTGCTAGATCAGCGAGCGTGTATACGGCTGAAGCCATGACGTTTGAGCGGCCCAAGACGAGAGTGCTGCAGATGGTTGATCGCTTCGAGAGTTTTGGCAGCCATAACAGTAACGACAACAGTCCTTCGGTGAGCAGGGCGGGAACGCCAGGGCTGCGGACCATCAAGAGCAAGAAGTCTATGCGGAGTCAGGAACAGCTTAGGCAGCATTAGCAGGAAGAAAACGTGAGGGTGCGAACAGCAAATGATCTTTGGGAGGGGGGTTGAGTTTTTTTTTTTTTTTTCCCTTTTCTACGTTTTTTGTTTACCAAGGGATATTCAAGGGCATGTGTTGGGATATATGGATGGCTTGGAGACCATCTGGAGTTTTACATACCACCCTCTCATTTTGGAAGTGTAGCTAACTGAGCGTTTTTGTGTATTTCGGCGAGTTAATGGTGCTGTTATCTGCATGTATATATATATATAGGTAGTCTTGCATGGAGAGATGGGAGGATGGCTTGGTGGGTTGGCGGATGGATGGATGATTGGGATGTATCTAGGGCGGTGGGCATGTATGTATGTGCGCATGAGTATATATATGAGTTATTTCGGGCATCATTCAAGCGAAAAATTGATCAAAATTCCGTTCAATCCCAATCCGTGATGCGTCTAGTTCATTTCCAATGCCGTCCTATGTAGTAGTAGTCTGTATGTATATCCAAATCAATAAACGCCATGTCTCAGTGAAAGAATGCAAACAATATCCAATATCAGACTCGCAGCAGCCAGTCATCATAGTACAGTAATACAATAGCAGTCCCCATCATTTCCTCTCCCTCAACCAGACATTCCATTTCAAAATCGTGCTAATCAGCTGCCTCCCCGGAAAATCAATAATCACCACGCCCACCCGCGCCTCGTCGACATTGCCCGACGCATCATCGAGATACTGCCCCGTCATGTCATTCATGCCCTGAATCGTCCTATTCATCGGTCCCGCCGCGGCCTCAATGGGCAAAACACCCACCGAAGCAGATGTATGCGCCAAGTAGAGAAAGCGGTTGTCGTCTGGTGCCAGGGCGGCGTTCTCCAGCGCGTCGCGGATGGCGGTCCATTTCTCAGAGAGGTGGTACACGTCCGGGATGATCCAGAGGTCCTCGAGGACCATTTCGGCGCCTTCCCACTGCAGGCCGTAGGGGCCGCCGCGGGAGTCAAAGTTTTGCAGGATGAAGATTTTGGAGCGTAGAGCGCCCAGCGTGGGGATGGGCGCTGCGAATTCGTACTTGTGGAGGTGCTTCTCGGATCCGGGCGCAGTGAGCGGCGCGGCATAGTGGTGATAGTGAAAAGCGTCTTCAAAGGAAATCGTGTTGTGCGCGCCAATCGGGCTGCCTTCTTCCTTGAGCCGCATGATGATGGCCTCAGAAGGGTTCTCGTCCAAAAAGGCAAAGACATCCAGCAGCACCTGCTCGTAGCTAAACCCCGTATATCCATCCGCATGGTAGATATGCAGCTCGTCATCCCTCAACCTCGCGCGGATATCCAGGTACCGCAGCCCGCTGTTCAGCTGCATGCTCAGGTTCCAGTTCTGGCACTGCAGCTGCTCCGACTCAATCTCGTACGTCATGGTGTCGTGCGTGCCGGGGATGCTGAGGCTGGTGATGCGCACGTCGTCGGGGATGGCGGCCATCCAGGCGGCGTGGTTCTCGTCGCCGGCGTCGAAGCTGTAGAGGGACTGGTAGCCGCGGTAGCAGGTCGCGCCGGCGGTGCAGGGGCCTGTGCCGAGGGAGACGAGCGCGTAGAAGAGCGCTGTGGCGAGGAGGAGGATGAAGGCCATGAGGCTGGAGGAGAGGCGGCGGCGGCGTAACGGAGGATGGGGCTGATGAGGGCCGAGGGCCTTGATGGGGAGTGATATTGCGCCCATGGTGACGGTGTTGTGTATGTCTGTATGTATATGCGATGCGATACCGGCAGTATTCCTTTGCCTATCGTTACGTTGCGGATGGTGATTGGTATCTCGTCTCGTCTCGATATCCAATTGCAATGCAAGGATCGGTGTGCAAAGCAGGGAGGTCGTCCAGACGCAGCGGTCCAATCTATGGCAAACGGTGACACGCAATGACCCGCATCGGAGGTGGGCGATAAGTAACAAGTAATATCTGGGGTAATCAAGTAAGAGTTTAGTCAGTCAAAGAGCACACAGTAAGACAAGCAGGGCAGACAAACAAACCAATTCTTTGTCAATGCGAGTTTCAAAACACGGAAGTTGCCAGCAAAATCCGAGATGCTCACTGTTGTTGTGGTCGCAGAAAAAGGCAAATTAGAGATGCAGACAAAAATGATGGTGATGATGCAATGCAGATGCGATGCGATGCGATGCGACGCCGCGCGTAACCGGAAGATATTCTTAGCACGCCGGCGCCGAAAATGCTCCGGGCAAATCACGGGTTGTCACTGCAAATACAGCGCTGACTGCTAGAAATTATAGCAAGCCTCACTGTAGGTATGTTGCAGTTGATTGATCATGTACTACTAGTATAACACTAGGTAGTCCAAGGTAAAAGCAGAGATAAAACGATGCAAACCACTCATTTGTGGTCAATAATATGCATCAACGTATTTTAGTTCTTCAACGCAATTTCAGCCATTCATACAACAAGTGCTCTTAAGCTTCAAGGTTCAAGCCAACCCATGCCTTCAAACCAAATTCATCCCACGTGTGAAGCAGTATAGAGGCCAAGCCTCAAATCAGCCACCACCGCCAAAAACAAACCCTGTCAACTTCACCTCGAAACTCCAAATCGCATCGCATCTATCAAACTTCAATTGACATCTTTACAAGAGTTAGAGTACCTTTCGTACTTTCGTACTTACAGCCCCAGATTCTCTCAAGCATGCAAGACACCCCATATTTTCTGACAAGCCGACGGCGATTTTTGCTTTTTTTTAAAACTCAACACCACCCTATCCTGTCAACCGGTCCTATCAAACGTTACAAGAGTCCAGGATCGGCTTTTCTAATCGCTGATCCAAAATTCAAATTGCTCAGCCTCTGTAATTATCAGATCTCACGCAATCAGTCCCCCTTTTTCTTGGGTTCCCGACCCTCCCTTGTATGCATCTCACGAAGAAATCCTTCTTGAACAAGGGGATACGAGTCTCAACTCTCAATCTGGCAACTACACGCCACTTTGGCCTGTCAACTGCCCTCATTAGCTCCAGTGCCAAACAACAACGACTTCTTTTCCATCATCGTCCTTTTCACCGAGACGGAACGCTGTAGCACTACTCATCTCGGGCCTCAGTTGTGTCCAACTCAGCTGAACAGGCCCTCTATCCACGGCGCTACCGCAAATTAGAGTAGACCTAGACCCTCACCCTCAATATCCAAAGCGGCTTCTCGTATTCGCGGGCGCCGATTTGGCGCGCGGCGCGAGGCAACTTCAGCCCCGGGATTCACAGAACTAAAAAGTCAATACCAATTGCTCTCTTTTCTGGGGGTCCCTCTGCTTTAGACTTTGCGCACGTTAGGGATGGACCCTGGAGCGGGCAAGCCTCGTCGGTTGGATTCCATTGCCATGCCTCTTGGAAATAAGGGGAAAGCTCACACATGAAGCTTTGAGCTATTGGAAGCTTCCCGTAGACTCGGCCGCTTTCGCAAGCTCAAGAGCCAAGCCACCGAGCACGAGTCGGACGCCTACAGTAGGTATTGTACAAGTATATGATCAAGAGGGGATGGCATCTCACCCCCCAGATGCAGGGGGAGAGTCGGAATAAAGAAAGAAATCAAGAGAGTCAATAAGACTGCTACTTCTTTCAAACCTTTGTCCCGGCGCATACGATAATGTCAACACTTTCCCCGAAATTCCCAAATGGATCCAATTGAGCACGCGCCCTCGGAACCTTCATTCACAGCTCGCGGAAAGCCAAACTCCATAGGAACCAACGATTTGATACAATAGCAGGCAATAGTCTGACTCGAGCCATTTGCTCCGGCTCAGTGGGCGCGCGTCTCGATTAGGGCTGCTCCATACTTTTAACAATCGTGGCCCGCCAGTCACGGAGCTTCATTTTAGCCTGTATCAGCAGCAGCACTAGCATCGTTCAGTGGATAGACAGCACAGCTTTCCTAGCATCGAATCTTCCAATGGGCCACTGTACGCAGCCAATTGGTCACCGCAAGCAGAATGTGATGTGATGGTTCCAACGAGCGTGGCATGAAACGGTATGGAGCCATAACCCACCATACACAGCATCATAGATCACAATATGTAGAAACATGGAGCTTTACCTCCATCTCGCACTTGTAGTACTATATACGCGCGAGGGGGAAAAAATTCTCGATCCAAGTGGCTCAAGCTTCTGCTGTTCACATGGCAATTGGCAGTTGTCGGCCTCTGAAACACCCGGCGCGGTTGCTCCCAATAACAAGAGATCCATCTTCCTAGCTTGTCGATCATTTTTGACCTATAGATCGGCAAACGCGGCGTCATCCTTTGACATCAGATAGCCGAACATGGTTCAGTTTCATATGCTTTTGTTGAAAGTAGCAGTCGCTCTGCCGAGGACTTGCGGAATGTCAATGCGCCGTTTACCCATGTTGAGACCTTAGCTTCTTTCTTCTCCCAAGATGCTGCAACAACTTTGCTGCCTTGGTATATGTATACGGGTGCCAAGCATCGAGCAATCCAATACGACCAGTTGTGGTCCACCATGCCAGATTTAGGACAAGACTTTCGTCTTCAGACCCAACGATTACCTATTCAAAACATGGAATCACCTGCCGCATGCGCATAACTCTCCACAGCGCATTCGAGTGAAGGGCATCGTATGATATGATTCGGCGGCGCGATCCTGGGTCAACCGCTTATCAACGCCGATCAGCTCAAATAGCCCAACGCCGTGACATCCGGCATAGTCTTACTCAAAACAGGGTGAGTTGGTCCACCGCCAAAGACCAGAAATCCTGCAACATCCCATCTTTTTCCCTTTGCAAAGGCTGCGCATATGGGGAGGCTGGCGAAGGAGGTTGGGATGAGGGGAAGACGAACCGTGGGGGCTGCCCATTATTGGCCAATGCAAGAGAGCAGCCATCACAAAACAGGTTCCTGTAATGGGAACTTTGTGGCTGTCAGTAAAGACGCGTGGGTTGCGGGGGGGCGCTCTCATGTTTATTTTGCCGAGACCAAGCCAGCTGCTCGCAGATACTGTAGGACCTGCTGGGCGAGTTTGAGACCACTGCGGGGAACAGATTTGGACCTGCCGGTACTACTAGTTTTCACCAAGTACACGACGCTCGTACGAGTATAGAGCTGCGATCCATGCTCCCTGCTAAGACGCATGGTAAGGAAATGCGTTGTATAAAGCGGCCGGCTGACATAAGACGGCGGCTAGATGGCATCCTTTGCCAACGTAGTTGCCTTTCTGGAAGAACGATCGGTTTCATGGCTTTGTCAATCAAAATAAAGATCGATGGGGCCCGCGAGCTGAGTGTGGCTCATCGGTGTGAGCGAAATCAAGGGCACCAGCGCGGGGTCAGTCTGTTTCCGATGCGACCAGCCAAAGTGCGCGAGATACGCGTGGATACGCAACACCTTTACGTCGCCTTTGACCGCCAAACAGCAGGGGATTCAAGGCAAATAAGTGTCTGGGGAAGTTGACAGCTGTGTCCGATGCATGTGTGTCGGGCGTTGCCTTTGAAATCAGCGGAGCGAGCCATGCCCTCAAGTACGGGGTGATGAGCTCGTACGGCTGCGCCGGTATCAAATTGGTGCTCATCCGGAGTGGCAGGTACTTGTTGTCGATCTGAGTCGACAGGGGCAACGAGGCATCGTACTGTAGCAGACGGCGGCAGTGAAAAGACCAGAATAAAGGGCAAACGGGTCAGGCATGCGGTGCCACCATCCCCACTCTCAAGCAGAACCCCCGGTCCCTGCTTTCCCGTGCATCCAAAATTATCATCGTCATGGACCGGTCCCGAGAAACGTTTTTCTTTTTTGGCTTCCGGTGTGCGAGGCGAGAAAGAGGTGACAAAGCTTGGAGCGTTCCCCTGATCGTCCCAGCGCTGTCTTGGTCTGTCTGTCTTGGCGGATCGCCATTGCAATAACTGTGCGTTTGGACATCAATTTCTAGAAGTGTCTGTCAATAGCACTGGCGGCAATTGTCACCAGATCACGGCATCATCTCTCGATATTCCTGCCCTCTGCTTATCTCTCGCGTTCTCTTGCTCTCCAACCGCGTGATCCCGTCCTCTTCGTATCGTCCATCAGTCGGACGAGGCTAGTCGTCCAGGCCAATCCATGATACATGCCCCGAGCGGAATAGCGCAGGCCGAAGCGAATGTGCGTGTGTGGGTGGGCACATGTCCGAGATGCAGCTCTGGATCCACGGCCGTCCAAATCGTCAAAGGAACGGCGACGTGCGCTGGGCTCTTGGGCGCCATTGGGCGATTGAGCCACACTGGCCGTGGCGGTTACTAGCACGCTTGCCGTACGAGCAGCAGCCCACACGCGGTCATCTTTTGTGCCTCGTATTCGACGGCCACAGCACAGGGGTTTCGTATTGTTCGGTGCCGTGACCTGCGCATGCATTGAGAGCGAGCGGTATTCGCGGCCTGTGGCTCGGTGCGCGGTCGGAGCCTGCGGTCCTTTGCGCTGCGCCCTCGGCAGCTCGATACCGAAAGAATGGCACTTGATATTGAGGTCTTTGTTTGTTGCTCTCTGGCGATGGCAGAGATTGGAGACTATCGAGAAACCAGGTCTCGAAAGCTGGCTTCAACAACCGCGAATTGAATTCAGGCCTAGGCTGCTAGCTCCAGCGCTCACAGCTAGCTCCAGCGCTCACAGCGAGCTCTCCAATGTAACTTGCCTGCTTGGGACGCTGTGTGGTGGCCCCCTTGCCACCTCCTGCTATAAGCAACAGGCACTAGCTCCAGCACTAGCACTGCTGGCGTGGTGGTGCGAGTGCAGGTACCGGTACCTGTGCTCAAATTGATGGTTTTCTGCTGCTGGCTGCTTTGTTTAGGTGTTTTGGGACACGGGCGCTGCTGACGGTATGGACCGAAACTTGAGCGCCATCCATTGTCTTAGTATCTCGAGGCTCCGTAACAGCTAGCGGTCCCCTCGTGGGAGAGTCAGTTGATGGACATTCTGATAGCTGCCGTGTCAGTCCAATACGGAATAGGGTACAGGATAGTAAAAGTTTCGACGTCAGCTATGCGGGCCTCGTCGTGCCGTTTCAGTTGACGATGATAAGAAGAGCTGAGGCTTGATGCACATCAATGTGCCAGTGTCAAGCCACAACCCTTCCCGTGTCCTATCCGGAGCTCAGCCACAGGCACGAAGATACCTACACGCGGGTTTTCATCCATATTTGTGAATGAATGATCGGTTTGTGATGCAATACACTGCATGCATAAAGATTCTTATGCACGCTCTGCTCTCTGTGCTCATCATCGCGTCATGAGTACCGGATAACCCAAGAGCCGTTCCAGTTTGTTTGTATCCCCGCAGAGGACAATTTCTACAGCCACAGCTATAGGCTATAGCGCCACCGGCCTGATATAAATAAGTGTGGCTTGAGCCTGAATATGTACCGTAACAGGCAATGATATGCCATGCGAATTGCGAAATACGGCATCAGTAAACCTGCATGTATTATCGCCTCCCTTGCCTACTTTGTGTGTCTGTGTGTGTGCTACCTTTTTGCTTCTAGCCAGCTCATAACGCTGCTAGCCAACACCGTCCATTGCTCCGAACAGGGCATTTGCTCGCTGCATCTAGCAAGATCGCTGCGCTCGATCGCAGACGGCGGCCCAAAGCAGCTCCGGGCCAGCATCCCATGCCGCCAGAAACTGCGCACCCACTGTGGCTTGTCTTTGCGACCCTCCGCACGGCCTCTAGCGGCGCTGGCGTCTCGTTAGCCCGCTGGGCCAGATGCCGCCATCTGCTGCCCCGTGGCGCCCCAGTGACGCCATGAGCCAGGGGTATGCAACAGCCACCAGGTAGCGGTACAGGTACTATAGGCCCTGTTGACACCTACAAGGAGCCATCCAGGTGCTGTTTCCCAAGTAGGTAGATAGGTACTATGTAAGTAGATATAGTAGCTGTGAAGAGAGCAGTAGTAGTACATTGATAGAATCAAATTCATATTCTCTTCAATGTTCTCTTTCATATCGCAATGTAGCAGTGGTGTGGCCTGCGGATGCTTCTCTCCAGCCATCACTTGTCCCTCAGGCCACCAGGATGACCCCGTAAAAAAAAAAGTCCACATGCAGTCACTTGTCACTGCAACGCTCGGGCCTGATCTTCCCGGGGCCTGCTGTAAGGGAGCCTGTGCCCAAAAGGCCTGCAGCTGGGCCTTGTACCCAGTACTTTGCCTTCCAGCCAACGCCAAAGACAGGCAAACCTCCATAATACCACCTTACTCTACTCTTTTTCCCTCTCTCGTTTCTTCCCTCCTCATCTCCTCCTCTGCCATCTCCAACCTCCCCTGGAGTCGTTCCTCTGCTTGACTGGCTGCATCTCCCCCTCCATCAGCAACCGCCTCGCTGCCGCAGCCATTCGCCTCTCGCCATCGCTTCTCAGCCACACCCGACTGCCAGCGTTCTGTCAATCATCTCCCAGAGCGGTTTGGCATCTCCCAGCAGAATAAAAGGCGCCTTGGTAGTCTCCAGCTTAAGACATTTTACTCGTCTCCGCTTGCTGGCCGCCCATCTTATCCTCCTTTTTTTGGAGCCTTTTCTTTTTTTGTCTTTTTCCTTTCCTGTTTAATATTCGATTTCTGTTCTTGAACTCCTTGGGCCTGGGTACAGATCCCTATTGGGTACTGCGAGCGGCCTCTTTTGTTTGCCACTTATTAATATCGTCCGCCTTCTCTGGTGCTGCCTTGGATCTTTGCAAGTGCTTGCAAACGCTGTTTACGGCCTATTTGCGTTCGAGCCGCACATTCCAGTCGCCATTGTCGCCAATCCCCGAAGATTTACGGCCTCGACGACAACGTCACGCTTGTTTACGCAGCATTCCGGTGTTCAGTCTCTAGGCCATTGTGTCTCTGATTTGAACAACGCCCTCCCCGGCTTTTCAACCAAGACATATCCCACACACAATACTGCTGCGCAATTTGTTCAATAATATCGACTTTGGGTACGATACCAAGAGGCGATTTGGTGCTCTTGCCTCTCGATTGTTGCGCCTCGGGACGAGTCCAGCACTGGACGCGGCTTGATAGTAATCTGCTAAGAAAGGCGGTTATGGCTTGTTGCTAAGAAGCCATTCGAATTCGATCAACAAAAATTTTGCAGGAAAGGTTTAAAAAAACAGAAGGAAAGATAAACAAAAGGGCAAGGAAGTCACGTCAACGACCGACTTTCAAGGGAAAGCGTGTTTCAAAATTGCATGACTTTTTAAGTCTGCACCTTCGAGACCGACAATTTAACACCCATTCGACTCTTCACATATCTACCATGGCCTCATCTAGGAACAGTGGCCTGCAACAGGGCTATCTGGTTCTGCTGGTTCTGGCCCTTACAACCTTAGTTTCTGCTATAGAAGTTAATGTTTGCGCCAGTTTCAACACGGCCCAGACGCCATTGAGTAAGTCGGCTTGTTATGGGTAGAGCAACAAGACCAATCATCTAACTCTTCGATAGACGTCAGTATATACCAAACCAACGGACTCTGCGGAGGCTTTTGCACAAGGAAAAATTACGCCTTTTCCATCACACAGAAAAACTCCTGTTGGTGCTCCAACTATTATCCCGACCAAGCCTCGGTCGTCGACACCAAAAAGTGCAATGTACCTTGCCCAGCCTGGCAACCTGAAGACTGCGGAGGACCTGGCTTGTTTGGGTACATTCTCCTGAATGAAGTCGCCCCATCCGGCACCAGCACGGCACCAGCAAGCTCAACAACAGCACAGGTAAGTTGAAATTTTGTTTGCGGCGGCGCACGCGTGTTATTGTCCACTTGGAATCAGTCATGAAATGTACGGCACGAGACCATCATTAGGAGGACTGGACGCACACTTTCTCGGCCTGGCCGCCACTTTTTGTAACGCCTCTTCTTTGTCAAAAGCCTGTTCTTCTGAGAAACCAGATGGGTTTGGAACGAACCCCCTGGGATTCCAGATGAACGTTGTGATTGTGACCAATAGTGTGACTAAGACTGGTGCAGAGCACAACGTCAACAACGTCCTCAACAACGTCCAGCTCCACAACTGCTTCCACCACCGAGGCCACTTCCACCTCGGCGTCCTCCTCCTCCACCTCCTCTTCCACATCAGAGACGTCGACTACTTCTCCGAGTAGCTCATCCTCTGTATGACTTGACTCCTGGACAGCAGTTCCGCCGCCCAACTTTGAATGCTAACTTGACATGCCGTGAGAGAGCATAATAGCTAACATGTTTTATAGTCGAGCTCCACGTCGTCGTCATCGTCCTCGTCCTCTGCCAGTACCACGCCCCCGCCCTCCTCGGCAGCATCATCTGGTGGGCAGAGCTCCAGCGGCAGCAGCAGCAGTGGTCTTCCCCTGCAGACAGCGGACCCAAGCGGAGACCAAACCGGCACTACTTCCAAAAAATCCAAGTCGGGTATTTCATCTGGTGCCATTGCTGGTATCGTAGTTGGCGTTGTGGGTGGTGTGGCGCTCATCGCCGCTGCCCTCTTCTTCTTCCTCCGGCGGAGAAGGCAGAATCAGGACGAATACCGAGACGACCCCAGCGTCCGGGGTAGCTCATCTGGTATGGTGGGATCAGTCCCTCCTGAGATGAGCGTAAACAACGGTTCTCCAGCTTCGCCGGTCTCTGTGGCCAACAGGAACAGCACAATCCAGATTGATCCTCGAATGGACCCCTTCAAGCAGGGTCTCTACATTCGTGGTAGCCACGAGAGTCTCAATACTCTACGAGATGATCATGACTATTCACGACGCATCCAAAGGCCCCCGGTGCTTCGAGCCACGAACCCTGATCCTGAGGAGGCATAATAGGGAATCGACTGAATTTTCTCCTTTTTGGCTTATTTGTTTTCATACACGCTCGATTTTCTGTTTATTGTCTTTCGTTGCATTGGACAGGTCTTCTCTTTTCATTGGTTTCTTTTCCTTTTTGGTTTTTAGAAAAGATCGGAGCGCCACGACAACTATATGAATATTTGCCGCTTCGGTTCGAATACACATGAGAAAAAACAAAAGAATTTGGGGTCTTGTCGCCTTTCGAGATACCAGGATGGCGTTGGCAGCTTTCTGTTTTAATGGGGAAGGGGGTACATACGAGCAAGTAAAAGGGGTCGCCAAGTTGGTGCCGTGGAGATTGAGATTCGATACTCTTCATCACGAGACGAGACGATCGGCCCATGAGCGGCGCTGGGGAACATTTACGCGTACCACGGTCACAACATGACACGATCGCATCATTCCTTATACTTAATAATCACCTCGCAGTCGTTTTGGATTTGAGGGAGCAGCAAGCCGACATTGGCATAACCGGCTTGAGATAATGGAGTTTTGGGCAGAGCGATGGCCGCGCATAGGGGACTGTGGCTAAAATTGGCTGGATAGCTGTACATATTGGAACATTGGGGGAAGGAGTCTGAGCAGACATAACCGCGTATACAGCATGGCGGCGATCTCGGCAGCGGACATGGCGAGATTCGCCCAGCATATGAAGTGCTGAATAGAATATATTGCTTTTTGAATTGCGACGAGCGGTTTTGTTTGAATTGGTTTTGTAAATTAGCTTGTCGCCCTTTGAATATGGCAAGTTTGTGAATGATTGGCTGTTAATCAATAAAGTCGTCTTATTTGGCTGATGTTATTCTATTACTTAATGTCTATGTTTGCAGGCTGTGAGTGTTGATCATTAAGAGAATACAGTGTTCTTTCACCTTAGTATACAGCTTTTGTATGTTTTGATGTATGGACTGAAGACGAATAGCGTGCTGGATGATGACGTTAGAGTCGAATAGCATTACACTTATACATTACACGCCATCGCGACGATTTGCTATAAATCATAATGACAAGAGCAAAGACGAAACTTGCCAGTAGATACTCTTGGATGTCATTTTCACTTCCAGTGTCAAGCTGTTTAGTAGTAGTTTTCCTTGTTATCTCTATTAGAAACAAAGAACCAAAACATCAGGTGTGTCGAGATATTTGCAGCGCAGCATGTCAATTACATTCGAACCAGTACTATATTCCCAAGCCCTATCTGTACCTATACTTCTTTATATCAAATTTCAAGAGTGCAATACTGTTTGCACCAAGTCCGAACCATGCAGTTATGATAATGCTGCGTTGGGCATTCGCTGCAGGGTAAACAATAGCAGATATAAACCTCAACACACTTGCATCGCAGGCTCATGTAAACTAGACTAGTACATACTTATGAAACCAACCACGCTCTTCCTCAAGAGCACAAAAAAAAAGCACAAGGAATCCAATGCATCAGTTAAAAGATGAAGTTCCACTCTTCTCAAGTATAGAAAGGAAAACGAGAAAAAAAAAAGAAGGGCTTTCCGACGGAGACAGGATTCGAACCTGCGAGGCCGAAACCATATGATTTCTAGTCATACCCATTAACCACTCTGGCACTCCGCCTATCGGATCGCTTGCAAGACACGTGCCTAATAGTATCCTATAGAGTACACGTCATTTCATCTAACGGTTCATCGATTCAAGCTCCCACCAATCAAAAGATTCCATTTTCCCGAACCTGTTCATTTTTTGCCATCGAGTTTATAAATAGAAATATTTCCTCTTTTCTAGTCACATCGTAATTGCAGGACAGCGCCACAACGAAGCTAGATAACGCCACTCCCACTGCCATTCCCTGTAACTGTACATTCCAGTCGCTCGTATCCGTAACACACAGATAGGCAACCAATCTCATATGCAAGTAAAAGTATTTATTTCATCATGGCGAAAATCATCTGCCCGTGTGTGAACAATAGCATTCTTTCTTTCTCATTCTCTTTCTTCACCTCTTCTGTCTTCCATTCCCCTCCCCTTCATCTATATACACTTGTCCTGCCTCGCTTACACATGGGCCGAACATTTAGTTAAAAAATCAAGAAGCAATTTAATATCCGTAAAACAAAAAAAGCCATGATACCTCGCCTCTCCCCATTGTCGGCGGAGGCTAAAAAAGAGCATAATTGAAATCATGTCGAAAAATCAGATGCGAGAAAATGTGAAAATAAAAAGACCTTCAACCGCCGATTGCGCCCTCCCTACCGTTGGTATCGTAATTAAGACAGCCGTCATGATTGTTGTAAATAGTGATCGAGATTTCATCTTCCATTTTCAGTTTTATCGCATTTTTAGTTGGAAAGAGATGTCAGTCAGTATTTTTTCCCCTCCTCTCTCACTCTCTATGGTTGTTGTCTCCAGTCTCCTTGGTAGGGCTCGGGTGGTCGCTGAGGACGTGATGGGGGCGACTGATCATTGTACGCGTTGGGGTTGTAGGGCGAATGTGTGCGCGATGCGCCGCCGTACGGAGGTGGGTCGTATTCGTAGGGCTGTTGATGTAGATGCTGCTGGCCGTAGGCTGACGGCGGCGATGAGCCCATCGACTCCGGGTTGGGTTGCGCATCGTAAATCAGGCCGACTCTCTCCTCACCGGTTGGAGACATGACTCCGCCACCGACGCCGTGATATGCCGTTGTTGTCGGGTCGTCGAAAGCGTGGTTGTATGAACCCTGGCCAGGCTTGGGCTCGTGGAGATTGCTCATGCTCAAGTTGTTTTCGTCGATGGGAGCACCGAGCTTGTAGCTGATATCTTCCTTCCGCCTCTTGACGCCGCACATGAGCCAGCGCATACCTCGTGTAAAAGCCTTGACGAGATCCCACAGGTTCAGGGCATCCCACAGAGCACGCAGACCCAAGAAACCCCCAGCGTTGGGCAGAGAAGGCTTCTCCAGGCCAACGGTACCCTTTGATGCGTCGGGAGACGGGTAAAAGGATGCGCCAACACCGCGACGATAGACCTGGTATGGGAAGGCCCAAATGTGCAGAATGGAAAAGATGGCCATTTCGATGCAGAGAAGCATGGCTGGAATACCGACTTTGAGATCAGGGTAGGCGAGAACTTTGTTCGGGTGGACAATCTTGAGCGTCGACGTGCCGACGGAAATGGCCAACGATTGCCAAAAGGACAGGAAAATGACTAGCTTGATGGCCAAGACCTTGATGAAAAGTTTGTGCCCAGCGAGGGGTTTGGCCAGCTGGATGTAAAACTGAATGAGGCAGTACATGGCAATAGTGACGGAAATCGCATTGATAGCAAGAGTCTGAAGGGCCCCAAGACAGTCATGTTAGCTCAATCCTTTGGCTGTTGTTGCCCCTCCTTAAATATGACGAGCATGAAGAGTCTGAGAGCGATATGATTGGTATGCTTACCCAGATGTGAGCAAATATGGGAGAGTTTGAGCTCTCGCAGTAACGGCCAAAATGCTGTGTCAAGACGGCGGTAATGGTCATGGCGACTCGGATAAAGCAGTACTGATACACGCCAATCCAGACAATGTTGAACCAGGTAAGACCGCTCTTGGGAGTGCGCCACGGGCCTCTTTGTCCGCCGCAGCACTTGGCAAGCCAGTTAATTGGCAAGACCCAAGGCGCGATGGGCCGCAGATTCCTAAAGAACTCCTTTTGCGAGTGCAGGTCGGGCGCACAGTAGTGACATAGCAGGCCGAAAAAGGACGCGATGGCAAAGGCCTCGTAGCAGTCAGAGATGACGGAGAAGTAAGTGGCGTGACGGTACCATTCGAGCTGCATGTAGGAAGAAATGGCATAGACGGGGACCATGAAGAGGATACGGATGATGCTGCCGAGGATTGTTAGCGAAATTCATGCCGATACAAAGGCCGCAAAGGAGGCCGCAAAGGCCCATCTGAATCGCTTCTTACTGTCGCTGTTCTTTGGGTTGGGTGTAGTGCGAGGCGTGCATGAAGACGAGGTACAAGCTGAGCACCACGGCAATGAGAGTGCAGCCGGCGGAGATGACTCGCGCGAGGTCGTGGAAATCAAGAGGGCCGACGATCTTGACTTCGGATACTGCAGCGACGTTAGCTTCATGGTCAAGTCACATCCAGCCCGTCATCGCTCCCTGCGTCGGAGTCTGTTTCGTAGTGGCAGAAGCAAAGCCGCTGGGGACTCGAGACGGGAATGGCGAGAGAAAACGTACTGCCCATCTCCTCGAGCGTCGAATTACACGTTAGATTCAGCATGGCGGCGGTTGCGTCATCAAATGTTGTCTATCGTGTGTTTTGTTGGAGCCCACCGGGGGCAATAGCCGACCAGACAGCCAGCAGAGAGGCGCGCGCGCAAATCGGATCGTCGTTGTTCGGATCGTTGTTCTCGTCTGCCGCTCACTCCAGCTCTCGTACGGTCGAACGTCCCTCAAGCTCAAGAGCTGAAATTCTCGTGTCGTAAATTGCAATGGTGAAAGAAGCGCAGATTCGAGTCGTCGTTTGTCAGCCGAATTCCCTCCTCTTTGAGCTTCTCGATGCGGCGTCCTAGTCCGGGTCGTAATTCGGCGGAAACACTGGGGCTGGTTTTGAGATGGCTCGCCGTAAGTTCCAGCCTGTGGTCGAGGATTCTACGGGTCCACGTTGTTTGTCCTTGTGGAATGCCAGACAAAGGGCGGAATGAGGCGTGTGTCGCAGTCGCTCTGGCAGGGCTGGACAGTTGGAAGCGTCCGGAGACGAAAAACACAGATGACGAGGTGGAACGAGCGGATAGCGAAAGGAGAAGAAAGAAGAAGAGGAGAAAAGAAAAAAAAAGGAATGTTTGGCTGTGGATAAAGCAAGAATGAAGAGCGATCGACTGGCCTAGAGAAATAAGAAATCAGACAAGAGTATGCACGACAGGGATCCGGGAACAAGAGACGTCTGGGAGGAAAAAGCGAGAGGGAGAGGAGACTTGTAAATCCGGGCAGGGGGGGTGCAGAAAGCATGAAGCGGGCTTGTATAAGTACATGTACCGGTACGAGAGCTGGCCGGGCGCTAAGACGGAGAGTCGGTACGTGAGAGGAATGGGCTGTCTGGGTAGCCGCTGCGGCAGGTGAATCGTTTCGACATCGGCTCGTGGGCGGTGCTGGTGGCTGCGTTTGCCAGCGGGAGACGGCGCCACAGCACGAGGCACCGGCGCTGGACCAGGTACCGGTACACGTACACGTACAGCAGCTACAGGCAGTTGAGTGGTTCAGACGCAGGCACAGGCACCCCGGGTTATAGTGCGTAGGGGTTCAGTCCTCATGCATTGGCTGTTCACTGCAGACGACCCATGCTCCTCCATCTCATGCTCGTCTTCGTCTTTCCTATTCTGCAGCCCGTATTGATTCAGCCACAGCCAAACAAGCCCGCCACTCAAAAGCTCACAGCACGCCCAAAGCAGAAACCCCGTCCAAGCCCCTCCCATGCAGCAGAGAAACCAAAAAAAAAGTCACATTGACGCCTTGCATGCTGCGTGCGCGTGTCGCCGCTAGTGCTGCGGATTTGGTGTGGCAGGGGGAGGCTGAGCCGCTGTGGTGGGAGGTCACTTGGAGCAGTCGCGCGGTTTTGCTGTTTCAGAGATCCGGCGATTTTTGCGGTTCCAAAGACGGTTGAAACATGGCAGGCGGCAGCAGCGCAGTACCGGTACAAGCTGCAGCTTCGTCATCATCGTGCATGGTATTGAACGAACTCAATGGACTTGAGCTGTTCAATGGGCTGTTCGCTGATTAACTGCAGCGCCTATTACTGCAGCGCCTATTACTGCTGCTCCTTCCCGGAGTCCTACCAAGAACCCGCCGATCCACCGCAAAGGCGGCCTCCCGCTGCATTTATTCTTCTTTTGTAATATCGATACTTTATTTTATTTCGTCTACCGGCTTGTTCTTTTTGATCGTGTTATTTTTCCTTTTCAAGCTAGCTCGCATGAAGCGATTGGTCTACTTGATTCTCGATTCTCTTGTTTCCGCTGCTATTGCCCCCCTAATACGAGTTTCAAGCCCGTGGCCGGAGATCGGGACTGCGGAGCAACTAATAATGGCTGCAGGTACTCTATTACGCAACGCCTGTTCCTGCCAAGACGGAGTTTTCAACGTACCTGTACATGTACTTGTAAATGCGAATCTCGTTTGGCCCTTTTTAGCATGTGCTTGCGCTTTCGCTTACATGTGCATATGAAGACATGCAGACTGAGTGATGCAAGATGCAACATAATTTAGAGAAATAGAGAGAATTAATAGATCCTCTCATCACAGCGATACATCCAGCATTTGATCCAAAAACGCAGTCAGTGCACCAAAACCGCCTTGCAGATCATCAGCAAAACGCACATCATCCTGATCCTCCTCATCAAAATCCCGCCAAGCCCTGCCTCAGCCCCCTATAGAGAGCACCAGACGCCGCCCCAGGCACCCACTTTAGCCCACATCACACTTACAGCGTCGCTCCCGCTTTGCCCGCCAAACGCTGGGCTGGCTCCCTATTTTTCCCTCTTTCAGGGGCTCCTTATAAGGATGCGCGTCGCTCCCGCAGCACGTCACGTCACTGTGGGCTGCCCCTCGATGCTGTTTTGCTGCAGGATTCTGCACATCCCACTCTCCCGTTGATGCCGTATCAAAGTATCCAATGTCCATATATGATAGAAGCAAGCATGCACGTTATAAAACATTGACAGCTTGTAACGAAACTTGGCACAATCCCTCCAGCGCCAAGCCTGCAGAGATTGTATAATGGAAGCCTTCAATCTCCCAAATTGCCGAATTACCTGCTCTCCGCACAGCTAATCCCCGGCCCCGAACTCCGTATTTGTAACCATCACAAATTCCGCATCCAATATTATGTCTTCTCTTCTGCTGCCACATCGTGAACTACCAAACTGCAGCAAACAACCTACCCGCAACCTACTTTATCATTCTTTGGGAATGCATACGCACATACGCACATACACTCTATATCTCGCCTCACCTCATCTCATCTCGACTAAGCCAGTCAATCCTCACCGGCCCCCCCACAGATCATCAGCTCGCTACACTGCAAATCTGGCCTGGAAAAGTAATGAATAGTAATCCTTGCCATAGAGTAATACTGTAAATAGTAACACCGCCGCACAAACTTACACCAACGCAGCCTCCGCCACGATCCCATATAAAACAAGAAACCCCACACTTACACGGCCCTCTTCTCTATCGAGATAGTAGTCGATGGTGGAAAAGAATGCTCGTTTGAGACTCCATGAAATAGTCCAAAGCTTGCCCGCCAACGATACTCACCCTTCTCACATCATCCCGCTCTTCTCAACCCCATTCATGCCCATACATGAACAAATCAGACATCAAAACCCCATGCACTGTGTAGTACATCAAGCACCGCCTCTCAACAACTCCATACACGGAGTACAAAACAATCGTCAGATGTAACACAACAATAGACCGCAAATCTAGTATGTATTACCAGAGCTACCATAGCCTTTATCAAAACCCACAAACACAGCATAGCCTGAACATCCCTTAGACTACGCTCGTCACTTGCGATATCAAGCAACATTCACGACGCCCCTCCCATCTCGACATGAGACACTGCAGGAATACAGCCACATAGTAATTCCTCCTGCTACTACCGTTCAACCCTTGTCTCTCTATCTCTCTCTTTTTCCTATGTGACAATAAGTCTCCCTCAAAAATAAAGTTGGATTGACACATATTCCTCTCATACCTAAGCCACCAGATTACGCAAGCTTGCTGGCCATAGCCCCTACGCCAAGAAATTCATTCATTCATTCAATTTCTTATTTCCCTCATTCAATTGCCGACTTAACCGTAGCATGCGTGTTGCATGAAGATAGCGGCGCGTAAAGACTCTCTTGGCATCTCCCTTTGTCTCATGAAGAATAATCGTACAGCTCTCATCCTAGTGTCAGGGTAACCCTACACCTCGAATGCCCTTTCCCCATTTTAATTCTTCACATATCATACAAAAATGGCCAGCGTCATAAATCCTTCCAAACATCCCTAAGCCACACTACGATCAAGCAATCAATCAGGCAGATTGCAAAGTATAAGTAAGTAAAAAAAAAAAAGATGCGATATCGTCGTTATACAAATCCCCTTTTCCCGTCTAACCGTCCAACCCTCATAACTAGACCCTGAAATGCAATGCCATAAAATTTTTGCTTGCTTGTTTTGATAGAAAGGAAAACCAGGTTCTTTTTTTTATACGTTGATAGATTTGAAGAAGTGTGGATTATCCGTTTCTTTGATAGGTAAACAGATAAAACACACAAGATGGCAAGTATGTAGGTGAGCAAAGAGGTAAAAATGTAGATATGTAAAGTTGCATTATTTCTTTCGTCTGAATCGATCTCGTGGTCGTAGAGACCGCCGTAAAAGGAAGGGAAAAAAAAAAAAAAACCATGAATAAGTAGAGAAAGAAAAAAGACAAAAACAAAATAGTAGTGTACAGAACGATATCAAAGTTTCGCGCCTGACAAAAGTGGTAAAAATGTTCTGTAGCACGGTATGATAGTAGAAGGCTCCGATTAATCAAAATAGGTAATGAAGTCGGCTAGAGCCATCGTACCAACGCTTGACATAAATCGAACTCTCTCTTTCTTGGGCTATCGTCGCACTCTCTTCTCGCGGTCGCTCAACAAGGCCCCGTCGGCTTCGTCACCTCTCCTTTTGCGGCCTCGGTCATCCCTATGTTCCCTCCGCTGCTCCTCAGTACGCTGGGTTCCGTCTCTTTGATTTCCGCGGTTGGCTCTATTGCCGCTTCTATCATCACCGCCCCTATTTCCTGCCCCGCCATCGTTCCTATGCCGTGACTCTCGGCCACTGCTCGGCGTTGCTGCTGCTGTATCCCGAGAGCTGCCGTCTCGAGTCGACCTACGATTGTCTCTATCCTCGCGAGCCCCCCCTTCAGCGCCGCCAGCCGATCGCCTTTCTCGGTGTTCGCTGTGTTCTTTGCCATCGCCTCTCTCTCGCTCTCGGCTGCTCCGGCGAGACGGCCGCTTGGAGCGATCGTTTCGGCCATCCCGGTCTCGTCGGGCCCGTTCATGCTCGCCACGTCCTGATGCCTCTTCGCCGTTCATAGTGCCACCTCGGGCAGACGAGTCGTGCCATTGTGCTTCGGGGCGATCCGGCGTCGGAGGAGCCATGTCTCCTCCGGCCAACACTTGAATATCAGAATGACCAAGCATTTGTCGGGGAGGGTTAGAGCGAGGGCCAGTGGGCCGTCCTTCGTTTGGCATGGAAGCCTGGGCTTGCTGGAGCATATTGTTTATGCCTGCTAGCTGTCTTCGTCCACCACCCGACCTGGACGGTCTGTCGCCACCAGAGGCAGGACCCGTGGGCACGTTAGGCTCCAGCGGAAGAGTGTTGGTGGACATCCTAGGTCCTGACCTCTCGGCGTTTCCGGAGGAAGACATTGAATGGCGGTTATGGCTGTGTCCATGTTGTCCATGCTGTCCATGGCCGAATGGAGGAGGCCCTGGAGGAGGAGGTGGTGGAGGGGGGGCGTTGGGTAAGGAGTTGCTGCCCATTTGAGCAAGCCGATCGGGGTGCACTCCAGATGATGCGCCTGCACCACTACCTTGGGAAGAAGGTGGATTCTCCGGTGCACCACCGCTGCCGCCAAAATTTCTCATTCTATCAGCATGTGGCCCGGCAGGAGTGCCCGAAGGAGCAGATGGTCCAGTGTTATTGTGCTCATAGCCGCCACGGCGATTGCGTCCGGATGCAGGACCTGAAGGAGGATGTCGTTCTTGTGAAGGTGCTCTAGGCGCGTCGGGGGCACTATATCGATTGTCGGGTCGGTTTGACATCACCGGCGGCCCGCCTTGTTGATTATTTCTGGAAGCACCTCGTCCTCGTCCTCGCGGTCCCAGAGGGATATCCGGGGTAGTTGTGGGTACCGGGTTCAGCCGTCCGTAATTTTGATCTTGATAGGGTGGCGGCCGATGATCAGGCTCCTGTCCGAGCGCTGATCTTTGGAATCCTGAAGACGACGCATCTCGCGTCTTGTCCATGTGGGCTCGATCTCCGTCGCGATCCGTCCCCTTAGTACTACGATAATTTTCACCACCGCCACCACCACCTGGTGAGCGACCACGAGCACTTCTTCCAGCTTGTCGATTATCTTGCTGAAAGTTGTGCCCATGTCTATCTTCGTATGGACCAGATGGAGGACCGTGTTCGTGTCCGTATCGTCCACCTCGTCGAGGCGACTGAATCCGAGGGCCTCTTTCTCGTCCATCACGCCCGTGCGCACCATCGTCGCGATCATCGATCAATGCAGCTCGCTCAGGGTTGATCGATTCGGCCGAATCCTGTGGCCCTGGTCTTCGAGAACGAGGGCCTCGGTCCTGCTCCGGACCTCGTCGAGTTCGATCTCCATCATCTTGAGCAAATAGTGCCGCCCTCTGTGGGTTCATGGCTGGCTCAGATGCCTCTGCCGGGCCAGAAGGAGCCGTAGGTAGCTGAGAAGACATGTCGTTTCGATCTTGAGACCTGTTGGCCCAGGAGTCTCTTGCCCCCCACTCGCGGTCTTGTTGCCTTGGGCGAGGTGGCAAGTCTGTTGGGCCGGCATCCCGAGGCGCCGTTTCGTTTCCGCGCCGATCTAGGTATTCGCGAGAACGGTCCGGTCGATCTGATTCGAGATTTCGGGGTTCTCGAGGTTCCCTTGCGTCACGATGTTCTTTGCCCTCTCTGCTATCACGGCCATCCCAAGTTTCTCGCGGCTCCCGCCCATCGCGCTGCCTGTGATTATCTCTCGAGTCCCTCATATCCCGGCGATCATGTCCGCGGTTCTGAGCATATCGTTCTTGGGTGAAATGACTCGGTATCGGAACATCTGGTCTACTAGGAAGAGTATGTGCCGGCCTGTCAGGTAGCGTATGGGAGCGAGGATCGTTTCTAGGCCCAAACGAGCCCGCGCCACCATGACCGGCGGCCAGTGGAGTAGACGACCGAGGAAGCCCAGATGCGTCCTCCCGAGTCATTGATACATCTCTCTTGGAGCCAGACGGTTTGGTAGGTAGAGAATCCTTCTGCATGGCGGGATTGGACTGGAATTTCCCGTCCTGGACTTCTCCATCTTCTCTTTCAGCCGTCGATGGCCTATTTGCTGGTGATCTGTAATTTAGGGAGTTAGAGTCGGATTCAATAAGATATTCTCGGTTAGAGGTAAAACGATTCACATACCTCGCGGTTTGTGGCTGAAAGTCTGTAGCCGTAGCACGTAGATTCGATGATGCCAATTTATCAACTTCCGATTGAGAGCCGCCGCCCTGTTGTTTGGAGTATCAGTAATCTGCACATATAGCAGTCATACACCGAGAATTACTCACCGCATTGGGCCTGAAAGCTTGAACCATAACCCATCTCGATTTTCTCTTTTGTAGCTCGGACATGGCACCTTGAGCGGCAACTGATAAATCCACTCTGTGGCCTTCCTCGCTGTCGGCCGATGTCTTGGGTGCAGCTTCCTGTTTGGTAATCTTTTGGAGCTGCGTCGTAAATTGGGTGGCCATGAAATCGATGGCAGGGAAGTAATCCAAAACAGCTTTGAGAACGGTAATGGCATTTCTGATGTGCATCCACTCCGTCCCGGCCAAACAACTTTTCAGTGCTGTATTCAAGTTCTTATGCCAACGGAACAAGAGATCTTTGAACTGAGCATGCTCCATCAAAGTATCCGGTTCCCCGTCCTCCTTGAGACTGACAGCGAATCCAAGATATGGCCGGTCGCTAGGCCCCTTGCCTTCCTTATCATATGCGCCTAAACGAGGCTGATCTTTGTTATGCCTACCTTTCTCCGTCGTCTCGTTCTTGTGCCATCTGGATAGGTCTCGGAGTATCAAGTTGATGAATCTTCCAAGATATTCGGCTTCTCTGACCGAGCTAGTGAAGATTAATGATCGCAACCGGTTGGCGTTAAAGAGTCGATCATAAAGTGACATTAGCTTGAAGTTTGGCGCTCTCAGTTCGTGTAGTGCAATGATAAATCTGTAGGTATACTCGGTATCTGCCGGGGACAAAAGAGCTCTGGGGAGGAAACATTGTTCCAATAGAATGTCAGAGAGGCTGTCAGTCTTGATTTTAGCATCAGGGCATATAGACTGGAACTGCTCGGCCAAGCATTCCATCCATTTGGTTTTTCGTTGGCGGTGTTCCTTAAGCTCCATGGAGAGGCTGAGCTGCTGTTTCAAGAGTTCCTGTCTCTTTTCATTCTTTCGCTCTTGGCCTCTGCGAGACATGTCCGAACGATCTCTAAGAATAGCTTGGCCTTCACTCTCAAGTCGATCTTTCTCTTCTTTGTACATGTCTTCAGGACAAAAGAGGTCGCCGAGCTGCAGGGCCCAGAAGACAGAATAGACTTCTGGGTTCATCTTTTGCCAGACTTCGGGACGCACGGCTTCTTTGACGGCTTCGACTATAGGCTGCAGAGGAGCAAGTGTCAATGATTCGTCGAATTTCTGCTTGTATTTTACATCAGTCGTCGAACGTGAGCCAAGGGAGGCGTCGTTATTTCCCACCTGTTCATCATTTGCGGAAGCTGCTAGACCCGACTTGTCTTTCGGTTCGTCGGTCATAGAAACATCTCCCTCCTTGTCGGTAGCTTCCTGTGCAGCCTGTGAGTTCTCCTTTGTACTTTCCGCTTCCCTCTGGCCCCAAGGATAAAGCCGGTGCGAGAGGCTAGATCTGCCAATCAAGAAGGCAATGCTTGTATCCAATCCATATGAACTAATCAATTCGTTGATTGAGGGAACCAAAGCATCAAACGCCGAAGGATCAAGGTTGCTCCAGATAAAATCAAGATACTGTATGAGGATTTGGTGAGAGTCGTCTATGATGGTGGACAGGTATTTGATGTGGGCTTCGTCTTCGGGGACTTGATATATGGCTGACTGGCGATACTGTGCGAGATTAAGAAGCACACGGGCCGCGAGTTTTGAATCGGTGAGGGCCAGTATAAGCCTCTTGGAGCTCTTAACATTGTCGAAACGCTTGTCCTGACCTCGAATCAATGTGTGGCGACGTAATCGTTCTCCACCAGCCATGGACCGGACCTGAGCATCGGTAAAGTCCACAGAGTCGACAATGCCGCCCATAGATGTGATGAATTCCTTCAAGATGATTAAATCGGTTGAATTACCTCGTTGAAGCTGATCGTTGACGTATTGAAGGACAGGAATGGGATTGATGGCCGAGTAGCGCTTGAAAATTTTACCCGAGAACCTTGACAGAGCTTGAAGCCATTTGCTGGTTGTAAGCGCATGGTCGGCTTGAGTGCGACTTCGAGATTTGCCAAGAGAGTTCATCAAAGACCAGACGAGGACGTCGTAGGAAAGGTCGGTAAAATATTTGGCACATTCGACAAAGCCTTCAATCAGATTAGGGTAAGACTCAAGCTGTTCGAATGCAACCCGAAAAACGACTCCAGGAGAAGAATAACTTGTTTTGGCTAATTGCTTGGCCATCTCACTGATGTTTGTAAGCGACACACGCTTCATAGTTCCTCGTGTCTCTGCAGTAGCACGAGCAAACGCTGCACGCATGGTGGACAAGCGAGATATCTGGCCCTCAAACCATTCTGCGTAAATAGAGTATCGTGTAGTCAGTGGATATCTGCGGAGCATGTCCCAAACAGCGTTGACGACGGCTACATTCGCTTTTGTATGGCTGAGGGCCGGCACAAGGAGCCTGCGAAGAAGGTCATGCCATCGAGCATAGTTCGACTCAGACGTATCCTCACTCAGACTTTTGTTTCCAATGCTAGCCAGTTTAGAGAGAAGAGTCTCGTCCTTGCCAATGCTAACACCAGAAATGTTGAGAAAGGTGTTGCACAAAGTGAAGACGTCATCCACAGTTTGACAGACCGGAATGTTATCGGCCCATTCATCCCAGTAGAATCGGTAATTTTGGCTCTCGTTAGTATCCCATTTGTCCGGATATGGCCATCGCCAGATCTTCTTTACTGGTAGTCGGGTAAGCCGAACACTCCCCTTTGCAACGCCGCTCTGGTCTGCGGAGAAGATTTCTTTGGTTGGGCAGTCGACTTCGGTTCCTCTGTTGAAGGGTTTTGGGCGGCTATCGTTGAAGACTTTTTTCAAAGAGACATGCAATATGCGGTGAATTCGAGAAAGGACTTCTGGGAACAGCTCTGGAATCCACGGGAATTTTCCAAGAATGAAGAGCGACTCTGGAATGGCGCCGATTGTCAAAAGTTGAACAAGTAGCCTCACTTTTTGTTCCAATGGCTCCGGAAGCTTCTTGGAGTCCTCAGTAGCTTCTGCATTACCAGATGTCTTCTGCTCAGGGTCCGCTTTCTTCAGCGGCTCTCGCCTGGTAGCGCTGGTTGGCGTGGGATTATCGTCGTCGCCCTGAGGAAGAACACCCGCCATGAGTAAAGCATTCATCGGACCACCACGCGACTCCTTCTCTTCCTGCTCTATTACTTTGGTTTGCTCTTCGCGGACATGCTCCATGTTTTCGTCAGAGGGTGAGAGATGAGGGTAGATGTCGGTGAGTGAGATGAAGCCGACTTTGATAAGAAGCGCAGCCAAATAGAGCAGATTGGCAGGAAGCACATCGAGTTTATCTCGAAGCTCACTGTTGTAGAAGAGCAATTTGAATCCCAAGAGCTGCGCAGCAACCCTATTGCCTGGGGGTGGGAGAGTCTTTGTCTCTTCTATCCACTGGCGCTCGATGTCGGTAGTTGATTCGCTGCTGTTGCCGTTGGTGAGCTTTGGTCGGCTGGAAGCCAAGTTTGATGGCTCCCTGCCACCCAGTTCAAAAAATGCTGCCAAGTGGACTTCGCGTGCTCGGGCCCAGAAGGCAGTATCTCGAGCCAGTCTCTGTTGTGCATTGAGTTCCTCGTCTTCCTCAGTAGTGTTCCAGTAGAGATAATCCGGCTGAGCCCAGGTTGGTAGGCCACCCGTATAGACCGAGGAGCCAAGTGTGAGATGCGAGCGCGGCCACCAAGAGCTGATGCGCAGAAATTTGACGAAGAATTTGAATTGCTTGATCAGAACGGCGGCAGCGACGTCAAGAGTGACGTCAAGCACTCGCCCAACGTCCAAGTCAAAGGTTCCGATCAGAGCCTTTACCCTCTCAAAGGTTTGTTCTGCGAGTTCCGGAGCGGGTGACGGTATACTGCTCGTTGTGAAGAGCTCAGTGACAAGCTTCGAGTAGCCCTCTGTCTCTTCGCGTAAGAGGTTATAGTTTGCTTGCCGGTAGAGCAGGTTTGTCGCCTGCCTTACACCAAGCCTGGCAAACGTGTCCCGAATAAGTCCAAGCTGCTGAAGCAAAGGCGCATCGAGCACTTGCCGCATAAGCGTAGGAGACACCTCGGTGGCAACGAGAAAGTCGCGAAGAGAAGGGCGATATATATCAGGCTCATTATCCATAACAATGGCCAGCGAGTCGAGAAGTAGCGTATGGGGGGCGACGTAGGAATCCTTATTTACCTCTGTCGCTTCATCTCCCAAGATCTCCTTGACACATTTTCCAGCATCAGTTGCATCCAGTCTGCCCTCAACAACGGCGTGAATGAATTCCTGGAACAAGCTAGACAGTTCTGTGATGTCAACGTCTTCCCGTGATTGCACACCGTGTTGTACGATTTCCTCTCGTCCGCGCTCTGCCCATGATCGGATCTTTTCCTCTGTGAGATTATCATAGCGATAATTTGATCCAGTTGGCGTGCCGTTTTCCGATACAGGCTCGGCAGGGTTATTGGTCGGCGGGAGCGGAGCAGGAGAAGGCTTCGCAAAGGTAGGTGGCGGCGGTGGTTGCTTTGATACAGGAGGGCTCGATGCTTTTGGAGCTGCTGGAGACTGTTGCAGCGTCTGCTGAGAGGAAGAGGTGCTGGGCCTTCGCGCAGCTTGAGGCTGGTTCTGAGGGTTCTGCTGATTTGGACTCTGCTGGTTCTGCTGGTTCTGCTGTTGCTGTTGATAGTTACCGCGTATGTTGTGGCCACGCGACGAGTCTCGTCGACCAGCGTTTTGATGTCTGCCTCGGCCTCGGCCCCGGCCTTGGCCCTGGCCCTGGCCCTGGTTCATGTGGTTCATGCTGATGTCTCGTTCGTGATGCGCGATTTCCGAGTCGCCTGGATTGTGTGGTGATGGTCTGCCTCCGTCGCCTGGTGGTCGTTCGAATCGCTTTCGCTTCGGGGGCATGACGCTCGAAGATGCAGCGAGGAATCGGCGCGTGTTATACCATCAGCGGCAGACTTCCTAGACCATCCGCGGATAGATCTAGTTGGCTTCTGAGGGAGAAACAACAGAGTGACGGCGCGGTGAGATGTGCGTGATCGGAAATGGCCGGTCTCTGCGTTGCAGCTAATCCTGTGGTGAAATGCTGGTGAAAAAAATAGTGATGAGCTTAGCAAACTAAGGAAAATGAGCCAAAAAAGATGCCTAGGCAGCTGCCAGAATGGCTGGACACTAATTCGACCAGTGAAAATGGCGCTGGTTCGGCTTTCCGCAGCTATAATTGATGCCTTTGCAAGGCTACGTCCCGAGACAGGATTTTGGAGTTGAAAAGCGGCTGCGCTATCCAAATCAGGTTTGAAGAAGCCTCGCGTGAAGTCGTGAAGATGCGCTCCAAGCAGGCGCGCACGGACCATTCGCAGCCTTGCGACTAAGGTAGCAGACATCAGAGGTACAAAGCACGGGTGGCATTGTGAGCAGCTGCGCGCTGAGCAGCGTCACGTGGCAAGTCACTAGCATGACTGTTTGAGATTACTAAGCCAAAAAGAAAATGCTATAGGCCTGCGATTTGCCCCAATTGTGGCTTACCCCGGCCAAAAGGTCATATCTGGATTGCGCCATGCTTGCTATTTGCATTTTCCACCTCCACAAATACCTGCACTTGGCACAAAACTTATACATCTTCCTTCATTTCAGTAATCGTTTTCTTTTACCCCTCTCATACTTCAAGGCGTCCTACACGCAGTTCGATTGTTTCTCAGCATTGTTTGGCTTTGAGTTGGCGCTGCGTCTTGGTTGTCTCAAAGTACTAGCAAGCCTCTTCTCCGTTCTCGGAGGTCGAGTCATTGACTACACCTTGCAGTCGGCAAGATGAGTGAGCAAAACGGTATCAATGGTGATGCCAAAATGATATACGGTCAGTACAATCTATAATTTTTTTTATTCAAATTCCATCCCAACTGCGGCTCTTTTTGGCATCTTCACCCTGTGTGAGCATCGGTCAAGTGGCTCAATGCGCCGCAGACTGGCTTGATATGTCCCTCTACGTGAGATTGCGAGGAGAATAGTGGCTGAATACCTGCAAGAAAGAACCCAGTCGCAACCTGAGAACCCCTTTGCGGCTCTCATCCCGGACCAGCAAATAGCCATTGTGCCGGAGTTCACTCTCGAGTCTGGTGTTACGCTCTATAATGTCCCTGTGGCCTACACTACCCGGGGCAAGCTGTCGGCCTCTGGCGACAACGCCATGGTGATATGCCATGCCCTAACCGGCAGCGCTGATGTGAGCGACTGGTGGGGTCCTCTGCTTGGTGGTCCGGGTAGGGCTTTCGATACATCAAGATTCTTCATCGTATGTATGAACAGCCTGGGCAGCCCGTACGGCTCAGCAAGCCCCGTGACGGCCAAGGATGGCGATGCCAAAAATGGCTATTATGGACCCGAGTTTCCTCTCACGACTATCCGAGATGACGTGAAGTAAGACGCCCCTCTGTGGTTCCCTTGCTGCCGGCCTGGCACTGAAGACATGACTAACAAAATGCCAATCAGTCTACACAAACTCATCTTGGATGACCTAGGAGTGAAGCAAGTGGCTGCTGTAATCGGCGGTTCCCTCGGGGGCATGTTTGTTTTGGAGTGGGCGTACTTTGGCAAGGACTATGTTCGCTGCGTGGTGCCGATTGCCACGTCCAGCCGGCACAGCGCATGGGGCATTAGCTGGGGCGAGGCTCAACGCCAGAGCATCTATGCCGACCCAAAGTATGACGACGGATACTATCCGTTTGATGATCCGCCTGTGACTGGGCTCGGTGCGGCTCGCATGTCTGCGCTGCTCACTTACCGCAGTCGCAACTCGTTCGAATCACGGTTTGGCCGCAACATTCCCGACCCTTCCAAGATTCAGTCCATCCGAGAGCGGCCCAGCCCCAGCACACCGTCGGAAGCGCACTTTCACATCCATAATGATGGCCACAATGTGAAGCGAGCGTCAGTCTCGCGCAAGAATAGCCAGGCTGGGTCCGGAACCAGTAGTCCGGGACCACGATCGGCAGAAAACGCTGACCCGCAGTTCCATGGCCCCGGGAATGACCGCGATCAAGGAGAAAGCTTGACTGGAGGGGATAAACTACCTACGTCGACATACTTTTCGGCACAGTCCTATCTGCGCTATCAGGGAAAGAAATTCGTCAAGCGCTTCGACAGCAACTGCTACATTGCCATGACGCGAAAACTCGATACTCATGATGTATCTAGGGACCGCGCATCGTCGATCGCTGAGGCCCTTGCACTAATCGAACAGCCCCTGCTCGTGCTTGGCATTGAAAGCGACGGACTATTTACCTTTGCCGAACAGGAGGAGATTGCTCAGTACGTCAAGAATGCGCGGCTGGAGCGTATCGACAGCTCCGAGGGACACGACGCTTTTCTCCTGCAGTTTGAGCAGGTCAACCGCTACGTGCTGGGCTTTTTGAAGGAGATTCTACCCGACATCATGTCGGTCGAGGGTGGCGCCCAGGAAGAAGAGGGCGTGGGGCAGCTGACAAAATCGAGCACGTTTGGCGAAGCTGAGGTGGATGACATTACTGCGTGGTAGCCCTGGACGGTAGTATGCAGCGTAAGGAACTACTATTTTGGATTAATCTATGGCGCCTGGTCTCACCGTCCCATGCCTTGTACACAGTTCTCAGTATAGACGTTGGCTCACACAAAGGGATGGACGTGAAGAAAAACTGGCTAGAGATGGCATTCTATATTTGCTCAGACTTGGAGCCACAATCTGCATATAACGTAGCCACATGTGGAAAAGTTTGGCGGTCGAGATTTCAGGGTTGGTACTGTAGGATTCGCAACAAAGTAAGGGGGACAAGTGAGCTATTGGATGGATATCTGTCTATCGGTTACTGATTAAGCTGTTTTATACAAGCGACTCAGTTACCGCTCAGTCGGCTAAGCTCCGATAGAGCAATACGAAGCAGGCCCACGGCATGTACTCGGTATCGCCAGGTATGTTTTTGTACTACTTGTAGTGATAACCATGGCACAGGTGCTGGGATCTGGATCCTGTGCTGCCGGCGTACTCCCTTTTATCCGACGATACCCAGTTGCAGCTGCTACGGCTTGTCATTGTATTGAATAGGTACGGCGATCACGAAGTAACGCATGCAATAGTATTATCTACACGATGAGTAGTAGTAGGTATAATTAGGCTCGCAATGTTATGCCGGAGTAAAAAGGTCAAACAAGGAGACAGGACCCTTTGGACGCTTTTAGTACGACTTGCGGCCTGGCTTGTAAAACGCGCGAGAGCCGTTCGCATCAGTCTAGAACGATCTCTAAGCCGAGCTGCTCTGCCAATCAGCGTCGCCGGCGATGATGCAAGCCGTTTTGCCATTTCTATTTCTCCTCTCTCCAGCTCAGCTTACAGAACACAGTAGGCAAGTAGGGTAAGGCGTATGAAGGCGTCAAAGCTTCAATGTTGCCAATTTTGCTTCTTGCGGGCACCTGAGAAATTACCTATAGACGGGGGACCATGTCCGGTCAGCGAGCAGAATTCCACTGCATGGCCAGGGCTGGCCCCGAACGGCCGGACAGCTGGAAACCAATGCCCAGTGCAGCGAGCGGCCTGAAAAAGATCTGGGACTGGGAGCCCCCCTGATGCAATGCAGGTTTCCGATGCTCTATCAAGGTGCTGACGGGCCATGCGACCCAGCGACGAGACCGGCCGGAACCCCAGATCAGAATGCAGCTCCGAAATGCAGTGCTTGTACGTTTGAGGTAGGACGATTACGCTGTGCGATGGCCGTACAGACGGCAATCTGGCTTTGGTAGCTCGAATCGCGATTCACCACCCCACGCAGCCTCTCGCTTCGAAGAGGGGGGTGTACCGGCTCCTGTTATTGTCGTGTCAATCCTTTTAGGCAGTGCGCGAAGCACGATGATGGCCGTCACAGTTTGCTTTTCCCACGTGGGGTGCAACGTGCGATTTAGCGAGCGAACTGGCTTTTCTTCCCGCGTTGCTGTTGAAGATGAGGAGCTGAATGAGCACAGACTGCTGCGAGAAGTTCCACAGGGCCTACAGCGGGCGTAGGGCGTGGCTAGCAAGGGGGGCGATCCTTGTAGAGCCAGGCGTCAGATGTAGAGTAGTAAGTAGTAGACTACTAGCAGCACTTGTAATAGAGCGAGAGGAGATGCATGAACCCTTTAGGCAATATTCCGCATTAGTCCGCGTTGAGTCAACACCATGAAAGATGCTGCTTGATCGGGCTAAGGAGCTGTACAGTATGCTGGTTATCGGGTTTTTTACTGCGAAGTAGTACCTGCGGCAGACAGTCGCTACGGCAGTCGGTGGTACATCGAGTACAGAGGTACTTAGGTACGAAACACATTGATTGCCAGTGGAGTACGGGGTAGTGATAACATCATGCTCCAGTGCCGTATCCCAAACGCTGCGGTGGATTTGGGTTTCTATAGTATTGACAGTATGGGGAATGGGGAAAGGGTTGAGTAATGCTACTCGTACGAGTAGCGAAGCCGACTCTTCGCATTATTATCGCATTCATGTTGCCACTCCACTTGACGTGTTGCCTGCTCCCTCCCAGGCGTGCGCGAGTCAATAGTGGCGTGTTTGACACCGAAGCTCCGCGGTGATGCGACGGGAATACAGTGGGAAAACAGGCATAGAAAGAAGCCTGCTAGAAACATGGAAAGGAAAGATAAAAAAAACTGGGCTTGCCACGCCGCTTTCAGCTCTTCTGCCGAAAAGCGTGGGTGCGCTGCAGACTTTAGTAATACCGTGCAGCAGCGTCAATCGGTAGCAGCGCTACTGTGCACTGGAAAAGCTCCGTTGCAACTGGTAAGGCACCGAGGGCGGTCGCCTAGTGCCTGTCAGCGACCCGCCCCTCCTGCTCGGGGTCTCGGAGTCGCTGCTGCAATCGGCTCTTCAGGCACGAGCGTTCTGGAAAGGCTTCAGAACGATGGGCAGCCTTCAGGGCACTGACTCGACGCCGCTGCAGAATCCACAGGGGCGTAGCGCTAGGCGGCGTAGGGCAGTTGGCCTGAGCGTCCTCCAGCAGCAACTGGTTCGGCAGAAAGTCGCTGCGCGCGGGCATTGGCTGAGGCCTGGCAAAGGGCGCGGCGCCAGCACGTGCAGTAGTCTAAGCCGATCCACAGCCCTTGGCGCCATGGAAGCATCGCCAATGTGTGTTTCGAGCACTCGGGGCCCGTAGCCGGGGTGGTGCGGAAGCTGTGCTAAGGATTTGATTGATGAGTGATGGCTTTGCAAAAAGAGGGGGTTGCTGGTACGGCCCAGTGAGTGTTGCTACTGGTACCAGTCTGGCGTTGCGCTGCTGCTGACTTGGCTGACCTTGGATCCAGGACTCGGCTTCTTTCATTCACTCGCTCTCCATCTCCCTGCTTTACTCCTACGTAACGCTGTTGGCCCCCCCTTGCACAATCGTGCGAGGCGAAGAAGAAGAAAAGAAAATTCTCAGCTGTCGAACCTTGGCAGCAGCATAAAGCCTCGCCTGGGGCTGGTGGCGGTTCGTGGCTCCATCCATCCACTCGGCCGCATGTACGAAGGTCCCATCCATCCATCCAGAACAAAAGACCAGGCCGTCCCTCTTTTCGACGTGTGTTTTGCCTCGTCTCACCCTCCCGAATCCTCATCCCGCGCCTCCGTCTACTGGCTAGGCGGTTCTTATTTCGGTGACTAGCGCCCTGGTTGGATCTGCTAGCACCTGCTTTTCCTTTCACCTTGGCATCCTCCAAAATCTCTGTGCCATCCAGTGTCATACTTGTACACGGCATCGCCCTGATCCAGCAGCCTGCGAAGCTTGTCCATCCTCTCAGCCTCATGCCAAACTGCCCCGATATAGCGCAGGTCGTACAGCCTTGAACACCGACGCATCTACGATACCACCTGCCAGGATCCTTCTCGCTCTGCTCCCGTTCGCCATATCTCACTGGACGCCGGATCGCAAATTGCATCAAGCGGTTGCCTGCCTTGAGCCATACACGACGACAAGAGGCCACCAGCAACATCGAAAATTACTGAAATTGAAATTGATACCGAAAACGAAACCGACGTCGCAGTTCTGCTGTTAAACTCGCAAAGCTATCCTCGCCAAATTTCCTCTTTTTGATTCGGCAAAGTCACCCATGTATTCCCGGTAGCGACAAACAGGGCTCGTCCTTGACATCAAACATCGTCCATCTTTCATCGTCCATCTACAATGGCGGCTCCTTTCGATGGCGAGATGCTGCCGCCGCCGGCAGCATCAATGCGTGGCCGCGACCACACATACGGCGGCAACAATGCTTTTCACAACTTTTACAACGACTATTCGCACATTACCGACTCCAACCTACGACGGCGGCTGGCCTTGTCCGAGATTGACAAGGTACCTTTTGGATTTTATCGTACGTTTCAGCTCTCCAACGCACCCCCGACTGGCTAGATGATGGAAGTTGTGAGCCAGGTTTGTCTGACTGTGGATATCTAGATGTTCGAGCCGTACTGGTCGCTGGAGCTGGATTTTTTATCGATTCCTACGACATCTTCGCCATCAACCTCATTGTCAGTCTTCTCGGATTAGTCTTTTACAGCGGCGACACCTCTGTCAACGGCTACGGAGGCAATGGCGGCATTCTCCCCGACTCTATCAACCAGGCCCTCAAGGCCTCCACCAGCGGAGGCATTGTGTTGGGAATGTTCTTCTTTGGCTGGCTTGCCGAGTAAGTGGCAACTCAAAACCGCTTGCATCAAGCTTGGAAGAGCGGCTCGTGCTGACAGTGATTTGCGGCTTAGTGCATTTGGCCGACGTCGTATGTACGGCATCGAGCTCATTATCATCACCATTGGTACATTTGGCTGCGCGCTTGCGTCTCCGAGTCCCACGATTAGTGCCGCCGGCTTATTGATCTTCTGGCGCGTCATGATGGTATGGAAGCGAACCCCCTTCTCTCTACCCTTCTACCCCAGTCTTTCGTGGGATGACAGCGACTAACGCGGCTCCAGGGAGTCGGTATTGGTGGCGATTATCCACTTTCCAGCGTCATCACTTCAGAGTACGGGCATTATCCGAAAGTCTTGCGTCTGTCGGCATAATCACTAACTTGCGTCTAGGTTTGCGCCGACACGCTGGCGTGGGGCCATGATGGCTGCTGTTTTCTCTATGCAGGGCCTGGGTCAGCTTTTAGCCGCAATCGTTGCGCTTATCACGACCGTGGCGTTCAAGAAGTCGTATCTCGACATGACTGCAGAAGGCGCCTGCGATCTATCGTGCAGGGAGGCCGCTGATCGATCGTGGCGAATCATCGTTGGCGTTGGTGCCATCCCTGCATGCATGGCCCTGTACTATCGTATCACCATCCCTGAGACACCTCGCTACACCTTCGATATACAAAACGACGTGGAAAAGGCCGATGCCGACATCCGCGCATACGTGTCGAGCAGGCGACGGAGCGACCAAGGCTCCATGACCATGAAACGATCCCGTACGGCAACCGTTACCGAGCAGTCGCCGCTCGATGTGCCCCCAGCCTCGTGGCCCGATATTGTGAGCTACTTCAGCAAGATCAAGAACCTGAAAATCCTAGTTGGTACAACCGCGTCATGGTTCTTTCTGGTGCGTCTCCACACACACACACATATCGCTGTCTTGGCCTCCCTCTTTCTGTTGCCTACATTGCTTACTCTTGACAATAGGATCTTGCATATTATGGCCTGGGATTAAACCAATCCATGGTTCTTAATGCCATTGGATATGCTAATGGACGCACATTGTACCATAAACTATATAACCAAGCCGTGGGGATGATTATACTTGCCTGTGCCGGGTCTATCCCAGGATACTGGGCCGCCGTCTTCACAATCGATAGCGTCGGTCGGAAGCCTCTTCAGTTTATTGGCTTTCTTCTCCTCACCGTCATCTTCTGTATTCTTGGCTTTGCCTTCCACAGCTTGACTGAAGGAGCAATGCTTGCTCTTTACATTATTGCCCAGTTTCTATTCAACTTTGGCCCCAACACAACCACCTTTATTATCCCTGGAGAATGTTATCCTACGCGGTACAGATCTACTGGCCATGGTGTCTCTGCCGCCAGTGGCAAGATTGGCGCCATCATCGCCCAGGTTATTAGTATCCCGATACTGAACCAAGACTCCCCTCCCAATTGCCAAGGCATGCAGTGCTCGCCGCACTTGAACCGCCTTTTACAGCTTTTTGCTCTTTTCATGCTTCTGGGTACGATAGTTACGCTATTGGTCCCGGAGACCAAGGGACTGACCCTAGAAGAACTATCGGGCGAAGCGCGTACCAGCTATAATGCTGGATGTAACGGCAGCATTAATATCACATCACCTCGACTACGCCCCTGGAATCCCTTCAAGGGCGGACGGCCCGCCGGATTCTTCTACCCGCGGGCACATGGCAGCTCATTTGCAAATGGTCGACGATCTCCTCGAGCTGGCATTATGGAATCACCAGAGATATTCGCCCAGCACGATGAAACTAGGCAGAGGACACGATTTTGGCAAAGAAGAAACCGAAAGTCTCAGGCTCGGAGCGACAGAACTGACGAGATTGCTTTGAGCCAACACCCAGGCAGCTTCCATGAAAACGCTGGCTCAGACGAAATTACACTGACAGATGGCTTCATGATGCCTGGAGGAGCGAGCTCGTCGCGACATCGTGCACCCTATATGCAGCAAGAACTGCCAGCCTGGGGAGCCGGGTGGGGTAGAATAGATAGGGGTGGACCCCCTCCCTTGGCGACCTCAATGCAGTTGCAAGATGTTGGGTCACTTTTGAAAGACTGATAGAGTTCTTTTCTCATGTTGTTGTATCATTACTAGAAAGACGAGAGAGAGAGAGAGGTAAGGCTCTTCTCATGGGACATATACCATTCATATATATACATCTACATACACCAAAGCGATGGGCGTTTTCTTTTTACTTTACTTCCTGGATGGGACGAGGATGTACGATTTGATGAGATTTGGTTTGTTTTGTTTTGTCATACATTCTCTATTTTTTTTTTTTTTTCATGCTCTCAGAATACAGGGACAGTTTTGGTTGTCGTTGATTGGATAGGATATACCACTTGAAGAGACGTATGTAATTACACTTTGTTAGGTAATGGGTCACTAAGAGATTATGGGGAGAAAGCCTCCTGTCATTTGTCAATCATTTTGCCACGGGCGGGAAGTGGGAATAATGGCCAGATGGCTTGGCTTGGCTTCCTTGTGGGCTGGTTTTTCGCTTTCTGGCATGTTTAATAGAATTTTCTTTTTCTGGGCCTACTCCACTTGCGATGGAGTGTTTCGTGGGATAAAGCGAATTAAACCTCCTTGGGTGTTTATACTGTCTACTTTGTACATTGTGTATGTATGGGTTGCTCGTTTCAACTGCCGGGGATGCTGAGATGTATCGGCGAGTCAGGACTACTGAACCGGAGGTCTTTTTTGATAGTGAAGATAAGGAAACATTTGTACGGAAAAGACAAGACTGTGAACTTTACAAAGTAGGGCGAGTCCATTGTTCATGACTTTTGTTGATGAAGTAGGTATTCGATTCGTAGATTGGGAGGAGTATGCCTAAAAATCGTGTGCACGCTTTGATATGTAAAGACTCGTCTCTGGATGAACAATTCCTTATGTGGTAATTGATAAACAAGTCTAGTACTCCTTTGATAGCTTATGGCATGCTGATGACTGTAAACACTGGAAGATCGCCTCTGTTTTACCGGTGCGATATCGGAAAATTGAGATGCGCATTTCCTGCATGGTATAGTTGTCACGAGAGCATAATGGAGCAAGGATACCATATATTGTAGTGTAGCTACAACTACCTGGTTTTGCTAGGAAAAGGGAAAAGGGAAGAGAAAGGGAAATAGAAGCCTGTTGTATATCCCTCTACGCTTCGAAAACATTGCCACAAAAGATGAAAGCCTTTTTTTTTTTTTTTCTTAGGAAAATTACACGAGCAATGATTGATCAATCAAGGGCAATGGTTATGCTATTTGAACTGCAGCATTAGATATTTTTATCTGGTAGCGACGTTTGAGGACTGAAAGTGTTACGTGCCAGTCTTCTGATCTTAGGCGCCCTTTGAGATTTATATCTTGTTTCTTGCTTATATATGTAAGTTTATATCCTTCTCTTCTTATGCTACTTCCTGATTTAGATCTTTGTGAGTGAATTTTTGGGGTTTAGGCACTCAGTTGAACGTATCCCGACGAAAATATTGCTGCCAATGTTGCTCCTTCCCATATTCGCGATCCACGTGGTCAGGCGAGCACGCAACGCACAGCAAAATGAGAGGCTTCTTCTTTTTATTCTTCGATTTCTTTCAGTCTCTACATAATTCCACACAACAGTCATTGCAATGGAAATGTCTAATGAAGCTGACTAGGTATGTGTGGTCAGCAGTGCAAGATCAGCTGCGGCTGCCATCGATCGCCTACTCTACTCTTTCAAGTTTCACAACGAGTCAACTCCATGTAAGTGTTTGCTTCATGGTGTCAACTAGTTCTAATGAATGACTTAGAAGACGAGCGCCTACTGCATGATAGTGTAATAATACGGTACCTTGTATATGAGCCTTCGCATATCTATTTATTGAGTGTAGATGCGGATTGGGAGGCAGAGGGGCATGCTATTTACCGAGTGTTGGATAGTAGATGTTATGGCCAGGTATCTCATGTAATGCTTTACTTGTCATCCTGGAACTCCATACTATCTGGTAAGCCAATCCATCGCCACGAGTATAACGGAACTGGAGTATTGGTTAACAATCTAGGTAATGCCTTTCAAAAGGTAAGTATCCCTCACTCAGCCTACGGCTGGCAAGCTACATCGGCAGCTGGCATGCAGCTGCATATCTCTTGGCTTATCAAGGTGAAGATTGGACAGTGCATTCACTTGTTCCCCGGAAGCCTGCAAAATTCTATGCGTTTTCAGCAGACGATTCCAGCAGCTGCCAGTGAATGCAGAAGCACAAGGACCTGTCTATTGGTCACATAAAATTTCTGCCTTTCCTCTGCTTCTCTTCTTTTCCTATTCTCTCTCTTCGTGTGGAGTACTCAAGATCTGAGCAGGCGAAAACCTAGTTCTGCGTTCTTGATGACCTTCGCCTCAAAGATGGATGCCTCTTCTGATAAAGACAAGCCGAGCCAGGGACTTGGATCCCGTGCTCTTTTGGACAAGGTGGACAAGCTTCGCGAGTTGGGAATATCCCACCTCGTGCCTCTGCCTCAGGTGAGATGCCAAGAGACCATCCCCAAACGCAGCTGAGTATTTACTGACTGCGCTACAGATGGTTGTGGTTGGAGACCAGAGTGCAGGAAAATCTAGCGTTCTCGAATCTTTGACAGGATTCCAATTTCCTCGCTCCGCTACTCTGTGTACTCGACATGCCACTGAGATTATTTGCCGACGAGAGCCTACCGAGAGTGTCGTGGTATCCATCATCCCGCACAATCCATCTCCTGAGCGGGAGAAGCTTGTCAGAGAATTTCGCCGATCGACGGATAAAATCACTTCAGATGACTTTCCTAAAATCTTTGAGGACGTAAGTAGTTTTAATGCCACATCTTCCATCACCAGGAAACTTTGGAATAACTAACGTAAAGTTCTTAGGCCGCCAAAGTTATGGGCATCAGAATCTCAGATGAGGATGGCAACGGAGGCAGTGCATTCAGCCTCGACATCCTCAAGGTTGAAATCAGCTACCCCAATGCTGATCACCTTACAGTCATCGATGTCCCAGGCATGTTTGAGACAGTCACCCCCGGACTTACGACCGAATCTGATATCGACCTGGTGAAGAACATGGTGAAGCGATACATCCAAGAGACAAGAACCATCATTCTCGCCGTTGTCCCTTGCAATGGCGATATTGCCAACCAAAAAATCCTTCGGCTTGCTGCTGAAGCTGATCCTAAAGGAAAGCGAACCTTGGGAGTGCTCACCAAGCCTGATCTTGCCATTGAGAATGCCACGAAAGCCGTCGTTTGTGATCTCGTAAGGGGCAAAAGACGAGATTTGCATTTGGGATACTGTGTTGTCAAAAACCTTGGTGCTGACGACAAGTCTGGTACCATGGATACCCGCCATGCCCAGGAGCAAGCCCTATTTGGACAAGCACCGTGGAATACTCTGCCTGCTGATAGGCTGGGCGTACCGGCTCTTCGTTCTCGTATCGGGAGTCTCTTAATGGATCGCACCCGTGCAGAATTTCCCTTGGTCAAAGCTGAGATTATGGCAAATCTCAAAAAGAGTCAAGACCTCCTTTACGATATGGGCGAGTCTCGAAGTACCACTGACCAGCAGAGGGCGTATGTAGGCAAGATTGCCTCAGAATTCACGAGAATCAAGAATTACGGCTTGGATGCCTACTATACGCGACATCGCCTCTTCGAGGACGATGAGATGAGACTCATCACCCGAATCCGAGCCATCAATGAAGCTTTCGCCCATACCATGTATAGTAAAGGCCACACCAAAGAGTTTCACCAAGACGATGAAGATGGCGTAGAAAGTGGTAGCGGCTCACCTCGTGTCACTTCGTCTGAGCCAGATGAAATTGGCCGATCATCGCTGTATAACAACGAATTTTCTTTCGACATTCCACGCCTCGGCGAGGAAGATTTGGGTGACGTCCTGTCTGATCCCTACTGGTGCCCCGCCCCAGAGACGGACGACATGCTGCAACATATCCAGGGGCAGTACCTCAAATCTCGAGGATACGAGCTAGGCACTGTAAGTTCTTAAAGTCAATCGTTTCGTCCCAGTTATCTGTTCATTTCTGACATGATGCTTCAGTTTAGTAGCGAAATGCTGCCGTGCACATTTAAGGAGCAGGGAAGCAAGTGGCGATCTATTACACTTGCGCACGCCTCGAACGCGATATTGATAGTTCACCACTTCATACAACGAGTCCTGGAAAGCTCCTGTCCCGATGATGTTGTCCGCGACGGGCTTTGGAACTATCTCTTGTATGGCCATGACGGCCATGACGGCCTATTAAAGCGATATGAGCGGGCAATGGACCATGCTGAGTTTCTACTCTCTGTTGAATTCGAAGTCAAAACTCTCACTTATGATCCTCGTTTTGAAGCACAGATGGACAAGCTAAAGGAGGGCGAATTCGCCAAGTCTGCCAAGTCCACCAAAACAGCCAAAACAGCAAAAATTGATGCTGGATACGAACTTTTCGGCGAGGAGTCGTCAACAGAACCCAAGCCGTCGCCAAGGAAATCCAAGTCGTCGCTCGAAGAGACACGAGAGTCGATCCATAACGCTTTAAAATCTTACTACGATATTGCGCTGAGCCGCTTTGTTGACGTAGTTTGCCAGCAGGTGATTGATCGCTACTTGCTCCACGCAAAAGACGGACCGCTAGAAGTCCTGTCGGACAAGGTTACCCTTGGCATGTCGGCGGATCAGCTGAATTCGATTGCTGCAGAGGATCAGGCTGTGAAGGAGAAGAGAGATACGTTGAACAAGGAGATTGAGGCTCTCACCAATGCTCTCCGGATCCTCAGAAGCTAATAGAAGTAATAATATGAGGCTCGCTTGCGAAGAAATGGGAAATACTGTTGAACGGAGCGAATAAAGCACAGGGTTGATCTTGGGATACTTGGACCAGGTTACGTCTTTGTATGGATGCCACGGATTTAGATGGACTCGATAGACTTGACGCCTAGTTTACATTTTTATATTGACTGAATTAAAGGTGTGGCTGACAAGAACTCCACTGTTTAGAAAGTAATATGGAAAAAGAGACGCAGCAATAGATCAAAATCTTCTGTATACTAAATATCAACGACAAACTTGCTCGTGTATCATCATTATTACTGCTGCACGTTCTCTCCTACTTCTTCTTTCTTTCTTTCATCCATTATCTCATGTGTGCTTTTTCATCCTCCTCCCAATTAACAGCGGCATTCTCGGCACGTATCCATAGCCCCCGAGTAAAACTTGCCATTCTCACAACCCGAGTGAATGTTGGAAGCGGAGCAGAAATCCTGCACGTTGGGAGGGCATGTGAATCTGCGCTGAAGATTGTTGTCGATGTCTCTGGCTTGCGGCTGCTGTGCTGGGAAGGCCAGGGCGAGGGCGGGGAGGAGGACGAAGAGAGATGCGAACTGATTTTCAATTAGCTGTCCTGAACTATGGGATATATCGAGGATTGGTATCTTTCGTTCTTACCTTCATGATGGAGAGTTTGTGATTCAGGTACGTGCTAATGTGTGTATGTATGTGTATGCTTCGTGTAATACGGCGTACAGTATAGCGTGAAGATCGACAAAAAAGCTCTTCCTGTGCAAAAGCTCGGACACCGAAATAGTAGAAACGAAGGTAATGAGAGGGTGAATCACACGTTCTCCTGTCTTTTTTAGTAGACAGTGGGATCGGATCGACAGAAAAAGAGGCTGGGCAGCTGAACCCCTTTAAGTACCCCATGCGCCGTAGCATTTCTCTCTTTGACTGCCACCGACCAACCTATGTATGTGCATACCTAGGTAAAGAAAGATGGTACGAAACTTCCTGCTAGCATCTTCCTTCAAAGATGAGCAAAGCCTCGGAATGTCTCACAGCGCCACCAAGAAGCACCCCATCCCCCGGCCTCTCTCCTTTTGTTCCGACAAAGCTTTCAGCCGGTATAGGTATAAAACTAGCAACCCGTCCGTGTTGAACCTGGTTCTTTTCTTTTGGTGACATGGGGGGGAGGGGGAACAAACAAGTTTCAGCTGGGAAAGATCTGGACTCTCGCCTGATTTTTTTTTTCCCTTTGTTTAGCTCCTCTTTTTCTCTCATTCCTGCGGGCTTTTTACGAAGGGAGAGAGTCACGGGGAGCGAGCTGAGACCAAGAAACTACTAGTATTGCTGGTGATGCTAAGCTACGGTGAGACGCAAGGGAGACAAGGAAAAGAAAAAAGTGCTTTTGGCTAGGCTGTATTCGGTGGCGCCTCTTTTCTTTGCTTTTTCTTTCTCGGGTTTTGGGGCGTGGCTTTTTTTCTTCTTCTTCCTAAGATGTCTTGCAATTGGGTGTTTTGATTGGTTTGGGGAGTTTGATTTGATGGTGGCACGAGGAGCTTTCCGTGTAAGTGGGAGCGATGATGTTTCTAATTATAAACACCATCACCGATGGATCGGTAAATGAAGTGAAACTGGCCATTTGCCCCCCCATCAGTCATACTACGTATCGAAAAATATCAATCAAGCAGTAATACAAGGCAACAAGATGATGAAAGGAGGCAGAGTTTACGAGAAATACACACAGAGCACGTCGTGCCCACAGCCTCCAGAATGAACCTCATCTCTTACCAAAAGCAAGGCAAAAAACAGAGAGCACAAGCAGCGCACATCCTCGCAATACTGCTAGTACTAGTAGTACTACTATATATGCAGGTCTCAGTCAAATTTCTATTATTAAACCTCCCATCCATCCAAGAAAAATACTGCTATAAATATCTTTCCGCCTCTTCTTATCAAAATGAACCTCCAGCGGCGTGGCTTGGAGAGGGAGGCTCAAAAAGGCACACATGCCTGGGCACCTGAAATGACACTTCATTTCGCGTATGCAGTAGGCAAAATGGCTTCCCATCTTCTTCCGTTTTTTTCTCTCATTTATACGAGCGCGAATCACATCGACCAACAGTCAAATAAAAAGCTGCCCTTGTTTATTAGTGGCTTCTTCCGGGTGCAAACATCCGGCTGGTGCTGTCAAAGCTCCCTCCAAAGCTCTTTTAAAGCTACTAGTGCTACTATTGCCACTGATATCACGACAAATACATTCATTCCATGTGTGATTGTATCTTTGATTCATTTTGCTTAAGCTAAGACGAGGCTAAAAATCAGATCAAATCAGTGCTGCCCTCCCACTTCATTTCCCTCGTTCTCATATCAATCATTAATACGCCATCCTCAACGAGGTGAAATCCATAAAATACACAATTGCCTCCGCATACAACGTCATGAGCAGGTAGCTAAATAGCAGTCCCCAAAGGGCTCGGAGATGGCGATATCGTCGACAGGCTATAGCAAATAGCGTCTGCCTCTTGTAATATCTATTCCTGTCGCGTTGTTCACTTGCAGAATAGATACTCGGCCATTCAGGTTCAATAAAAAAGGGTAAAAAATCCAGTAAGGCTTTCAAAAGTAACAAGCCAAGCAAATCAATCAGCAGATTCTGTGTAGCTCGTCGGTACGTTGTTTTCGTATCTACTAATCTCATAATGTCATAAGTACCCATGTCGGGCAACAAAAGAGAGTAAGAATAGAAAAAGTCATCAATCCATCAATAGAAAATAAAGAAAAGATAAAAAGGAAACTATGTTCATGTAAAGGAATGGTAAGGATTGGTCAAAGATGAGACTGCAGCTCCGCTGTCTCACTTAGAGCGTGTCTTCCCAGCCTGCATCGCCAATATCGACGTCGATAGTCGATCCTAGAGCTTCTCGGCCCTGGCGAATCATGTCTTGCAGCTGTTTGTTGAACGCCGCCATGCGCGCATCGGCATTGCGCTCTTCCATCTGGCGACGGGAGGTCAATCGCCTGGCCTCGGCATCCAGTCGCGGGCTGGCATCAATCTCGGTAGCCCTGCTAGTAGCCACTGAGGCCGCACTTTCAGCGCGCTGATGACCTGGAGTCCGCCAGGCAGAGGGATCGGAAGACGACGGCACGACGGTGTGTCTGCGCCTCCGGCCGGGCTCAAAGTTTGCAAGTGGAGCTGGCGATGCCAACGTTGCTGAAGTATTCGCCTTGACAGGAATCCTGCTCTGTGCAGGCGGCTTGGGAACACTGGCTTTAAACGACGCAGCCGAAGCTGATGTTGCAGGCCGTGCAGACCTAAAGGCGTTGACATCCGACATTCGACTGCCTGGACGGCTGGCAGCGCGACTCGCGGGGCGAAGAGGAGCAGGGTCAGAGGATGCAGGAGTAGAAAAGCTGCTTGGAGGGCCCATGCGGTGATCTGCCAGGGGAGTTTGCTGAGCGTGATGGCGAGGGGATGTGCGGCTCGGCGTAGCCATCTTCCGGGGCGTCCTCAGCTCGCTATCACGGTTGGGCTCCCGGATCATAACCCAGTTCTGGCCCAGGTCATTGCCGCTATCTGTTTGTCTACGTCTCTTGGGTGCCGGCCCAGTGGGCGTGGAAGCGCGGCTGTCATATGGATCATCGTAGCCAGAACTTTGACTGTTGCTGTTGCTGCTGTAGTGATGGTGACTCCTTTTTGGGAGCTGTTGTACATGCCGCGCCCTATCTCTGCGAACAAAGTCATGGCTTTGCTGTTGCTGGTTGTGGCCTTGGAAATGAAAAGGCTGGTCTAGGCCGGGACCAGCATCTTCATCAACACTAACACCCGTAGACGTCACCTTGTATGATGCGCCGCCCCCTGCGTAAAAGCCCTTGAACGCACCAGTCTTGCAAAACTCCCATACTCGGCCAACAACTCCCCCAATGGTGGCGAAAGCAAAAGAGCCCCAGCCACTGGCATTTGCAGACTCTTCAGGCTCGGGTTGGCTAAACAGCTGCGTGGGCGGCCCGCTGGAAGAGTCTTGGTCCATCTCATCGCGCGATCGCTTGGTGCCAAGGGCCCGCCTGTAGTCGGAGTCGGAGTACATGCTGTCTCCCATGCTGTCCCCCATACTCTCGGCCATGGCCATGTCGGCATCTTCACCCACCAGCGGCGTGTGGAGTTGGCCAGCCAGCGCATAGGTTCTCGAGGGCGGTACCGCGGCATCCATATACACCTCTCCTTCGTCATAGAGGCCACCGTGGGCACCTCCCTGGTGCATCCGGGGCATGCTGCTGCGACTCCATTTCCGCTTCGAAGAGTGCTCGGTCGCAAAGGTCGAGGAGGAGAAGCTGGAGCTGGGCGACGCTGGCGGCCGGAACAGGCCGGGATGGACGCCGTCGTGTGTCGGCGCCGACATGTGGTAGTGCGCAGCGAACGTCATGGCCGCTGCTGTCTCTCTTTATATATTCGTTGTCGATCTCGTCGTAAGTCTCCGTCGTCGTCGCCTCTTCCTTCTTACTTCTTCGGTGAATCTCGATATCGATATCGGTTTCGCTATCGTATCGTCCACCGCTGAGAGCTGTACTGTGACGCAGGCTTGCTGAAATGAATGAATGACTGGACGCTGGGCTCGACTGCAACGCTGGAACTTCCCCTGCCTCGTGTACGCTCGGGACGGCCTCTACCCAATGATAGGTGGCACCTCACCGCAAGTACGTGGTATACTTGGATGACGCACGGCGATACCTCTCGTCACTGCAAAGCGCCGCAGGACTCGGATGTCTCCGCCGTTCACAGACAGCAGCGCTTTCGAGCTGGAGCTGAATCCAAGCCGAGCTGGAGCAGGCTACACAGGCTGCGCTTCACTGCAGAAAAGACAGGCGAGCAGGCAACTGAATGAGTGAATGGCGTCTGCCCTGCTGACACGCCGCCTCTCCCTAGCCGTTATTTCTGGTGGTGTGCTGTTCCGTCGCAGCCCTTGCTTCTCCAAAAACCTGTCTGTGCCGCCTAGGCCTGGGATCCTCCCGGGATGTCTTGCTTTTTTTTTTTCCTCCGAACTTATCGTCTCCTCGTGACCGAGTCGCAATCAAGGTCAACCTTTTTTTTCTTTGTCACACCCTCTTTGCCGCTGCAGCCTGGAATGCGGAGAGGTGGTGCCTCTTTTTTTTTGTGATAAGCACCGCAGCGGGTGGCAATCAAGCGAGACAGGGAACCAGGATAGAGAGCGAGACAGAGAGAGGCTGATCGGCCGTCTCCAGGAAGAGGACTCGGCGGAGGTGGCTTGTAAGTGTGAAGTACTTCGCAGGCCCAGCTAAAGCTGCGGTCAGGCAAGTCAGTGGCAGAATCCAAAGTGAACTACCGAGTATCTAAGTGGACGAGTTCCTGCAGGAAAAAAAAGGGGGGGTAGTTGAAGGCGGTGGGAAGACTGAAGACTATCGATTAGGTGCTCCTCTTCTGCAGTCACTGTTTTTCTCCTCTCCTCTTTCAATATGTCAGGGCAGCGGTGAGAAAGTGAGCCGACGATGGTGGAGGTCCGAATGAGCGAGTGGGCTTTTTTTGCGCACAACTGGTGGTGGCTTTGGCCCCCCAGCCTCCGCAGCTGCTCATACAAGCCCTGCTTTGGGCCAACAACCTCTTCTTCTTTAGCCGAGCTCTGCTCTTTTTGAGAGCGGCGGAGTCTGTATGTATGCAATTGGCAAGAGGTGATGCTTTACAGTATAGCCTGCTGGGCACAGAAGCAAAGGAAGCAATCCGGTTCGTCCGGTCCAGGGCGTCAAGGCCCGCGTGCATATGCGATGGATTGTTTTGTTAGCGGTAGCGGAGAAAACATCGCTCCACACGCACTATAGTTCCAGGGATCAGCTCCAGTGACTGGTGGCTGGTGACCAGCTGTGGCCGGCTAGAGCAAGCCTGTTGCCAGGGGCAATCGCGAGATGGCTGCAGTACAGCTGTATGCGCAGTAGAGATAGCAAAGGTGCATGTAGTAGAACAGTCGGTGCATCTAATTACTAGTAGTATTGTCTTGCTGATGCTGCTGCTGTTGGTCAAGGCTGCGCTAGGTACAAATACATCAAGCCCTCTGCGCAGCATGCACAGAAAAGTCTATACTCTCTATGATATCGCCCATCGAATGTGAATTCGCTTCTACTTTTACAATGCCCACCAGAAAAAAAAAAGAGACCAAATTCCTCAACAAAGAAAAAGCTCAAAAGTTCACGCATCATTTCGCTCATAGTAGTCTTCTTGTCCACGTCTCGTCTCCTCAGACACTCCTCCCTCCAGGCCCTTCTCGCCGTGAACATGCTCTTTCGTCTGCCAGAACGCCTCTCTCTCGCGCAGCAGCTCCTCTGCCCACTCCTTCATCTCAGGCAGAGTGACCTTGCGTGAAACGTATGCAAACTCACCCAAGTCCACGTGCCCCTTACCCTGCTTCTCATATTCAACCATCTGCAGGAGCAGCTCAATCTTATCCACGTCGTGCACGAAATGACTATCCAGCGTTTCCGAATCTTCGTATTCCTGCCATATCGCTCGAATCTCGGTGCCAACGTCGCCACCTGCAACACTGCGCAACAGATTCTTGGTCAGAAAGTCCATTGTCTCGGCCTCTCGTCGATTCTTCTCGGGCTTGGCGACGCCGTCGACCGGGGTGATGTCTCCGACCAGGAGCTCGGCCATGTCGTGGACCAAGGCCATCTTCATGCACTTTTGTAGATCCAGCTTCTTGGCCAGGGTCGGTGGCGCAAACATGGTGATGAGAGACATGCGGTACATGTGATCTGAAATCGACTCGCCTCTGCAACAGAGAAAAACACCTTTCGTTAGCAATCTTGACTTTTTGCGTCGCCATTGTTCGACATGTTCAGCCACAGACTGACCTTTCGATTCCAAACCGTCGCCATCCCTCACGCTTTGTAGTCTTGAGCCGGGAAAGCATGTGGAAGAACGGAATCGGTGAGCTCGAGCCCTCGGCAGGTGCCTCGCTGGGAATCTCTTCCAGCACTCTCTTGACAGACCATTCTCCAGACAGCTTTACCGCAGGCGCAAATCCCAAGTCTGTGCCGCCGTTAGTAGTGACTCGATGGAAGTTTAGAAAGATGCCACGGGGAAGCCGTACTCGCAACAACTTCGGGCGCATTTGCGCCATTTGTGACCTCTTCCTGCGCTCCCATGGTATATACTCGCGATGCGGTCTGGCTCGGTTCTGGTGTTTATCGCTTGTTATCGGCAATCTTTGTCGCGGGGTTCTCGGTGGCGGGGCAAGGCGAGGAGATGCGAGAAAGATGAGAAGACGGCGGGTGGAATGAGTAGGTGAAGAAATAGAAGAAGAAAAGATTAGAGTCTTTCTTTAACAATCCCAGCTCTAGAGCAGATGTTTTTGAGGGCAAGTTTATAGAAGAAAGGAGAAAGCCCAAATGTTGTTCTATCCAAGCTGCCAAATTCCTGCCACATGGCTCGGCGCCCCATAAAACTCATAGCGGGCTGCTAGTGCGCTGTGGGCGGGTCTCTGCATCGCTGAATTGGCGAATGGTGAAGGGCGGATACACAATGGCCAAACAAACACTGCAGATGGGGGTTAGGAATCGTGCCACGCTTGGGAATATGATTGCAATAAAAGCTGCCATTTATGCACAAAGCACGGCCATCGATCTCGATCACCGCAGTTGAGACAACCTGCTGCAGTATTTGTGTTTGGAGTTTAGCACCAAATACTGCTGCAGCGTGCATATGAGTGATGGAATTCGTCCACCTTACCCTAGAAATGTTGTAACAATCGTGAATTCTTTCACGCATGATTCGTGACAAGATGTTTGCTACTCCAAAGAAACCTGATGGGGAAGCTGATGACGCTGTGACTATTTGCATAAGATGTTAAAACGTAGAATATCCATCTGTGCACAGCCGATATAAGCACAGGTATTGGTTAAAGACAAGAAGCAATCTTTCCTTTAACACACAAACGCTAAAGTGCCTAATCCATAGTTATACAAGAACATGATATTCCATCCCCCATGATCGGCATAGCTGTATCAAACCGCTTGCAGCTCGCTTCTTCATCTCGCAACCGTAGCCACCATACAGAAAATAAACATCTCCAGTCCTCAGCGAGTCAACCAGCTCTCAACCAAGTATATAAAGTCAAGCCGAGGCTACCACCGTCTGTGCGGATGAATCTATTGCCGTATCTGCAGATATCCCTACTACTGTATGTGCAGATGAAGCTGAACTTTCCTCTCTCAGCGTGGTTAAACCAGAGTCTGACGATTGGTAATGGATTGAGCCCTCCCTTTGCCGTGAGAATGAAGCATTCTCTGGCGGGCGGGTTGAATCATCATTTGGTGGTGGACATGAAGCCCGTAGTTCAATTCCCGACTCTTGCGGCTGATGTGGAGCAGGACGCTCTGTCTTCACACAGCATATCCAGCGAACGAGTTTGACCAACAACATCCAGTACCAACAAGCGGCTTCGACCAAACTGTTCCATGACTCGCGGACAATATAACAAACCACATCGACGGGATCTGTGCGAGTTGCTATACACACGGCCAGTATAAGCATAACAGAGAGGATAACAGAGGTTATCAGCAGGATCATCATGAGACGTTCCGTGTATTGGTCAGTTTCGATGTCTGGTCTTTTGCGACCGACATCTTCAGGGTCCCAGGAGGGTGGTTGCCAGTTGGGTGGCGGATAGCTGAGAGATGGGTATGTTAGCTAGGTAGGCAGGTATCGGTCATGAAACACTCGGGAGAGCGAGGAACATACAGAGCCATTTTCGTTGTTGCTAGGTGTAAAGTCGGCTACTGAACGATTGTATGGGAAGTAAGTATAAAAAGTGAAACGATCACTGTGAAGTGAACAGTGGTTAATCGTAAAGAGTCGTGTAGATAATCATCCAAAAGGTCTATCGCTGCAATATTGAGAATATCAAAGATAACAGAAAGAAAAGGTTGTTATTGTTAGACATGGAGTTTGCATTTACAATTGGCAGCGACAACGTTCAGGTACGAGCCCATGTTATTCTAGAGTAGTCAACATGGAAGGAGCTTGTTGGAACCATATGAAGGTTGAAAGTTTGATCTTGGAGATATGCTCTTTCTACATCAGCGTCGCTCAAGTGTGCATCCGAATAGTATACTGATTGGAAGAAAAGAAGAACAGAAACCGAAAACCAGAATATAACTCGTCATGTATTGACCCCATCCATCATCTAGTTAACCATCAGCAGCAAGAACCTCTCCATCAACAGCACCGCTCAGACACAAACATCCCTCACCTCCAAATCTCCTTCCGAAACCCCTCCGTCAGCCTCTCATCCTCCCCATAAACCTCCTGCCACCCCGTAAACCCCTGCTCCAGCAGGCAAACCTCCTGCTCCTTGGGAGGCTCCTCGCCCAGCGACGCCAGCAGAGCGTCCCTCTCGCGGAGATACTTGAGCGCTGAGAAGGGCCCCCGCTGCTGGCTGAGCGCGCAGTGGAAGATGACCGTCTTTTTGTCCTTGACTTTGCGGATGAGGGTGGGCATGAGGGCGTCGAGCTGGTTGCAGGGGATGTTGGTTGAGCCTTTGATGTGGCCGCCTATGTAGTCTGCTCAGCGTTAGTCTAGGGTTCATATACACTGATGCCTAATATCATGACATTCATTTCCCCATGTTTATAAAGCGTCTCAATAAGGTCTATTCACTTGCACATCTAATCTCGCAAACAAATGAAAAAATGTCACTAAAATCATGTGCATCATACATACCAACATCGCGAACATCAATCACCGCAAAGCTTGGCTCTGCCTTTTCCTGCTCCTCCAGAATCTTCTCGGAAAGCGTCTTCGCAGACACCCTCTTCAGCGACGCAACCGTGTAATTCGACATGCCTCTAGCAACTGGAAAAGAACTCTTTACTGCAAAGGGTCGAAAGAGGTTCATATAAAAAGGATACCCGTTGGTTCTCGCCTTTTGTATTGTTGAATCCAAGATGGAGCTCGGCAGTGCTAAACAGGTTTAAGATGAAAGTGCCGAAAAGGCGTGCCTGGGCGCAACTAAGCTAAGGCGCCTCCCCGCCAAAAGTCACCGCCACGACCATTAAATAGCTCCTGGCTCCCTCCCGGCCATGCGATACGGCGTACAGGGCTGCCTTTTGCTTTGATGGGCACATGACTGTCTGGCCACAGAGATTCTGTAACAAACAAGGGGTTTTGTGTTTGTGGAATGTTCCCGTGTCCAGAACGCTCTGATCCTGGGCGGTTATTTGGCGGGCCGAGTGACCGCTTGTCAAATTGACTTACAGAGGGGTATCTGCGACTTTGCTTCACAAGCAGCTGCAGTAGAGTTTGGACGAGGAGAGCGACGAATGGACATGGCGTTTGATGACTTTGATTATTGTATCGAATTTAAGGGTATTATTTCTTGCATGCATCCCCTCAACTCCTTCGTATAAACAATGGCAGAAAAGTATGAATAACTGAATCAAAGGCTGCCTCCCCTTTCTTCTCTCCTCCCCCGTCATATATCATTGACAATATCATAGTTTAGTTGCCAGTCCCACTGCCAAAAATTCAATGAAGCAAATAAAAAAAGAAGCAGCAAAACCGCGACTTCTGCATGGAACAATATAGTGTATAATACTTCCACCCCTGTTTTACGCCTGGATACTCCCGAATACCGCATCAGCTCATGCCTTACCGACCCATCCTGCGTTGCTGAAAAAATCAAATATTCTCGCCCCCTTCTGAGTGTCAAGCCGGCAGATTTCTTTGGCTTGTTTTTTCTTAAGCGTCCCATTGCCCCTGATGGCTTCCTTGAGGATTTGCTCCTTGATCATCAAGTATGGCTTCGGCTGAAGGCGCACCACCTCACAAAGCTTCGCTTCCTCTGCTGTGAGAAGGTGCAAGTCGGGAGCGTTCTCCTGCGTCAACTGTAATGGCTGCACGCCAGAGATGGGCTGCGGGATATACTTTTGTTTGGTGGGACTGTGGCCGTTGATGCCGTTGACTCCATTGACGCCGTTTACGCCATTGGTATGGCCATTTGTCAGAGGTTTGGCATCATCGCCATTTGTCTCTCCGTCCCGCTGACGGATTGGCAGCTCAGGGGCAATGAGGAGAGCAGCTCCGCTTGGAGGTTCTGGAGGAGGGGCCGCCTTTGAACGCTGAGATGATGCCAGCCTCTCCCTATCCATAGACCCCATAGGTATAGACTTTTGTATCCGAGAAGCCTTTTCCGTCTCGTACTTTTCGCCGCTTCGGAGATCTCCAATGCGAAGGCTGCGCCACTCCTGGAGCTGAGCAATGGCTTGTCTTAGATTCAGCTCATCCTGCAAGCCTTGTGTGAAATCTTCAAAGTCTCTATGGTTCATGATGCGGCCAAATGGCTTTGCCCTCTGGAGCAAGTCTCTCTCCTCTTTGGTCTTCCTCTTTTCTATCTTTGTGTTTTCTCGATAATCTAACAGATTATGCTCGAAAACAACCTTTTTGCGCTCTACACGCTGTGTTAGTCGACAGTTGTAGATTTCCATCACCGTCAACTTGAGCTCCATCTCGGGCTCCAGTTCTCCAGTTCTTGGATTGAGTCCGTCACCAGGGTCGAACTGCATCAGCTGCACTGCCTCTTCTGCCTCATTGGCATACTCGGTTTCAAACTCGAGACGTCCAGGCATGTAACCTTGGATCTCGTGGCAACTAGGAACACTGGCCGTGGGTTTTGTTTTTGGTTGCAAGGCCGGTGCATTCTTCGACGCCTCTCTTCGCTCTTCGATGCGCCGCTTCTTGCGCGACTGGAACTCTTCTCGTGGGATTTCATTTGCGAGCTCGCAGTCATGAGGACTACATCTTTTGGGGAGCGGAAATTTGGGCGAGTCGACAAATGTACTGAGGTAGTGGTCGCGCACTTCGTCCTTTTCGCGAAAGCCGCCAATGTGGTCAGCGATATCCGCCCATGACCCGAGGCCATATATCTCGGCGCCCTCGAGCAGCAGCAATTCCTCGTCGGCACCCCATTCTCGCTCAAAGATGGGAAACGAATTCTGCTCAATTACACGGAACGAGTGCGTTGCGGGATCGTGGGTGTTGCGCGACTCGCCCTTGCCAAAGCACGGCACGCAGAGGTCGAAATCAGAGCATGCAGGGTCGGCACATCTAATGCGGACCTATAAGCCAACAGACGTGAGTCAGCAACCATTCAAAGCATATGTGGGCTATACAAGATAGAGTTGCAGATAGAGTGTCGATTGACTTACCGTCGAAGTGATGTCGCACGAGCAGACGTCGCATACGTACTTGACGCCACCCTCACCTCCCCTCGTCGCCGTCTTCTTGCGGATGACGCCCATTTCGCCGAGCGCTGCAGCCGGACAGGCGTCTGGCGCGATGCTGCCACCCTAGAAATGATTGGTGGAGCTGGTCGGAAAAACAGCGGCAGCCACGGCGCGGGCCACGGACGTGACTGGGGCCTGAAAAGAGTGTCTGGAGAAAGCGCGCGGCGCAGAGACGCTGCTGCAACGGTTGTTTTGATGGAATTCGCGGGTTTGCGGCGGCGGTTGATGGAAATGAGGACGGGCGCCGCCCAGGACTCGGCGGCCAGATGATGTTGGATGTCGCGATCCGGTGGAGCCAGGGATGCGCTGATGCGGCCCATGGAATTCGCTGGGCGGCTGCAGAAGGAGGCGAGCAGGCACAGGTGCGGTGCTAGCCAGATGCGGCTGAATACCGTCACGTGATATAAAATCATTATAAGTTTCGACTACTTCTTTTCGCCTTATTTCTCTGCGAATCTCCTAGAATCTTAGGTATAGAGTACTACTATCGCGCTTGTCCCTGTTGAACCGCTGAAAACCCCACTGAAGCCTGCATCGACTTGGCGAGATCAACAAGATGCAACTCTACTCAGATGCTTCTTCTCTTACACGTAAAAATAAAGTGATTTTACTACTAATATCAATATCATAGATGCCCCATAGAGCTCAATCAAATGTCATATGCATGCTACAGCTCTTATCAGCAATACGCATGTGAAAATCTAGACGGCCCTTTTCCCTTCCACTGTCCCACCCAGACACGATGCATCAAGCTCTAAATGGCGCACCCCAACTCTTGCGCAGTCCAACGTTGAACCAAGCTTGCGGGAATGCGTCATAGTGTAGCAGCAGCCTTGCATTCACGACTCGCAAAAGGATTGGCAAACGATGCTCTCTGTTGGCGCGCTTATATGCCTCGACCCGCTCGGCATAGTCCCGGCGCTCTAAATTTTAAGACGGAGCACGGAGCCTGACGTATTGGCCCGAGTTTTGGTCCTTGCCGCAAAAGATGCCCCCGGCCTTGGCTCCAAGTTTATTCTCCGAAGCAATATAATTTGATCTTTTGTTCGTATCTCACAACTTTATTATTCACCCGAGATCGTCTCTGTGATATATTGCGTCTTTCCGTCGGCATATTCCGCTGTCAATAGCCTTAATTTTTTCTCTTCTGCAGCCATGCCGGACCAGATCCTCGATGACATCTCCCACCGGAGGTACAACCCACTAACAGACAGTTGGTTGCTTGTCTCTCCTCACCGGACGAAGCGTCCCTGGCAGTAAGTAGAAGATGAAATAAGCTTTGAGAGAAGTAATAAAAGTGCGTGATGTACTGACTTTGCTTCTCTGCTCATAGAGGCCAGCAAGAAGGTGCCGCAGCTACCACTCTGCCCGCGTATGATCCCAAGGTATATCTCATCTTATGTTTCATACTTGGTTCATTCATCACTCATCTAACATGTCAAACAGTGCTACCTCTGTCCTGGAAACGCTCGCGCTGCCGGCGATAGCAACCCAAAGTATGAAAAGACATTTGCCTTTGTAAATGACTACAGCGCTGTCAAGGAGCAGCAGCCCGACTACGATGGCAGCCAGTCCGCAGATGGTAAATCTAACAGCCCTTCTTTTTGACCTTTCATAGCGAGTAAACACCATGCTGATTCAGATATACAGACTTGGAGTCACTCCTGCTGCGAGCTCAGAGCGTCAAGGGCGTGTGCTACGTCATGACATTCTCACCAACGCACAATGTCACTCTCGCCGACATGCCTCCAGCCGAAATCCTCCCAGTTGTTGACCACTGGACCCGGCTTTATGCCAACCACCTCTCCCCGTCAAACCCTCTCTCAGCAGTTGCCGCACAGCTCCAGCTATCCATCACAAAGGACGAGGCCCCCAGCCCCAAGGACAACTATCGCTACATGCAAATCTTTGAGAACAAGGGCGCGACTATGGGCTGCTCCAACCCGCATCCCCACTGCCAGGCCTGGACAACATCTACCTTGCCCGAAGAGCCAGGCAAGGAGCTCACACAAATGACAAAATACCGTCAGCAGCACGGAAGGCATCTGCTGGCAGACTACATCAAGCTGGAGCTGGCAAAGGAGGAGCGCCTCGTGTGGCAGAATGCCTCTTTCGCTGTGGTTTGCCCCTGGTGGGCAGTCTGGCCATTCGAGGTCATTATTCTCCCCAAGCGACACGTCCGCGCACTCGTCGACTTCACCGCCGACGAGCGGCTGCAATTCGCAGAGGCCATCCAGGAAGTTGCTCGACGATACGACAACCTGTTTGAGTGCCACTTCCCGTACAGCTCAGGCATTCACCAGGCGCCCCTGGACGGAACGCCAGAGGAAATCGAGAACGCCTATCTCCACATGCACTTTTACCCGCCACTGCTACGGTCTGCAACGGTCAAGAAGTTTTTAGTTGGCTTCGAGCTGATGGCGGAGCCGCAGCGAGATATCACTCCTGAGCAGGCAGCTGCTCGCCTTCGAGCTTTGGATGGACCGCTGTATCGGAATCAGCTGGGCTGAGCTAGCTAACCCAAGCTGAACCAGATAAAATGTTGTATAGGTAGGTATAATTAAGTAGATAAACAAGATAAAGGTTTTCCTTTCAACATATATAATTTCTCCAACTCGTTATTCCTACACTTTTATTTTCGTTCCCCCTAATGAACCAGCACACACGTCTTGCTTTACTCAAACTCGACATAGTAGCTTCGCACCATGGGCATCCAGATGAGCGCCGTCGTAGCTAGCGTAAAGGGAAAGATCTGGGGGAGCCCAAAGGTCATACTCTTAAACACAAACAGCTCGCTGGCGAAATGGCCCAGCGCCACCACGTACGTCCAGATGGCAATATTGTACATCGGACCGCTGTTCAGGTGGTACGCCGCATAGCATCGAACGATGGCGGTGATGATTGTCCACGTCCCGAACAGCCTTCCGGCGAGGGGCGTCAGCTGGTCCGCAGCCTTGGGGTCGTTCTGGGCATGGACCAGCTTGTCGGCTGAGTCTTCTGGGTTGAAGTTTGCGGACGCGGGAGGCAGCTTGGGATTTCGGATGAAGCGGCCGTTGTAGACGCGCCGTGAGAAGTGCAGGGTCGTGTAGGCTTGGAGGGAGTTGCCGATGGATACGACGGAGAGCTGCGGTAGAGATTTGGTGTTAGCTGGGGACGGGAGACGAAGCGGGGTGTTTGGTGGGAAGCAAAGGATTGGGATTGATGCGTACAATGAGCATGTAGTAGGGGAGAATGCCGTTGGCTTCCGGCAGGATTGACTTGAGCAGATCCATGGCTGAAGGTGTGGTTGGTGTTGTGTTGTAAGGAAATTGGAGTTGGAAGATCGAAAGATTCGGGACACTTGCATTAAGCTGCGGGTACCCTTGCTTAGAGCACTAACAGAAAGCAGCCACAATCACATCTTTGCAAGCACATTGCATCAACTGATAAAATCTTGATGATGATGCAACCCAATCGAAACGGTATATTGTTTCCCTTGATTTTCATCCTTTAAACTCCCTTTCCCTTTGCACTTAATGTGCTACTGCTGGTTGGGATATCTAGTCCGCCCGCAGTTTTACAGGATCACAAGTGATGAACAGTTTGTTCACATGCCGTACCACGTATGACAGTACTCACGCCTAACTGATTTTGATTAGAAAGGAGAAAAGAAAAAGAAACTTTGAAATTTGCAACACTATAATATTAGATGAGAATATAGGTAGTATCCAATCTCTGATTACTATCCCAAGCTGCTGCTGCCGGTACCTTGATCTAATCCAACGCCGCGGCTGGACCCAGAGCTTCTGCACGCTTTAATTGGCCCGCCGGCAGCCCAACGGGATTGAAAGTTGAGCTCCCACTAAAGCTCCCATCCCACCAAAATCTTCTCCCTCTGTTTACCTCCAACTTGCCACTGTTGTCACTCTGCGCAATCATGGCGTCCGTCACGAGCTTCCTCGAAAACGTGCCTCAGCCCGTCCAATGGGCGTTGGCTGGAATTGGTGCGCTGTACCTGGGATCCAAGTTCTTTGGCTACCTCCAGCTTGTCCTCAACTCATTCCTGCTGCCGGGCACCAATGTAAGAGCGATAGCCCCTCCTACTATTTACGGCGTGGAATTGGAATTTTCTTGTTGCTGACTGCGAGATAGCTCCGCAAGTATGGAAAGCCTGGCACCTGGGCTGTTGTTACCGGTGCCTCCGATGGCCTAGGCAAAGAGTACGCCTCGCAGCTCGCTGCCAAGGGCTTCAACCTCGTGCTCGTTTCTCGAACCCAGTCGAAGCTTGATACTCTGGCGAAGGAGCTTGAACAAAAGTACACCGGCAAGGGTCTTCAGGTCAAGACGTTTGCTATGGACTTTGCCCAGGACAACGACTCGGACTACGATAGGCTGCGAGAGCTTGTGCAGGATCTGGATATTGGCATTCTGATCAACAACGTCGGCCAGAGCCACAGCATCCCTGTTCCCTTCTTGGAGACTCCCAAGGAGGAGCTGCAGAACATTGTCACCATCAACTGCCTCGGAACATTGAAGACCACTCAGGTCGTTGCTCCCATTCTCCAGAAGCGCAAGCGCGGTTTGATCCTGACCATGGGCTCGTTCGGTGGCTGGACGCCCACTCCTTACCTGGCCACCTATTCCGGCAGCAAGGCTTTCCTCCAGCAGTGGAGCAACGCCTTGTCCGCTGAACTGTCTGATTACAACGTCGATGTCTACTTGGTCCTCAGCCACCTGGTCACGACCGCCATGAGCAAGATCCGCCGCACCAGCTTGCTTATCCCCAACCCTCGCGGCTTCGTCAAGGCTGCGCTGGGCAAGGTCGGAACCGGCAGCTACCAGACTGCGCCAAACACTTATACCCCCTGGTGGAGCCACGCTTTTATGCTATGGGTGGTTGAGAATGTGGTGGGCGTCAACAGCCCCTTGACAATCTGGTACAATAAGAAGATGCACATTGATATCCGCCGCCGGGCTCTTCGCAAGGCGGCTCGCGAGGCAAAGAAGCAGTAATTGGTCTTGGAATCCGCTTGCTTTGCTTTGGTGCTATCCGATTGAAAATTTGGGATAATGGAGTATCATATCATTAAATGTATTGTGAGGCAAGGTCAAATGGGGAATCGGCAGTTGAAATGCTTGAACAAACTGAGCCACGGTGGTTTGACTCGAGCTAGCAAGAGAGTACGTGCAGCTAGCTAAAGGAGATGAAGAAATAAATATATAACAACTACTTACTTTCCAGGAATAATATGACGAATTTCACCATTACATCGACCTACATAACAAAGTTCAAGGCGTCCAGCAGTCCTAGCCCAAATGTGTAGACTCACTCATAAGTGACATCATTGATCGCAAATTGGCAAAAACGGAAACAAAGAGGAAGAGAGTATCACCACCTGAACATTCACAAACTGGTTGTTAGCCCTCCACCTACCACATAATCTCATTGGGCCATAGGTACTCATTAAACCTTGCTCTTGCTCGTTGCGCCTCTTTCAAGCCCCGTGCTTCTTCGGCGGGAAGAATGCTTTCCCAAGCGAAGTTGTACTGGGCTATCTTCTCAAAGGACCAAGTTTCGTATAGCCCTGGAATGAAGCCCAGGAAAAACATCCGCTTCCTGTCCCACAATGCGAATCCCAGTCGGCGATAAGAAGTGAAGGTGACGCCTATTATGGGCGATGAAAGCATGTCGCTCGAGAGGCCTGCCCAGTATTCTATGTTGGTGGAAGGCCCATCGATGGCAGCACATGTCTGATCCCAGCGGGCGACTGTCGCTCTCGACGGTTCGCCTTTCATACCCTCCATTTCAGGCGGCAAATCGAGTTCAATCACTTTATTGGGATAAACCAACCTATAGCAATGGCCATCTTCCCATTCTTGCTGCTGAAGCTCGGGAAGAGGCGTTACCCAGCCCGCATCACTATAGCCCTTTAGTGGCCGAGGGAGGCGGTAGTAAGGTCCCTTTTGCTTCGTTTCTGGCTGCGTTTTGAGGCTTTCAAGATATACTATGACGGTTTTTGCCTCTTCAGCCGGGCCATTTATGACCGAATGATTTACGTTTTCACGGATAAAGTCTTGCGGCTTCTTGAATTCGGCTCCATTCTTAGGGTTTCTCCATTGAGGAGCTGACAGAATCATCTCATGGGCGAGTTGAACGAACCACAGAGCTCGTGAAACTCGCGTTTCTTCGACCCAGCTGGGCTGCCCGATGTCTGCTGTTACTAACGGAGTACCCTCAAAGTCAAGCATACAAGGAGGCGTTGGGTCACCGGGGTCGATGCAATTGCGAGTACTGTCGAGATATTTGGGTGTAAACGAAGGACTTCGTATGCGGGCGAGATAAAACTCCAAGCAGCCATGTGTGAGGACTGAGATGTGTCGGGCTGTTGCCACAACAGACCAGAGTATGTCACTAGGCGGCTTGTCGACTGTGATGGCAGTTGCGAGAGAAGCAGTAATTTTAGCCGTGAGATTGTCTAAGTCATCGTATTTAAGGCCGTTATCGGTATTCTTTGCCATGTGTTTATGAATAAAATAGACAAAGTCGTCTGGACACGCGAACAGTTCTTGAGAATTGCGCATCAGGATGAGGGCACGTATAAATTGTTGGATACCAGGAGCTAGGAGAGAGTCTGGAGAAGACAGGACAGATTCGGTGATGAGACAGGCGTATTCGTTGAACAAGCGCCATGCTTTTGGCGATGCCATGATCAAAGTATATAACGAATCGAGATCAGTTAACTGAGTCATGATTGCGAGTAGAGTTTCGGGTGCTAGGTCTTCTAGCGAAATACGAGACTGAACCTCCATTTCTGGGTCTTGTTTGCTGTCCATGTTTGAAGAAACGCAAAGTCTTTTGAGAGAGGCTTCCATGACTTCGTGTTAATGACTTGGGGAGCGCCTTCTGATCTTTTGATCCTTCGCTGTCTACTTAGGCAAGATATAGGGTGAATGCCTGTAAGACAAGACTCCAATAGGCCGATACGATGGCTGAATTTGCTGATATTCGAGCGTGATTATCTCTCAATGACTTAAAGGTGTGCACAATTGGACGAGAATAAATAAGTGTTTCAAGATCAAGACAAGAGGGGCCTTATAGCCTGATAGTTCCAATATATTGATTTGGGTGAAAGAGCTCAATGAAGAGTATCTCTCAGTCGGATGGACTGGAGCATCTTTGACATTCACTAGGTGATCAAAAAGTAAGTTGAAGAGGAAAAATCAGTTCAAATAAAGGTTATTTGAGAGTGATTTATATCCGTGGGAGGACTGGGGCGAGGAGCAACAGGATCTGCTTTTATTCCTGCAGGATGTAGTAGGTCATGTATTCATTCTCTGACAGCTTTCGACGAGTCGGGCTAAGATACATGATGGGGCTTCAAGAGCAAACAAGCGGAGGTACGTACCGCGAGAACAACAGCCCTAATACGGACTAGCGCAATTCGGCGCCCAGGACGGAAAAAAGCAGAGCTCTACCAACCTCCCAGAGTGTACACCAAAATAATCTACGACATCGAATCTTTTGCTCGCGGCGCTGCCATCGCCATCGCCTCCCTGCTCTTCGCCGCGCACCCACCACTCAATTCGCGATCGCGGGGGCCAGCTTCGGATTTGGACGCGAAGCTCCAGATTGCGCCACCCACGGCACGTGCAGCTGGTCCTTGATGGTCTGACCAGCGCGTTTCCTCCATCCGCGGCTCTGGTCCAGGTGAAGCAGCATCAACGCCACGATCTGCCGCCAACATGTCGTATCCTCCCGCCACGCCGATGCGCCCTGTGCCGGGTGCCTTTGTGAACACGCCGGCCATTGTCGCGCGTTACCAGACCTCGCACGACCCTGTCCGCCGGACACTCTTCCCCGTCAGCGAGGGCCAGAATGCCCAGACTTCATCTGCGGCGACCACCACCACAGCGCCTCTAGGCACGGCACCATCGAGCTCGACGGCGATGACGACGACGTCAGGAAATGTCGAGGGCTCTGGATTGTCTTCTCTGACGCCGCTGGCGCCTCCACGCGTCGAAAACATTCCCCCAGTCCTCAAGGCGGCCAAGGCCATTAATGCTTTCCTACAACAGGACGAGAGCTTTCCAGATCTAGATTCCTACTGCAGACGTAAGTTGACATGCTGTTCTCACTCGATGGGAAGACAGAAAAGACGACGCGGGCTAACAAGAGACTGTTGAAAGAGGGGGCATCTTCCGACTATGAGCTTCCCGGCGCCGATTCCGCCTGGGCTCCCTTCCAGAAGACGAACATGTACCCGATCCCGAACCAAGTCTTCGACCACTACAACGCGGGCCAGCTCCAAACCCTCATGGGACTTTTCGCTGAGATCAATCATGCTTGGGTCGTCATTGATAATTCGCTTTTCCTCTGGGACTATACCCACTCCGACCCCGAGCTTATTGGCTTCGAAGACCAACCGCACACGATCCACGCTGTTGCCCTGGTTCCCCCCAAGCCTGGCATCTTTGTAGGCACAATCTCACATATCCTGGTTGTGGCGACATCCTCCGAGATTATCCTGCTCGGCGTGTCTGCCACAGACACGTCTGCCGGTACCAAGAACGTCACCCTGTACCAGACGAAGATGGTCCTGCCCATCCGTGGCAACGACATCCGCATCATCAGTGGCTCTGCCGACGGTCGTATTTTCTTTGGCGGATGCAGCGATGTGGACATTAACGAGCTTTACTATCAATCCGAGGAAAAGTGGTTTTCGAATCGGTGTGGTAAGATCAACCATTCGAACCCTGGCTGGTCCTCCGTTGTCAGCTTGCAATCCAGCTTATGGGGTCACAACGACCCGGAACACTTGGTGGACATTGTGATTGACGATACGAGGAAGCTGGTTTACACTCTTTCAAGCACGTCGACCATTCGAGTCTATCACATGGAATCCCCTGAACGGCTAAATAAGGTGATTGAGAAGACGAAGCTACACTGCCTTCGAGACATTGCACACATGATTACACAGTCAAAACTCTTGACTGATCGGACCAACTTTGTCTCCATCAGCCCCATCTCGAAGCAAGAGGCTTCGAAACTTCATCTCATGGCGCTAACCGATACTGGCTGCCGTCTTTTCTTCAGCGCTACTAATGCTTCATCTTACCTATACGGATCTCAGGCCAACCTAGCCCCCCAGAGCATGCAGGTTCAATTCATTAAATTCCCTCCCTCGGCGGCTGCCCGACGATCAACTCAGTTTGGAGTGGGCTCTCAGCCTTCAGGGGAGACGGTGGTTGATCTTGATTCGACTCTGTTGGTAGCAAGCAGACAGGGCGCTCGATTCCCGCCCGGATTTTTCTTGGACTTTGTGAGCAAGAAGGATGACCCCAATTCCGACTTGCTGTTTGTGGCCGGCCCTGAAACGGGAAGAATAAAGCGGACGTCTCCTACTACCCCCCTAAGATACTTTGAGCAGGCAAGCTGGATTGATATTGGCAGCCGAGCTGAGGCTGTCGGCTTAATCACGAAACCCTTTGCGGCCGCTAGCCAGCCCGTCGGATTTGGCAATGAGCTGGCTGTCCAGTTTGACGAGCCTCCTAGCGAATTTGCTGTTCTTACTAATACGGGAATTCACGTTATCCGGCGACGACGATTGGTGGATACTTTTGCGGCTGCTATTCGAGATTCTCCCGGAGACGAGGCACTAGATCTCATGTGCCGTCGTCTCATATTCCTCTATGGCCGTGTAGAGACGGTCTCAACGGCTTTGGCTGTCGCCTGCGGTCATGGAGACTCCCGGCGAGGCTCTGTGAAGGCGATTGATCAAGTAACCGAGGACCGAGCAAGAGCTCTCTTTGTCGACTTTGGTGGTCAACCTACGATTGTAGAAACTGATGGATCATCTCTCACAACAGACTCGGTTAAGCTGTCATCCCGGCATGACGCATTGGCCATGTATTTGTCAAGATTGATCAGGAAGCTCTGGAAAGCTCCCGTCATCAACGCAAGCGTTGCTCCCAACGGGACTATTTCCGTGTCTTCATCGATTCCTCCTGCTAAGCTCATCTCCACCCAGGAGAACCTTGAGCGGCTAAGGAAATTCATTGAGTCTAACAAGGGCCTCATTCAGGGGATGTCAGGCCCTTCTGACTTACAAAGAGTTGCCAGCCGACAGGAGGAGGTGGCGCTGCAGGCAGAGCACCAGGCACTGCATGCGCTCTCAAAACTGATGGAAAGCATATCAGAAGGCATTTCATTTGTGCTTATGCTCTTTGACGAACGTGTGTCAGACATCTATGCCAGACTGGACGATACCTCTCGGCAGCAACTCAGGGATTTGACATATGAGAAGCTCTTCTCACAAACAGATGGCAAGGATCTTGCCAAGCTGTTGGTCAAGGCCATCGTCAACCGCAACATTGAGAGTGGCTCAAACGTTGAGACGGTAGCAGACGCGCTAAGGCGGAGATGCGGCAGCTTCTGCAGCCCTGATGATGTAGTCATCTTCAAGGCCCAGGAGTCGCTGAAGCGAGCGTCTGAGCAGCCGCCCAACACCAACCAGTCCAGGATCCTCCTCAATGAGAGCTTATCCCTGTTTCAGAAAGTAGCTCGCAGCCTGACATTCGGTAACCTACAGGTTGCCATCGCGCAGTACATTGACATGAAGTACTACGCCGGCGCTGTGCAGCTGTGTCTCTACGTTGCCCGAGAGCAAGATAGAGGAAACACGGCCTTGATGTGGATCAACGACGGCAAGCCTGCGGCTGATCCTCGCGCCAACGCCTTCAATGAGAGGAGAAGAGTTTATGATCTCATCCACGAGGTTCTGCGACACCTTGATGCCGCCTCAAGTATGGAACCGCTGACGATTGACGGCCGGCCAACACTTATCGCTACTAAGAGAAACGAGGCGTACGAGGTGGTCAACGGGTCAGACGATGAAGTCTTCCACTTTGACCTGTACGAATGGTACATTGAGCAGGGTTGGACCGAACGGATACTGGGCATCGATTCTCCACACGTCATTACCTTCCTGCAGCGGCTGGCGGGCACCAACGTGGAGCATGCCGACCTCCTCTGCCGCTTCTACACTAACCGAAGCCGCTTCTTCGATGCAGCTGAGGTACAGGCCGAGCTGGCCAGCTCCGACTTTCCGCTGAACATCAAGGACCGGCTCAGGCTCCTCAGCTTGGCAAAGGCCAATGCCAATGTGGCAACTGTTGGCATCAGTCGACAGCAGCAGCAGCGACTGAACCACGAGGTGACGGATCTGCTGGAAGTTGCCAACATCCAGGATGATCTTTTGGGCCGCCTGTTAGCGGACGATAGAATCGATGCTGAAAGAAAGACTGAGATTGAAAAGGCACTCGATGGAAGGATCATTAGCCTTTCAGATGTAAGAACATTTCTCACTAAGCATTAATCATTTTATGGAGCTAATATTATTTTGTGCAGCTTTTCAACGATTACGCCGATCAGGCCGGATACTATGATTTGTGCCTGCTGATCTACCACACTGCCAACTACCGCAACCCTACGACCATTGCATCAACATGGGATAGCCTGATCCAGCAGACTCACGCCGAAATCATGGCGAAACATGAGGCGACGGCGGCCGGCATGTCACTGCCTCCCTTGCCGTACGAAGCCGTGACGAGCAAGATTCAAAATATTGCTCACCACACATCATTGGACAGCTTCATCTTCCCGATCCAGACCCTCCTGCCGCAGTTATGTCGGTATGCCGTCACCTACCAGCAGGATGCCACCATTGGTGCCGATCCTACGTGGCCGGTGCAGCTATTCCTGTCCCTGGGCGTGTCCCACGACATGATTGTGCGCGTGCTCGAGAACATCTTTGACACGCAAGACTATGGCTTTAGCGGCATGGTGCGCAACCGCATCATCGAGATCATCGTCTTCGTGGTGAACGATTGGGTGGCTGAGGTACGGCGACGTGGCGGCGCAGCCAAGGGAGGCTTGCTTGGGCCTTCCATCAGCGACCTCCTGCAACGTTGCGAGGCTGCCCTGCCGCCGGCAGGCCAGGGCCACAACGACGGCGGTGCAAACCTGGCGGACATCCGACGCGTGCTGAGGATGCTGCGGAGAGAGGTGGCCGGGCTGGTGGAGCGGCTGCCAGCAGCGAGCACGAGATTTATGTGAGATGTGAGATGTGAGCGGATCCCTGGAGTGGACTCTTTTTTGTTACCTTTGCCTTTATTTTGTCTATGTATGCGGTAGCTGCATTTGGGGGAGGGGGAGGAGGAGGATGGTGGTAATCATTTGTCCGGCTTGTTATTCATCTTTTTATTCCTTTCTCGCTTTGTTTACTTGATTTGAAATGAAGAGAGAAAAGAATAAGGAAGGGAAGCAAAGAAGAGGAAGCGAAAGAAGGAAAAAAGGAAAGACGGACATGTAATCTCTGGTTTTATTGTGAAATGGGGCGCCAAATGGAGGGGGTTAAACAAAGGGTCAAGATTCTTAAATTTGAAAAGATTATTGTATAAGCAAGAAGGAGACAAAGACAGAGACAGAGATGACGCATAACACGAGATACACAAGAGGGCGAACACACGCACACACGGGGCATATCATAGTAGGTATGTATATGCGCGTGTATAAAGTAGAAACGCAGACTAGGTTTTAGTTTTCTTTCAAGATATGTATGTATGGAGTATTAGTCGCATAGTATTGTTATGCGATGGTTATAGAAGAGATCGGAGAAGCGTGTTTTACCACTTTTTCCATCATTCTTTCCCCTTGTTAGTGTCTAATGTGAAGCCTTGTGTTTTTTCCTGTTTGTTATGATTGCGTTGTAAGTGGGCTGGGTTGCTGCTGGTTTGCCTTGAATTTATGTCTCATGGATGCCCAAAAGCGTTTTCATCCAGTTAAACAAAAGTGTCGCCCAAAAGAAGAAAGTGTTGCGGTGAATATTGACCAGTAGGAAGCTGCATAAGCGAGTGAAAACGCATCAATTGGATCCCAGACTCTTGAGATAGTATAAGCCAGTCAAAAGGCTTTGTTTACGGCAAGGCGAGCGGATCTGCGGATTTGATAGGTTGGCGTTGCGTTGTTCTGCGTTGCATACATTTACGAGCCTGACCGCCTCACTTTTTGTTCTAGCAAATAACAGGTATCTAGAAATAGCTCTCAGAGCTGCCGCCAATAGAACCCCCTGTTCCTCCCAGCTTTCGTCAAGCTTCTATCACTTTTTTTTTCCTGCTTCTTAGCTACATACTTGTAGGTGATGCTGCATGTTTGGGCCTATTTGGGCGTGGAGGCATGCACGGAGACCGGGCAGATATGCCAGTTGTAAGCATGCGCTTCCCGTTTGGGGATGCAGGGCCGGGCATGGGCGTTTACGTGGCATGGCTTGAGTCGGTGGTGAGAAGCTGCAGGTACCTTTTTGGGGTCTTTGCCTGTTGGTTCGCGTGGTCTGCTGTTTCTGTGTAGTGCTGTGTGCCTTTTGGACTGGGTATTTCGGAAGTGAAGCGAGGAGGGTCTTGATGTTATGCTGTTGTGGAGAAGAGGCGAGGTTATGTTACGGGTATATAAGAGTGAGTTGGTCGCTGCTTTGTTTTCGACTTTATCAACATTCAATCTTTTAGAGAAGAGGAGGAGGAGAGTTACGGAGCTGGTGATCCAGGCTCTGGGGTGAGAGTCTGCCAGCTGGTTCTGGCATTAACTCGTTTCATTCATTCTTTAAGCAACCTACTTGCACAATGTTTCATTTGTTTCCATAAGGACTGAGTCCTGACATTTATTCCTTTGAAAGGATTTTATACTCTTATCATTTGCTCCATAAGACGATTGAACCCTTCTACTCTCGCCAATATGAAAACCCTACTCTACGCTATACCTCAAACATGAATAACACCTGATGCGATAGCGAGTACCACAGCGTCGGAGTCATCAATTGCACGACTCCGTACCGTTCTTAACTAAATACGTTTTTTTCTGGCCGGAAACCCTCTGTACGCCAGCCCCCACTTTTCGGCTCCGATTCGACAAAGACCGTTCAGCACCGGATCGACCGATCACCCACGTTTTTGAACAAAATATTACGGCTCTTACTTTCTGGATCAGCGCTCGTCAACAAGAAGACTTGCGAGATTCAGGGAGCGGGCAAGAAGCCCAGCCTCAAGGGCAGTTTGCCAAAGTGAAGAGCCGGATTAGGAGCTCTAGGAAGTGTCCGCCAGGTCTCCCGTAGGCAGGAACACACAGAGTTCTTCAATGAAGAGGAAGGAAAAAGAAGAAGAGAGAGGAAGCCGGAAATTGTTTCTATAATTAAAAAAAAATTGGAATTGGCAGCAATGGTTGTGCTTTTGTTTCTTGGATTGCATGTAGCTTATGCTAGCTAGGATGGCCGCCTACGTCAAGCGGTTAAGTGTCATTGACAGTTAAGCCACTCAATCCAACCTTGATACCAATTGCCGGCTTACATTCTCAATACGCAAAATCTCACGTAGAAAAGTTTGAAATACGCTCACTGATAAAGTGTAACCATAAACGGACTCGCAAACAATGCGGAAACATTGATATTAGAGTTTTGGTGGCCGGGGTAGCGCACGGTGACTTCTCGGATACTTGCGCCTCTTCAACAACAGAAAGTTACATGGGTCTTGCAAGTATAAAGAGACCGATAAAGAATGATCATCAAATGTTCCTCTTCGAATGGTATCTGCTTCTTGAATGGCACGATTTATTCGATATCTGAACAAACAATCTACGTTTCTGAAACTTACAATGGCTGCCACAGACGACATTGAAACCATGGCAAAGTCCATGTCTGCGCACTTCAAAACGCTGCCGCAGCAGACACCCACGTTCGAAAAAGACTTCATAGACGTCTCGCGAGGAGTCATGAGACTGATTGCCGAGCCGCTGGTCAATGACATTGGCCTCAAGGGCAAAGTCACCGAGCCTGTGAAGCTGCTGGACAGTGCGTGTGGAGCTGGCGTGGTGACGCAGGAGGTGCAAGCTGCGCTGCCTGATGAGATTCTTCGGTTGAGCTCGTTTACCTGCTCGGACAGCTCTCCGGCCATGGTGGATGTGGTGAAGAAGAGGATTGTGAATGAGAAGTGGGTGAATGCAGAGGCCAAGGTGCTGGATGCCATGGTGAGTAATATGCGTGTTTGTCTTGATATATGGTTTATGCGGCTAATCTTATATATGCTTCGTAGGACACTGGCCTTCCGGAGAGCTCATTCACCCATGTGGCGATTGCTCTGGGACTTCACATCATCCCAGACCCAGATGCCGCTGTGAGAGGTAAGACTGATGAAGCACTGTGGCTATTCAATCAGCTTCAACCTTAGTATATGCACTCACTTACATTATTCCCCTAGACTGCATGAGACTGCTCAAGCCAGGCGGCAGATTCGGCGCTTCCACATGGCCCAAGAGCAACAGCACCATGTTTTGGATCCCAGACATGCGCGAGGCAATAGGATCCCTCCCCTTCGATGCGCCCATCCCAGATCCAATGCCCATGCAAATGCACAAGTCCGGCCACTGGGACGACGCAGCTTGGATCGAGGGGCATCTGAAAGAGCTGGGGCTTACCAACGTGACCGTCAAGGAGAACCGGGGCACGTACAGGGTTGAGAACGCAGCAGACTTTATAAAGTGCTTTGGAATGATGCTGCCGTGGGTGATGAACACTTTTTGGAGCGAGGAGGTGAAAGAGGCGCATTCGGTGGGGGATGTGAGGGAGATGATCAGGCAGCATCTGGAGAAGAAGTACAACGGCGAGGGATGGGATATTGAGTGGCTGGTGATTACCATGTCTGGAACAGTGGATAAATGAATGGCTGGCAGTGTTGAGTCTTTATTGTAGGTACAATTATACAAGTGTGACAATTGAAAAGGCGTAGATGCCATAACAAGAGTTGTCCATGTCAATTTGATGCACAACATGAAGTGTTAAATCACCGCTGTAGTTGGTTGAACCAAGTCCACATGCACTGTAGTCGCCCAGCCACAGCCTCCCACGCTTGTGGCGCAGGGCTGTGAAATTAGCTCCCTTGCCCCCTGCGCGCATCTTTGGCATGTCCCTCCAATATGGGACCAGATCTCGAGCTCATGACACGCCGCGGACAAGAAAAGGGATCTGCTTGACCATTGCCGCAGCGAAAACCAGCAGATGGATCGCCACATATCCTGAAATTGAACCTGGCGGTAGCGACGCAGACGAAGAAGAAACAGAAGAAGCAGCAGCGCCGAGCAGCAGCCAACATCTCCAATCTCCAATCTCCAATCTCCAATCTCCAACCACGATAAGCTTCCATCACCACATCGCCATCAATGCTGTTTGCCGTCGTCGCAGCGCTGGGCGGCCTGGCGTCGTTTGCAGCCGCCAACGTGCCTCTGCCGTCGTACCACTACGGCGCGCCCATCCACGTGGAATGCATGAACCGAAGCTCGTGAGTTGTAGAAGAAGAAGCTGAAGCTGAAGAAGAAGCCAGGTGCTAACCTAAAGACCAGTGACACCGGCGAGCACATCGAACTGGACAACCATCAGCTGCAATGGATCCCCTTCCCGACCTGCAACGAAACCGGCGAGCCGCTGCAGTTCCACTACGGCGTCGAGGGCGAGGTCAACTGCACCATCCCCCTCATCACCGACCCCTTCTTCCACCTGCTCGAGTTCTACATCCACAACGATGCGCCGCTCTCATGCCGCCTGCCCGCGCGCCCGGCGCCGCACGTCGAGGTCATTGGCGAGAAGCTGCCCGACCAGGAGTACATCCCGCTCATCTTCGCCCTGGCCGGCACGCTGCAGCTGAGCCACATGCACATCAGCACGCACATGAACGTGCTGCTGCACAGCATGCCCAAGCACCACATGCACAACCACGACAGCGGCGTGCTCGACTCGGCCGTCTCCTACAGCACCAGCCCGCTGAGCCACATGACGGGGTCCTTCACCAAGAAGCTCGTCATTGGCGACCCCTTGCCGTTTAGCTTCTCCGTGCGCTGGTTCCCGACCCCGATGCTGCCCAAGACGGAGGGGCGGGTGGAGTGGCAGGGCCTAGGCGGGCATATCTATGCGAGCACCGTGTTTTACAGCCTCGTGTCGTTTATTGCTGGCCTTTTGGTGGCCGGTATGTATACTCTGGGAGTGATTCTGCCGCGCAGACTCAAGGGGAGGTCTATGGGCGGAGCTACGCCGCTGGGATACGGGGTGGGTAATGGATGGGGATACTCGAAAAGAAAGGATTAGGTGGTTGCTTTGCTTGGGACGGTGGATAAATGCAAATGGATGCATTTAAACTGTTTTGTATGATGGGGCTTGGAGTTTGGGTGGCGATCATGTATTAAAAAGGGGGCATCTATCTATGCTGAGCTCCTGGGCGGTTGGTTCTATACATTGTAATATTCTTATACTACGACAATGCAATTCTTTATTCAAACTCGGACGAGACAAGATCCAAAATGATGTATTTAGCTTCTTCTTTTCAAGACCACTTTTACTGAGTCTTTGCCTTTGCACCAGGCTCTCGAACCCGAGGCAAGAGCCGCAGATACATGTCCACAGCCAACAGCGCAGCTACACCCGTCAGCAAATGTGAAGCATATTCCAAGCAGAAGAAGAATTAAGACATGCAAAACTTACGGATAACAGCAAATGGTAGATATGTCCCATACAGCAGCGACGCCTTCTTATCCTCGCTCACCATATCGACGCCCATATGGAGCAACTCAAAACAGCACGCCGCAGCCCCCATAAAAGTGACCGATCCAAATGCCAGTCCAGCCAGCTCAGCAGGTCCCGACGTGCCTCTTTTAGAGGCCAGTTGAGAGACGAGATACGCTGCCAGCGGGAGTTGGACGAGGCCCTCGATGTACAGGAAGATTTGGAACCAGGGCTGGTGAGAGTCGTGGGCGAAGAAGGGATCGCCGGTGGAAGAGACGTAGAATTTGCGAAGAGAGAGGAGGAAGTGCAGGGGAGCAGAGGGAGATTGATAGAGGGATTTGGGGTAGAAGGCGACGAGGTCGAGAGCTGAGCATTGAATTGTGAGCGACTGATATATGTTCAGTAGGCAGGGAGAATGAGATTCTTACCGAGCATGCCAAAGAGCTGAGTCCCAATGATGAAGAGGTACAGCCAATCACGCAAGGCTTTTTGCTGCGCCATTGTGGAAGGTGAACACAGTAGTTTTTGTATTCTGAATAATTAAAAAGGCGTTGATATGCTGAATCTTATGATTCGTGAATTTTTTGCGTGGCGGCGATGTGGTGAGAATGTTGAGCTGGCGTTGAAAACGTGGGGAGAGCTTTTGGAGCTATCCCTGTTAGCGGATTGGCCAGCCAGAGAAACGCCAACGGGATGAGTTTTTGGCCAGCGACTGCATCGAACTATACAAATGTCCATTCATGAACATGGTATGGCGAAAGATATGGATATTTACATCAGAATCAATTGAAAACATGTTAATTGATTTTTTTCCAGGTGATATGGATGGTCAGATGTATGGTGCCTGCTTGAAATTATAAAAGGCATCCAATTAAAAGGCGTGATCGTTCATCAAGGAATATGTAACAGTAACAACAACCGATTCAAAGCATGAGCGTCAAATTCTTACCAATGCCTTAATCGTTATACATCTTTAGTCCACAATTTTCAGATATATTCAACCCAAACTTCTCACATTCAAGACAGCCAAAAGCATCCCAATTCCAGGGTAACTCCCCCATCCCCAAACCCCAAAACCATCCCAACGCGGCTCCTCATCTCCGGCGTACAACCTCACCATCGCCCCAAATAAAACACTCATTTAACATCTCGCCACCAAATACGATCCCTCGTCCGACTCCAGAAGAAAAAAAAAAAAGCAAGATCCCTCCTCCCTAGAAACACAAAAAGCAAAAAAAAGCCGAAAAATGACATGTCGGGTTCATCGGTCTTTAATATGTAGACCCTTCCCCCCCAGACTTTCTCAAAGTGACATTTCTACCCGTGCCGCGGCTCTGGGTCCCGATATTCCGCGGAAAAAAGTGATCGACACAAACAAAAGGAAGAAGATGAGGGAGCAAACTACATCACACGAAAAAAGAGTCGAGGCCAATCTTGATTTCCCCAGAAACATTCTAATGTGTGTCCGTCCGTGCTCTCTTTCTTGGGTTCACGCCTTCATTAAAATGACGCCCTGGCTCTTCCAACACAAATGTGACAAGTCAGCCGAGCTACATTCTCAGGCAACTTGTTTGGACGAAACAGCTTGAGATTCCTCGAAGCTCACTAGCATCGCCAAGAAACAAGATTAGGCGGAACTCTAAAAAACTCTAGTTCCAACGACGCTAAACGATGCCCCTGTCTTGTCAAGGGATGAACATCAAGAAGAAGACTAGAAGCTACCAGCCGAGCTGAACAGCGGTGCTACAAGCACCAAGTACTACTTCCTATATACCGTCCATATCACCTCTCACCTCTATACCTTGATACCAAGGGGGGTGAAGGGAGCAATATCCGCGTCAAGCAAAGTGTTCAAGGCAATGTGACACTGCACTATGCAATCGAAACATCTTAGATGAGGCAACACCGGTCTGATCTTGCCTGAGAACCCCTAGTCTTAGCGTTGTCATGCCGTCCCGGCCGTCGTTCCGGTAGGCCCTAGGCTTCTTTTCTCTTCTTTTTCTCTTATGGTCTCCTACAATACCAGAAAGTGCGGATATCGAAGAGTGGTTAGTCGATACGACGATGAGAGGATATAAGCCCAATCATCTCAGAAAGAAAAACACATCTATGATAGTGGAAAATGATTGGCTACGTCAGTAGGTTCTCTCACTTAGGCGGCGGCCTCTCTATTATACTTCACCTAGACATGTAACGTGTATCACCTACCTGGATTAACATGTATTGATGTACGCGCTAGTACGCAGCCAAAAGAATGCGGCTCGCCTCCCCGGAACCGCCCGTCGTCCATGGCGCTGTCTCAATCAGATACAGTAGAAGAGTCAAAACAGAAAACTCCGACTGTTGTTGATCCTGCAGAAGCCGCGGACGGCCTTTCTTCTCTTCCGGTGGAAATGTTTTCTCACCTGAAGCTCACCTGAAGAATGAAGGGAGAGGCGGAGGGAATAAAAAGGAGAAAAGCAAGAAAAATCTCGCTTCTGCTACTTTACTACTAGTTGACCGTAGGCAAATTATGCCAATAAAGCCAATAGCTTTTAGTGCTAGCCCCCCATCTAATCTTTATGTCTCGTTCTTTATTATGATTGTTATCATGGGTCATAGCTATCTTTTGAAAAAATAGGGTGCATCGTCGAATAATTTGCGCGCGATTAAAGGGCTGCTGCTGTCATAAGCGATCCCCATACCCGGTGGGTGGGATCATCTCGGCCGCGTGGTTCGAGTGGACACAGGTCATGGCAGGCCAAGTACATAGATACAAAAAGGAAAATGCTCCCAAGTTCCTGGTAGTGGTTGTGTTACGGAGCACCACTCTGAGATTTGCCTCCGTACACTGTCCTCCGGGTGGGTGGTAACACTGGCCCCCAATATACGCAAGGTTAATTTCGAGTGTCTCAAAGAGTGGTGTGGGAATGTGACATGTCTGGGGCGCATATGCTTCGCCGATCTGTCTCGGGGATAAAGCATTTATGGTGCGTGAATGAGATGGGAGGGAGGGGAAGAAGGGGAACCTTCTGCCCACCAGAATCTGCTGAACCGAAGTGGACCATAGTGGCAAGGGAAGAAAGGGGAAGAGAGAGACACAAAAAACAGCAGAGAGGGGCAGCATCTGCGCTGAGCTCACAGCCGGGAGCTGGTGTCTGAGGCCGAGTGAGTCTCAGATGGATATGATGGTGGAATGCAGCAAAATGTGACTGTGTCTCACTCTAGGACGCTCTTTCGGGAAAGACTTTGCTTCAATCTGTCTCTTCATCCCAGATCGGATGCGACCTGCGGCGACAGGTTTAATAAATCAGTAAATATAGAACCAGCCATTAGCCTGTTCAGCCTGGATCGATACAGATGCGGCGATCTTATGCATCTACTTTAACGTGACTGAGACACAAACGGGGTGTCGCACCGTCATGTGATCGGCAGAGCTCGATGTCCCGTCCAATATAACAAGTCGATTCAATGATTGTTATACCGGCTCGGGCCCAGCATGGCCCCGAGAGTTGAGATGGATGGTGGCACAATCTCAATCAAGCCCAATCTGCGCACCAAGGGGCAAGCCCCTCAGCTTTCTCCCCTCATTCTCGCTCCTATATCGCCGTTCAAGGAGTGCCTAACGCCTTTAGCTTCCATGTGCCGCCACATGTAATGCGTAGCTAGGAACAGTAGTGCGGCGTGTAATTCAGGACTTGAGCAAAACAATTTAATGTCCGATTTGCCGCTGCTGGCTATACAAATTGGCATGTTAAAGCCGCCGCCGCAGTGACTAGCTACCCACACTTACACGTTTTTAATGGTCAGTGCTCACGTGTGTTCAAGTTTCATTCGTTTTGTTGGTATCATCATAGGTATACGTGAAATCGTCGTTTGTAGTGTAGATCGGCCTGGATATGGCTGTACTCGAAAAGCAGGACTGAAACATTTTAGCACTCATGTACAAAACAGCGACTATTATTTGCTGGTATACGAGAGGTCTTACTTTCTGTGGGATACTTGATACACAATACTAAAGACCGAAAACCGAAAACGTCCGTCGTTGAATCGCCTTTGCATCAGCATGTCTTGGTAGTCGGAGTGTTTCTTCCTACATGGAACTATACTACGTGTGCTTTTATACAATCGCGTAATAGCAGCGTCAAATGAGCCGAAAGAGAAAAAAAGTGATACGTTCACATCAAGAGAGCATTGCGATCCCACAGCCACCATTAGGGCAGGTGTTATGAGTGTAAAGACCAGATGATGATAGCATGTTACTTCAAGTGGATATGTGACTCTGCCTGTGATGCCGAAAGATCATTCCTGAAAGATAACAATCCATTAAACGTGAATGAGCTCTTCTCGCAAAGCGATATTTCTGAGATAACGAACGAAAGGGGTCAATTTGCTATGCACCCGGCGTGTACGGCATGGATCATGATAATTCTTTTCTCCTCCTCAAGGCCGATGTGGTATTAAAGGCCTCATTTACTGAATGAGGCAAAAAGACACCACTCTTTCATTTCTTCTTGAGGAATCCGTTGACACCCCTAACCTTTTCTTCGGTGCCCATTGTGATGTAGTAGAGGGTCCTCTCGTATTCGTCATCACGCCCAAGGCTGTCGGCTATCGATGGCAAGAGAAAAGACAAGTTTTGCGTCAGTGATTACGAAAATGGTGATGGTGACAAAAGTTCAAAGGAGGGATCAAGGTGTTCTTACCACGGCAGATGGCATCTTTGGCAAGCTGCATAGCTTCGGTCGCATTGGCGGCTAGATCGGCGGCCACCTTGACAGTATTTTCAAGCACCGTGCCGTCTTCGAAGAGTTCACAAACGAGGCCATGTGAAAGTCCTTCCTCGGCAGAGATAGGTTTGCCCAAGAGAATTGTACGCATTGCCTGAACAGGTGGTTAGGGTTAACAAAAGTATTCCAGATATGTTTGTCCAATGAGACCTTGGGCCAGTAGCAATGGCTCCCGCATCCACACCTGTCTTCGGAAAGTAGCAAAAGTACCGCGAGTGCTGCAATGGAACAACAGCCACACCAGAGTGCAAAATGGAACCAAAACAAAACACAAATACCAAGATAAGAACAAAACTTCGGAAATTTTCTAGAAGCTGTTGTTGAAAGCGTACCTTGAATTTTCCGAGCGCAGCTGTGAGGCGCTGAGTGCCTCCGGCGCCGGGAATCAGGCCTCGTTTGACTTCTGGCAGCGCAAAGTAGGTTCGAGTTTGAGATGCAAATATCATATCGCACTGTGATTGCAAATTTGTCAGCGCACGCTATTCATAGTCTTCAAAATTGGTTGGGCTATGCATATCTGTATGTTTATCGGGCGATACGAAGAGGCGAAGGAATGCCGGCCGAAAATGCCCAGTTAGGAAGGACGAGAGAACATTCAAAGATGCAGATTTTCACGTGAAAATCAGGAGCACTCACCATAAGGGCAACCTCGAATCCACCCCCAAGCTGTAAAACGGCAACCCCACGTCAATATATCAAGCATGCAGAGTGCCAGGGTGTCATGCGTACTGCAGGTCCTTCGACAGCTGCCAGAAGAGGCTTCCGAACTGCCGCCATGCCGTTGCAAAGGTTCTCAAGATATCGACATGATCTAGCGCCAGCCGCGTCGAGCGCTGCGATATCCTGCAGATCGGCTCCAGCTGTTATGCAGGGCCGGGGTCCCGGTCATGATTAGTTGGGGGTTCATCTCCAGCAGGTCTTGGAAACACGTGAAATGGGAACAAGTGGGTGGAAGGCAAGAGACGACTCGTATAAAAGTCAGAACTTCGTGTAAGTCAGCGCCCAAACTTACCTGAAAAAAAGCCTCCAGTGCCAGTAAGCACAATGACTTTGACTGCCGGATCTTTAGAAGCCGTGGACAGCGCATCAAGAAATTCATTCAAGAGCTCTGTAGATAGGGCATTCCGCTTCTGAGGACGATTGAAAGCAATGACTCTAACACCCTCCACAAGAGAGGAAGTGTGTATGAGCTTTCCAAGGGAAGATTCAGATGCGGACATGGTGACGAGATCGCCGATCAATCCGCTATAGCCAAGAACCTTGCACGTTGACACGTATATGGGATGCGACTTGGGTAGCTGGCGAAACTGTTGGAGGGAAAAGGCGATTGGAAGGAATATGATAGCAGATTGGGGTACGGTTATTGGGCTGCAGAGGCCAGGTTGGCGGGGACGTCCTATATAGGGCCATGCGAAACGAATGGCACGGTAGCATTCCGACTATATCACGCGCGAACTCCACTGATAGGTCGGCAGCAGCTCTAGCTCGAGCTCCCAAGCTCTGCTCATAGCCCGTTTCGCGCTCGGTCTGCTTTATTCCGGTGGGATAACGGACGCGGTAAACAACGCCTTGCCAATCGGGAGCTGTCCAAGAATGACAGGTCGGACTGATGGAGGGTGGTTGGACAGTTGAGGCGTCCAGTGACGCCATGGACGGGCTGCAGGCGAGGATATCGTGATCGATTGCACTATGCAGGCGCAATCCCAGCCGCGCTGGCGTGAGATGGCGAGCCTCTGGCGTACTCTGCTCGTACTCTGCTCGTCCTCCACAATGCCCATAACATGTCACATTCAGCATCCGGCAAAGGGCGGCCACGCTCGCCAGGACCTGGTGATTAATTTCCTCTGTGTTATCGTCCTACTCACGCTCCCCCTGTAGGCACGGACGAGGTGTCAAATGCACCCCAAACGGAGAGAAAAAGACTAGGATCAGCGTAGCGGGCATAGTATTTGGGTGTGTGCGAGTGCGCGAGTGTATTGCGAATCAAGTGCCGAGCTTAGCAGCGGGAGAAGTCGTTGTGGCGTTGGAGTAAAAGAGGCAAGTTTGCTTCACGCGATGTAGATAAGGTAGGTAGGCGAGGTAGCAGTCTACTATTTTCCAGCACGGACGGAGTATGCCAGGTACATGGAAATAGGGCCTGGTGCCTGCCGCGTTACTTCATGTTTCCTTCCTCGCTTAAGGCCTAGGCGTTCCTTCTAGTGCCCAGGACAGCACAGTTGAAATCAGTCAGAGACAAGGTGGCAGGTGCGTTGAAAAGAAGGTTTGCAGGGGAAACAGGGCAATTGCAAGGCAAGAATACCTACTAGTAGGTTCAGGCACAAGCAGGTACCTGGATAATAGCAGTTGAGTCAATAGCGTCAAGTGCGTAACATAGGTAGGCAGTCGCGGATAGGCTGTTGCTCCCACCGCACGGGTCCCGTAAGATGCAACGGAAATTGCCCAATTATTGCCTGTTTGGGCTGCACTTTGCTCACGGAATCGTAATTGAGCCTATATTGATCGGATAACATAATGATAGCATAATATATTAATGGGGTAACGTCCAATATATCTCTATATTAATGGTAAGAAACAAGATTAAAAGCTAAGACTAACACAAAGTTCCCTTGAGCACCCTCGCATTTCCGTTTCCAGCACCATCGACGATATCAATTCTGCCGCATCGCGCTCTGCTTTCGCCATCATCATCGCCAGCAGCCTCATCCTCGCCGTGGCCGCCTCGTGCACCACCTACCACTTTCATCTGCATCGGCCGCCATGGGTTACCGGGGTAGTGGATCTGCCATCCCAGCGCCCGGCTCTGAATGCTGCACCGCCGAAGTACTTCTCCTCACAGTCCGCCTCGCACACGCTGAGGCCGGGGCGTCAGCGTACGAATGTGGGGCGGTACCTTTTCCCGTGGCACCCTCAGGTGTACAAGTATACCTTGCTGGAGTATTTTGTTCGACCCCTTCCCAATGGCATGGGACGGCATGGCACGGGGATAGGCTCTAGCAGATGGGCCTGGACGGTGTCTCGGTTGACGCAGTCTGAATATGGGGTGCGTCCAAGGGCGGCTAACAGCTAGGACTAGCAGAAGGACTAACAGGCGTGTCTGTCTTGTCGACAGCGGCTGCATGGCAGCAGATCTGCACCATCCAAGTACCTACACACGATACGAGTCCCACCCGCCGACGACATCTCTCGACTGCTGCTTGTATTACCCAAGCGCCGAAACACCGCACGCTCACCCATTGACGGACAGATTGTTTTAGCCAAGCCCGGGTCCTCAGCCATCTTGACGTCTCCCAATTCGGCCATCAAAGTACTGCTCGGTTCCCTTTGGTCCGCTGTAACCAGCCGGCATTCCTTCGTTTATGGCTGTCTCTCCTCTGCTTGCCTTCAGCCCCCGTCCCTCTTTTTCCGCTGTCATTTTCTACGCATCTCATTTGCTGACCCGTCTCTCACTCTTTCTACCCGGTCCTCAGTCCCTCTCCACAGCTGGCATGGCCAATATCTAGTGGCATTGTGAACAGGTATCAGCTTGATCTGGTTCATATCCCTCTGCTCATCCCTCTATCCCTCACCATGTCATCTCCCCCCCCCCCCTTCAACATATAGGCTAGCCTTACACCGCTGCGGCTTACTACTCTGCATGCACTCTTCTTTTACGGGAATGTGACGGAAAAAACTGCTTGGCCCTGCATTGTCTCCTTTCTAAATAAAGTAGCGGATAATGCCTCTTTTCCTCTTTATCACATTTCTACACCTCGTGATGAAGATGGGAGGGGAGAAGGAACAGGAGAAACGGGGAAATAAACTATGTCAACGGGAGTAGCTTTAGTAGCGGCTCTGCGTCTAGTAATAAACGCAGTCGGATACTGTCCCAGTGGGCATCCTCTTCCAGCTGCATTAGTTTGCGGACATGGCAGGCCAATCCTCTTCAAGGTCATCTGTATAATCGCCATTCGCGCTTATACAAGCATACATATATTCTTACGATAGACACACCCTGGCATCCCACACGGCATCACCTGCGTCCTCAACCTCCTCCAAGCCCTGTCCGTCCCTGCTCTGCCTCCACTTCTTCTGTATCTCTCGATGTTGCAGTTTCTGCCCTTGACCCTGGATGGTCTCAGCCTCCACGCGTGTGAGCGCCGGTGTCTTTGTATTGGGCATCAGCGGCTCGATGGGTCTTCTACCGAGACCACTCACACACTTTCATATTCGCCCAAGAACGGCAAGGACCGTGCAATTAAGTCGCTCGTCTCTGCATTCAATACTTCTCATTCGTTATAGTCGATATGATATCCAGGGTTACGATGGATGGCTCGCTATCCACCACGGACCAGGCCCTTCCCATACTGGGCCCTGCGAGACCATTGCCGTTCGAAGAGGGGAAAAAGGGAACAAAGACCGATCCTCCTCTCACTTATATAAATGGTGGTGCACTCGGTCCCTTCCTCGGGTTGGACAAGCAGATATCCTCAACAGCACGCTCCAAGCCCAGCGCCTTGTTTTTTCTAACTTTCTTCTTACATCACTGCTCCTCTCTGTCCACCATCTATTTCTCCATCACTAGACGAATTCTCCTCTGCACTCTCAGTACAGGCTAGATTCACAACCACATACACAAACACATACACAAACCCATATACACACATCAGTTCACATCTACATAGAACTATCCGTGTCTGCTCAGCTGGAGTCATGGAGGCTTCAAGTCTTCGCGCAGACTATACTGCCATGCAGTATGGTCCCGAGATCGCATGCCCCTTTTCAACAGTTACTTCCGCATTCTACCACTTTGTTACGTCTTATCCTGAGAATATTGCCCTTCACGATCTGTCTGGTGCAACCACTCAGCAGACCACATACCGCCAACTCGCCATTCGGGCTCAGGCCCTTGCCACAAAGCTCCGAAGTCTTGGTGTTCGCCCCCACCAGAGGATTCCTCTCGTTGTTAAGAGGAGCTCTGAGATGGTGGTAGGCATCTGGGCTATTCTCTCATGTGGTGCCCAGTATGTTCCTCTCGATGGAGGTGTCGTTCCTGACTCGACCATCCGGCACGTTTTTGAACAAGCTGGTGGCGATGTTATCTGCTGTTTAACGTCTACCGTTGACCGGATTCGAGATCTCTGCCCTAGCGCCACTCCAGTCATTATTGATCAGCAAGAGCTTGACAGTATGCCGCATGGTGAGAAATGGGTGGATTTGGCCACTTCAGACAGCGGATGCTACATCATTTACACATCTGGTACGGCACTTCCCGCGGGGGATTCGCTAGAGCGCATCTCTATGCGCTCTTCTTCTCCCATCTGCTAGCAGCAGCTGAAAACTAACATTTTAAAAATTAGGTACAACTGGCAAGCCCAAAGGGGTTGACGTGACACATAAAAATGTTTCCAATCTTGTTTGTATGTCTCCCGGTAACTTGGGTATTCGACCAGGTAATCGGGTGGGACAAGTCCTCAACATTAGCTTTGACATGGGTATGTTGCTCCCTGGGGTCATTTTCATCTGCCCTCCAATTGCCACTGTGGGTCAACATTCATTTTGCTAACAATGGAGTGCAGCCGCCTGGGAGATCTTTGCATGCCTGTGCAATGGAGGTACCCTCGTCATTCGAGGTTCTAAATGGGAACCCGCTATTGAGCTGGTGAGTATCAAAGGGAGACTGGATCGCGATGAATTGATGAAAGTTTACGTGAAATTTGGACTAACACTGGGAAATCTCAACTTAGCTCGATGCTCTGATTTGCACACCAACAATCTTGTCCAAGTACCCTCCCACCAAGTACCCCAACATCAAAGTCGCCGCGACAGCTGGCGAGCCCACATCTCAAGAGTAAGTCGGCCCTCAAACAGCCATCCTTCGGCGCCATCTCATTCGCAATTCTTTATTCTAACACCGTATCTCAGTCTTGCTGATCTATGGGCCAAACATGCAATTTACTGGAACTGCTGCGGCCCTACGGAAACGACCATTGTCAACACCATGCAGAAGCACATTGTTGGGGATGGCTTGTCCATCGGTCGCCCTACCCCCAATAACAACGTCTACATCCTCGATGACAATGGGAATCCTGTGCCGGTAGGCGAACCTGGTACTATGTGGGCCGGCGGGTATGGTGTGTCTCGCGGCTACGTTGGCCTCGAGGCCAAGACAAAGGAGTCTTACATTCCAGATCCCTTTACCAATGACGGGTGAGTTTTCTCAAGGGAGTGCTCTTGGGGCTTCCTTTCTGTCCGGGATCTGTTTGCTCAGACCTCCGAGAAGCACAGCACAAATGACTGACTCAACTATTTTGTCTCACAATAATAGATCCAAAATGTATTGTACCGGCGACTTGGGCCAGTGGCGGCCTGATGGCTCCATCGAAATCTTGGGTCGAGCTGACGACCAGGTCAAAGTCAAAGTGAGTCTAGTCTTCCATTGATAAGCATGTCTGCTTTCCTATGCTTGTTGCCACGGCACTTTATCGAGGGACGGAGTCTAATGTATCGCGGCAAATAGGGCTTCCGTGTCGAGCTGGATGGCGTTTCCTCATCAATGGCCTCTGCGCCAGGCGTCACCCGTGCATGTGCCCTTCTCATCGATGGAGAGATTCATGGTTTCGTGGTCCCGTCCAACCAGGATCCCGGAGCCATCCTAGAGCACACTCGTAGACTTCAGCCATACTATGCCGTGCCGTCTAATGTTCACTTGTTAGATGAGTTCCCTACAACCGCCAATGGCAAGATTGACAAGAAATCTCTCCGCATACTGGCCAGTGGACCAGCTTCTCCTACCATTGGACCAGCGTCTCCTACCATTTCAGAATCATCAACTGTTTTCAGCACAACAGTCCAGTCAGCAACTCTGTCAAAAGCACTCAGCGGCAAATCGAGTCCCTTGGTTGGCTTTCGATCTGTGTCTTCTTCTTCGTCTCTTACTGCCGCTTCCACTGAAAAAGAGAAAGAAGACAAGGTTGAGGAAGAGATTGACCTCTCCCGCGACGTCCCCGATAAGAAGTGGCCTAAACCCTGGAGAGGCCTCAGAAAACGAATTCTCATTCCTTATCGATTTCTATTCAGCTTTGTTGGCTTCATCAATATCGGAGTGCTCATTGCCGTTCTTGTTCTTCACCCTAGAGTGGAATGGCTCGCAACCATCACAGCTGCGAACCTTGTCTCCGGCGTACTCATCCGCCAAGATGTCGTCATCAATATGCTCTACACCACGTTCTGCTCTGTCCCCAAATCGTTCCCACTTTGGATTCGCCAGCGCTGCGCAAAGATCTACCACCTCGGCGGAGTCCACTCCGGTGCTGGTATCTGCGCCACAGCATGGCTCGTCGCATCTACCATTCAAGCTACTGTTGCTCGCTTCCAACTAGACGGACCGCCATCTAGAGCCTCTCTAGCCAACCTAGTCGTCTCTTGGCTGCTTTGTGGTCTCTGCTGCTTTATTGTCGCGGCTGCCTGGCCTCCCTTTAGGAAGGCTAATCACGACCTGTTTGAGAAGATGCACCGCTTTCTCGGTTGGTCTGCACTTGCGCTTTTCTGGGCCAAGACAGTTGTCTCTGTTTACGACTCAACACCAGCTGGTGAGAATTTCGGGCATGCCTTGGCCAAGACTCCAGCCCTTTGGATGCTCAGCGTGGCCACCTTTAGCGTTGCCTTCTCTTGGTTCTTCCTCCGCAAGGTCAAGGTCAATGCTGAGCCGCTGTCGGAGCATGCTGTCCGCTTGCACTTTGACTATACAGTTCCTGTGAATGGCAGCTTTACGCGAATCTCCTATCGTCCGCTCTTTGAGTGGCACTCTTTTGCGACGATCCCAACCCCGCAGCCGGACCTCGAGGCGGGCATTTCGGCAGGTTATTCTCTGGTGGTATCGAACGCTGGCGATTGGACCAAGCGGTGCATTCGGAATCCTCCCACTAGTATCTGGGTCCGTGGCCTTCCGGCATGCGGAGTCATGCGCATTGCCACGCTGTTTAACCGCGTTGTCGTGATTGCCACGGGATCTGGTATTGGCCCCATGCTAGGTCATATCGGACACCCAAGCTGTCCCACTCAGCTCATCTGGTCAACCCCGTCTCCCGAGAAAACATTTGGGAAGAAGATCATCGATACCATCAAAGGGTCCATCCCTGGCGCCGTCATCCACGACACCCGAACCCAGGGCCGGCCCGACCTTGTTCGCATGGGTTACAACATGGTCAAGGAGTTTAACGCCGAAGCCGTTATCATCATTGCCAACGAGAAAATCACTAAAAAAGTGGTATATGGCCTAGAGACTCGAGGTGTTCCCGCCTTTGGCGCCATTTGGGACAGCTGAGTGATGACAGCGCTGGTCTAATGCATGTCTCAGTCAGTGGTTTGAAGGAGCATGGGGGATATGGATATCCCCCGCTATTGACATTATCATTCTTACATTCTCTGCACAATATTTTGCATGTGTCTTGTACCATCTGGATTTGGTGTTTTGAAGGAGTGGCAAAGCAGTGTTTTTCTTTTCTTTTTCTTTTTTCCTTGTCTATATTGGAGTGCGCAATCGTTTATACGTATGTAGTGGAGGTCATTGTTCTTCGTTTTTTCAGGCTTGATTTTGCTGATTATGTGGTTTACGTTGTACAAAAATTAGTTGTTGGTATCTTTAAAAGTCTCGCTCCAATCGAAAGCTTCAATATATTCAGCTCAGCTCAACAATGACGTGGTGTTCCTGTATATCCTGGTGTCTGGCGTGACGTTGGGGCTGCCTGCCGTATCAAGATGCAAGATCGCATATAAGGCGAGTCTCCAGTCGCCCAGTATAATAGACTTGTCATCGGCACTGTGCTGCAAAGTCTCTTTTCCCGAAGGGCCGCCCCGCAGACAAAGGCTTGGTTCCCGCCCCCATCTATCCGGAAGAGGGGAAAACAAAAAAATATGTAGCTGATAAAGCCCCCACACGTGGGTTCCTGATCCGAAACCTAATGAAAGATGATGATATGATAGGTTCTAGGGGGGGCGTGTCTGATCGTCAATGTTGCGGGTTTTTAAATACAAGCATTAGATGATGGAGCATGAGAGCTTTTAGGATGCTGAGCTAGAGCAAGTGTCAAAGTTGCGGTCTGAATAACAGAATTGCCAAAGCCCGCTATGGAGATGGAGGCGCGTGAGTGCAGAATATGATGGGTAGCTAACATGTGCTTCCCCTCTCTTTCTTGCGAGCAGGGGATACCATGTCTTTTGGGGGTTTTTATTCGTTAATTTGTTTCATTGTTCTTTTCAGCTATGATGAAGAGGCTATTTGAACTCTGGACTCTGGATGATGGTAACTTGTATGCGCTTTTGGCTTTAGTATTGCAATTGGTCTTTTCCGCACTCTAGCAGTACTTTTTGCAAGCAAAAAGTTTTGAATTGTTCGTTAGTTTGGCTGAGGACATTTCATTAGGTAGTAGTTCTGAAGTCTACCAAGTTACGAGTAAATCTAGTACACTATTCCTGCAACACCAGCTTTCAATACGTTAACATCGCATGTTTATCGGGTTTTCGACCGCAATAAGAAAAGCAAGGGTATGGAATAGCCCACTATCATCTGGATTACTAGCCGTCAAGATTGCAGGTATGACTGATCGGAAACAGAAGAGGGGAAGCCAGAAACAGATCCTCAGTCGGCTCTAAAGACTGTAATGTCTTACCTGTGACGTTATTCACTTTTCTTAGCCTTTACGGGCGCTTAAAATTAGTTTACAAGAGAGAATCCTTGTTGGCTGCCGTTCGCGATTCATGCACTTGTCATGGGCCCTGCGGAAACATTGCTTACAGCAAAATCCACTTGGGAATCTCAGCCGTGGTGATCATGTTGGAGAGGGGAAGCAGGGCTTTGCGATTTTCTTAGTAAATTCCGGTGAATTGGATGAAATAGCGCAGCAACTGTCACAAAATGTGAGCTTGTTGCTCGCCTGGTGCCTTGTCATTTGCCAACAATGCAACTCAGCTACCCACCGCTTGTGGGGGTCCACGCTCAACAAGGATTATATGGCTAGGTAATTTAAGCGTTGTAGATCCCTGGGGCGATGTTGGGAGATCGCATGAAAGCCGAGCTGCACACTAATGGCTTTTATTTTCACTCCTCTAGCTATTCGGATCCCATAATATGTTAGCATCCATTGTTGAATTGGGCCCTATTGCGTCGGAACTGGCGGCATGTTGAGAGACAAAGGTGAATCAACATCATGCAGAAGGCGTCTCTAGATCGTAATTTCACTTTATCGATGATTCAATTGACAGCTGAATGTTTCTCTAATAGGTCACGCTCTGTGGTATTTCGTATACTAGCGCTGGTGGACAAGGGATGCCTGCAAGATGCCAGGGGAGTACTGGACACTCACCTGATGGTGACGATCCCGGTCAGGCTTGGATCTCGTCACTTTATCGGCATTAACAAAGAGGAACGGACTAATTCGGCTCTCGTCTACTGCCACCTAGTTGTAACTAAAAAATCTACTACACGTGGGAAGCGAGCAAGGGCAGTGGCAGAGCACGTTTCTCCGCGCCTTAGCGCCCACATGTGTCGAGTCTAATATGTGCCCACCATCCAAGTAGCAGTAGATTAATCCCGGCAGTTTTGGAAGAGGTTTGGGGGCCAATATCGGCGACAAGGAGATGTTGAGCGAGTTAAGCAGTGGTGTGTAGCGACAGGTTCTTAGAGAGGTTGCAGCTGATACAGGCACGCCAACATGTGCCCAGGTTGCATGGGCTCGCTGCCTTTCGCACTAAACAGGGGACTGTGCCTCATCGTGAGCAAGGCGACATGCAGAGTAGCATGGCATAAGCTGAGAGCTAGATTGAAGACGAGGAATAGCCCAAGTGGGAAAGCAGGCTGGCGTTAGGCAGTGAAGCTGAGACAATGATGGTGATTGTAGGCCAGCTGGTCAAGGTTGTTGAGCTGGGGCATCTGTATAAAGGCGCATTTTTTTTATCGTCACAAGACTTGACTTGTTTTTCTAAGAGCGACGTGATATGGTAGTTGATTAGTATCAAGTATAGCTCGATTGGTTGACATCTCGATGCTACTCCAAAAAGTCGCCGTGAACTGAGACTGTCTTAGATAATAATCCATCACGATGCGCTAAGACATGAGGCTCAAGTGCGTGACGTGAAGCAGCTGATGGTGATGAGATAGACTTGAGTCTGCTTGTTTGAGAGTATGTTAGCGTAAGAGGGTAGTTGCCGTGCTTTTTAAGAGACATTGGAAGAGAAGCCACCAGAATAGCATGATAATCCAAACAAGGCAATTAGCTGGAGTTTACGGAGCCGGCACTTTAGATAACTCCCGTAACCGTAATGTCATAAACACGTGATTGAGCGGCGCTGCTGGTTCGGACTACGGACATTATAATGACACCCGAATTACCGTAAACTTCCTCCTTCTCGGGCGTGGCTGTGGATGGATGAGCAAGGCTGCTGTTTTTTTTTTTCTCTACACTGAATTAATTGAGCTTGTAGTCAATTAATCACGACATCAGCATTTGACAGATCCTTGTGCCGTAATGGATGGTAATTCAGCAGTTCAGGCCAATGACATCGGCATCGCGACTCAGCCGTCTGCAATCGGCTCCGGAAGCCGTCCGGCAGTTGCGGAGCCGCCGAAAACCCGGGCCTGTGCCAACTGTGCCCGGTTAAAGATGAAATGTCGATGGCCGGTATCCGGCGCGGGCCACTTGCAGGACACCAGCTGCATCCGGTATGTGGTCGTGGGAGAAACGAATGTATATGGATGGAGGTATGGATGGGACGATGCTGACTTGGCCTGCGCTTATGTAGATGCGGCCGCATGAAGATTCCCTGCCATGTGCCGGCGCCGGTGCAGCGTAAGAAGAGGGGGAAGTCGACGTATGTCATTGTCATATTGCCTTTTGAACCCCTTTCCCTTTCTTCTTGGTATTTTGCTTACAGGTACTTGCCGTATACAGGCGCGTGGCTCAGCTTGAGAGGAAGATTGACAGCTTGGTGTCTATGATTGCGTCTACTCAGCAATTACAGACCTCTGGAACACCCCCCTTGACTCCTGAAAGCCACGATACAATTGTAGTGAATGATCCATCAACCATACCTGTATCACAGCCGCTGCAAGATGCAGCGCAGAAACCACAGTCAACCCAAGCTGCCCCCAAAGTTCCCCATTTCCCACTCGCTATTCCCTCTGACTCTTCGACAACGTTTCAGTTGATCCCGGGGTTCAGCTTCACCTTAGAGGAGGCTCAATCATACTTTAATATCTATCGGCGTGAATTCATGCCCAACTATCCCTTCGTCATCATTCCGGAAGATATGGATCCACGCCAATTATACGCAACATCGCGATGTCTCTTTTGGACTATCATGGCCGCAGTGGCTCCTCAATCATCGGCGACTCAGCAGGGTGTTGAGAATTGGTTCCGCCAATACATTGCCGACAGGATGGTTGTGAAGCAAGAGAAGAACTTGGCACTTTTGCAAGCTATTCTTATTCACCTGGCTTGGTAAGGCCCTGGAAGCGTGAACTGTTCCTATGCTGAGTCGGCAATGCTAAGAATCTGGATAATGATAGGGCCGATTTCCACTTCTACATGAGGACAGAAGCGACAAACTTTATGCATTTGGCCACTGCGCTGGCTATGGACCTGAAGCTAGACAAGTCACCGGAGACTACCAGATTGCATCCCAAATCTCTATTAGGAGAAGCCTGGGCGACACTCGACAAATATGCACCCAAAGTTAAATGCCATACAGCCAATGAGAAACGGGCTGTTTTGGGACTTTACCATGCTACGTCACTGTATGGAACTTCGTTGTGCCCATTTCTACTCTTCTTTGCTGGCTGATGTTTATACTAACAAGTTACAGCATCTCCGCTTTGTTCAAACGGGGAACTACCTTTCCTTGGAATAACTATCTTTCACAATGCTGCGAGTCAATAGCTGAGTCTCCTTTAGACTCGGATATGTTTCTGGTGGCACTGGTCAGGATGCAGCGCGTTGCGGATCGTGCCTATAGCATGCTGCCTGGATTTGATGTGGTTGATACTGGATCCAGTGCCTACTTGTCGCCTTTGGACATGGTCATCAACAACGTTCGCCGAGAGCTTTACGAATTCTTCTGCATGCAACCTGAAAGTGTTAAGAATAGACGTGAGTCTGATTTAATATCTGAAGTCATGTTTTGATGTCTGTTGCTGACTAGCTATCATAAAAGACTTATTCAAGGCGTATTATCATGTTACTCTAATGCGCCTCGCCGAACCAGCCATCCCCACGCAATCTCCTGTTACTGTTGAAATGGGCTCTGTGCATCCAGAGCCATTACAACGCTTTGATACCATTTGGAAATGCCTGCTCGCCGGTGTCGACTTCTTCGATGCCCTTTTCGCAATTCACCCCAACGAGTTACCCGGTCTGCCTGCCTCAGTTACAGGACTACTAGCCTTTGCTATTGTAACCAGCTCTCGCCTGCTCCTCTTGGATCCATCTATAGACTGGCAACCCATAATGGCGCGCAGAAAGCTCGATTTTGCGGACGTGACGAAGCGTCTCAGCGAGCGGTTTGAAGAAGCAGACACCTGGGCCAAAGAAGCTGGGCGCAGGCGACGCCTATTAGACGGAGGCGATGCCCAGTTTTGCAGGCTGAGTTTCAAGCTTCGGTGGATACGACAGTGGTATCTATCGCGAATACCCTTGGAGCAGCAGCCGTCAATGTCTGAGGTGCAACAACAGCCTGCGGGCGATTTGCTCCAGGATTCGGATGCTGTGTTTTGGCAGGAGTATGAGTTTGAGGATGCGCTTTGGCCGGAATTTATGACGACTTTTAATACAAATTTCGCGGCAGTACCTATGACCGAGACTTAATTGTTTTAGAGGCACTACGAGATGAGGGAGATAGGTGGTTGTTGTTATTATACAGATACCTGGACATATTTTGTAAAAGGCCCATAGACTACGATTCATCTAAGTCTAATACTAGGTCTTGACATTCATGTAAATGGACAATTGTCACACTCTACTGGGTACTGAACCTGGGAACCTGGAGTTGAGTACAGTCCTTCAATGCACTATATTTGCGGCTCATGTCGAATCATTATAAACGTATGAATAAAGTAATTGTCTTCATAAATAAAATCGCTGTTATAGTAAGTATTTACCGATCCAAACAAAGGAGTGTCCATTATTAGTATTCTGATTCGCGCACACGTGTATACCTTATTAGAAGTGTCTATTCTGTTAAGAACAACGTTTTTCGCTCCTTGAATGATGACTCGATGACTTGAAGCATGTGCTTTTTATTGCCCGACATAACCCCAACATTCTACAAAACAAATCTTGTCATCTTTGCAAATCGGCGATCGACCCCTATCTCGCGATCGTGGCGACAGAATCACTCATCACATATCGAAATCTTCATCGATCGGCGAATCGATATTCACAAAATCACATCAGCCACGAAAGGCATGGACTTTGCCAATCTCCTTCCGCAAAAGGAGATTCAGCCCAACCTAGACGAGACGGTCAATTGAGCGCGTTTCGTGCTGCGGATCCTCTTCTCCACTCCACATGGTCAAGCGAAATAGTGAGTTGCTTGTGCCCTGGGAAGTAACAAGGTACCCTTGAAAGAAGTATTTCCGGGACTTCCAGGATAGAAACAATCAGCTAAAGTCGTCGTCGTCACAATGATGAATAGCGGTGAGGAAGGTATCAATTAATTTCGTTTTATTTTTGCTCTGAGAAGCGGATATCATTTGCTAGAGGTATTCATAGCATTGTCTCAAACGCTCAAAACCGACCCCCGGTCATAACCACATAATAATAAATTCACACTCGCAGCGCCCACGTCTGATGATAGGATTGAAAAAGTAATAAGATAAAAAGTAGTCTTCTTGCGTATTAAAACGAAGAAGAAAAAGAAGGGAAGAGTGAAAGAACAACCATTTCCTAACCTGTATGCTTGTCCCACAATAAAATAATTATTTTCGCTTTAGAAGATGCGATATATAGTCCTAGACTGAATATTGAAATTTTGTGTCCGAGGTATGTGCTTGCGTGCTTAGTTGCTGCCGGCCTCAATAGTGCTGGCCATGTCAAAGGACCGCCTCTCCTTGATGAACTTGGGCCATGTGTTTGTCAGAACCAGGTACTTGATGCTAAGCTCGGCATCGTCAAACACGTTTTCGCTGAACTCGTCCGGGACTTCGCCCCAGTAACGGACAATGTTGAGGGTGCTCTCAGAATCAACGCGATGGGGAGTGTCATCGAAAGGAGTGCAGGGATCGGTGCTGTTGCAGCGCTCGCTGCCGCAGATGACTCGTGCGGCGTGTTCAAACACGGTTTGAAGGCTCTTGAAGTCTGTGGAAGAGAGGTTGATCTGGAACTCGGCGTGGGTTGCGCTGATGAACTCGACGTAGATCTTGAGCGCGCTTTCGAAGCACTCGCGGGGCAGCTCCTTGACAAGACCCTCGTCCTTTTCTGATGATGATTTGCTTGCTGGGAAGTAGGTGGTCTTCCATTCCTTGACGCTTGTGAGGAAAGCAATGTTCTCTCCCGAAAAGTCTCGAAGCGCTGAGAATTGCTGCAGCGGCTCAGGATTCTTGGCCAGAGTGTGCTCGAGGGCCTCCATGGTTAAGATGCTTCCGCTGGAGCTGCTGGTGGTGAGAACAGAGGCTGCTCCGCCCATTCGCCATGAAGTCCTTGTTGAGTCTGAGTTGATGGATTTGTCGGCGCCGCTGAATCCCTTCTTTCGTGACTCCCAGCGGGCGATGGAGTTGAGGGTTTCTTGAGTCAGGCCCTGTTGCTTCACAACTTCAATGACGGGTACAAAGACGGTGAAAATCTCGAGCAGCATAATGGAGACGGCGATCCTATTGAATCAAGTTAGGTACGTGTTAACGCATGAATCTTGAAGAACTTCGGCTTACCATTGCGGAGGAATGAAGTAGTTGTTGACAGGCTCCATTGCAGGAACATACAAAGCTATCAGCCACATGGGAGCAGAGTGAAGACTGTCAAGGATGTTAGTAATTGGCGTAGCATTGCTTGTCAAGATCAACATACTTGGAGATACAGCAGGCAATTGTTTGGAACCTCCATCCTTGCGTGTCGCGGAGTTTACGCGCACGAAAGAGGATGTAAGGAGCAAAGACCCAAGCCCAGAACATTTGCCAAAAGATAGAGGGCCACCACTCCCAGCCACGGCCCTGCTCTGCCTTTCGCTCCATGTTGTTGCCGGTGACTTCAGTTCCAGCGATGCCGAAGGAGTCGTGGAATTTGCGGGAGATGAGAAACATGAAGATGGTGAGGATGGTCTGTATGCCTGGTTAGTCAATTGTTCTGAGAATTGAAGTAGATCTGCTTACATGAAGAGCCATGCCGGTTGCTACCAGGATGAGTGTTCGTCGGTTATAGTCCAGCTGCTTCCATCGGCCCAGAAGGTTTCCACGGGCAACCGGTACTACCGGAGTTTGAGTCTTCTGAATGAACCTTTTCTGAGCATCGGCGACGTAAAGGAATCTGCTGTTGGCGGCGTGAAATAGAGCAATGCCAAAGGGGAACCAGAGGCCCATGATCCAAAACTCGGCGACTTCAGGCATCAACGCGCCATACCAGTAGCCAAGTTGAACGGCAAGCCAGTAGGCATGCATCAGGGTTATTGCTGCAAAGGATAGCGGCAAACCTCTGATCCTCAGAATGGGCATCTCACGTCGAACCCAGAGGAAGCCCATGCCACTGAAGAGGATGACGGTCCAAGTGACGGCAAAGACTATCCAGAAGATGCCCACAGCGCCGAGCCGAAGCTCGGGCTTGGTATCTTTCGTAATACCAAACTCTGAACCCATTGCTATGAAGTTTTCTTCGTTATATTGACAAGGAGAGAAACATGAATCAGAGGTATATGAGACAAGAAAAGATTGACGAGTAGTAATGGGACAATGAGAAATATTGGTAAAAAAAAAAAAAAAGAATCCGCTGAGAAAGAATAATAGATGCTTAGAGTAAAAGGAGCGAACGGCTGTCCAACAAAACAGACCTGTGTGACAAGGAAAGCCAACGGGGGATTTATGTACTCGATAAACCGACGAGGGCTGCCAATGTGAAGGGAGGCAACATGAAAACCTCGTGGCAGGTGGAGAGGAGGTAAGTCATAAATAGGGAAAAGAAACGAAAGGGAAAAAAAGGACCCGTATCGAGATACAGAACTCCTTGTCTCTCCTTGTGTGTGTTCCTGGGCAAGAAAAGCTCCGACACGTGTGGGTGGGAATAGGACCTTTTCTGAACTAAAGTGGCGTCTAACAAACGCCCGTCCTGTATGTTGCTTTTTTCATGCCGATCACGATGAGGATGGGGTATAGCGGCTAAGAATTGCTGGGAAGAAAAAAAAGGAGCCAAGTTGGGCTAGGATCCATCTTCCCCCAGGACACACCAAGAGGTATAGTGAAAAAAAGGCCATATGCCGTTGTGAACGCCTCTTTTTTTCTCTTTTACTTCCATGGGCTGCCGAGTTAAAGCGGGTTTCCCTTTGCAAGGGTGGTGGATAGGGTCTATCGCAAGGTCTAGGGCAGCACTACTATTCGAGGGAGGTCTCGGAGACCGCACAGTTGTAGAGTTGCTCCCTGCGTTTGAGAGTGTTGTTGTGATCTTTTGGTGACCTTTGCGCGAGGTACAATGCGTGTCTATGAAGAAACAGCATTGCCAACGACGATCGTTAGGAACACCATTGGTGATTTCCTTCTGTTTGGTCAAAACTCATGAATCGGTTGTTACGGTTCCTCGCTGGTTTGACTTTGCTGGTCGAGTCTCAACGAGGGCAAGATATCGATCAGCCACCGGTTGTGGGAACTGTGAGACATACAAGGGTGGCCCTCTGTGTCACGCTGCCACGCCCTCGCTTGTCAAAGGACGTTTAGACGTTTACAAGGCAAACAGTACGCTAGCTCGCACGGAAACCATCCTATCCGTCCAGTTGAGAATCACTACGTAGATGGCACTCGAGTTTGCACTACGGCCTTCAAGTTGGCAATTTAAGATTTGATCGTCACGACGGCTTGGACAACCCACTCTTGTAGCGTGCTCCAGCAACGTAGATGAAAGCTGAAAGCCCGGCGGAACTCAGATCCCAGGCCCAGCGTAAAAGAGACTAACTCAACTGCTGTGCCTGGCCTGCTAGAAGACGCCACTAAGCAGGGATCTCCATCTTAGCGCAGGGGCGGAAAGCTGTGAGCAGCCAAGCAAATGCGATGGCGGCGGTGCGACAGAGCGGGCCGTGTGTCTGCTAAGAACCCTTGTCGGTTGTCCAGCTCGAGCACGCTGGAGCTATGCCGCATGAAGTGGTGATGCTGGTTCATCATGGTATCATCGCTTTTAGATGGGCTGGGCATCAAGCCTGGCTGCATGGCATCTATGTAGCCAGCAGGGCGACAAGGTTGATCACGGTCATTTGATCAGAGGCAATAGATGATGGTAATAAATGAGATCGATCACTTTTCTGGGATCACGTCCAGGATAAAGGACAGGGCCTCTTCAGCCTCACTCGTATTAGCATGCTTGCCTGTGTTCATCCGATTTTATCCTGGTATTGCAGCGATGAATGGCGTCTGGTGCCCCTGATCGCGGCGGCGTTTAGCGGATGAAGCTAGGCTTTTACTCTTCTCTCTAATACAAGTTAAATTATATGACATCTTGTTCTTCTTTGGTTTGCCAAGCTGTTTGTTCGTTGGCAAACATATACATAATGGGTGGCTGATAGACTGTATCACTCACTCTGACTCAATTTCCTTCCCGTTTGGAGACATCCAAGTGTGTCTCTTCTCTTCTGTTGTTTTTTTAAACTGAACACGGAGAACACCGCGTGTTTTGTTTACGTTGTGCTCCTCTCTACTTTGTGCTCACTCATCTCCCTACTTCTGATGGGACCCTGTACCGCCCTGCATTCGCCGGTGATGCTCAACCACAAGTGGATGCCCAATCATTTGCTCCTCCCCCAGGGTCTCTCAGATGAGCAAACTGGGTCTGTCACCTTTTTGCTCATTATCTTCTTAATGAGCTTGTCATGTTTTTGGCGTCTGCGATGGTAATCCAAGCAGGGCGTCGCCCGCAACGCCTAATCAATGCCCCCGTGATTTGGACATGACGGCGGCGATTGGCATGGTGGGCCGGCCGACCAGAAGCTGCTGAACGCTGGTGGGGAACTGTTGTGGAGGCGTTGCTGGCTCCATTTTCATCTCATTCAAGCAGTATCCGAGCCGAGGTCGTGACCCTTGATCATCGGGTGGCTGTGGTTGCCGCATAGGCCTTGTCGAGGCTTAGTAGATATTAGCAGTTGGCATGAACTTTGCGGATACAAGCCATTAAACTGTTGGCGGGGAATAATCTGTCTCGGCATCGATTTGCGATAGATACTACCCGTAGATGTAATTTTCCGTCGGGATGCCGATGGTGTCAGAGGTTCTCAGCAGCTCTTTACAGCTTCGCCATTCAATGACAACTCAAGGCTCTACTAGTAGTGCTCGCAGTAGCCAAGGTTACAGTTCATAGTTGCACGGTGACGACTGTATACTGAAATGAACATTTTGTTTCCCATGGTCATACCCCCTTTTACAAAACCGTTTTGCTGTGCAACCAAGTGCTTCTACCAACAACGAGAGGGCAAGTTGGTGCGATCAATAGGCTACGTGGCTTGCCAACTGAGACCGTCTTCCACGCAACCTCAAAAAATTAATCGTGACGCTTGGACGCTGCTGCTGCTTGGTGGCAACGACAGCCACTTCACGATAAGTCATGTTGGGGGCCACGGCAGAGATCTCAGCCGTATGCACGCGGATAGCGCCCCTGGCAACAACAACATGGCAGAATTCGCGGTTAGTCTGTGCTACCAGACCTCAATGATGCTGGATGTTCTCATTTAAACCTCCATCTGCAAATATTCACTAACAGCTTAATGGAAGCCTAACAATATCCACCTTCATTCAATACTAGCACCAACACAGCGCACAGATGCTCAATCGTATCGGGAATCGTGCTTGGAGGCTCTTCCAAAAGGAGCTGCGTCAATTTGCGCTACAGACAAAAGCAAAGTGCGCTCCATGCCCGTGCAAAGAGGCACAGCCGGTGTGCATGCATGCTGTTTAAAGGGAGCCAATAACGCCGTCATATGTGCTGGCTTTTAGGATACATCATTTATCAACTTGAATGCAGCTTCCTAGGCCTATGACTTGGATGCCATCCGTCTCAGTTTCAGCTGCTCTCGAAAGCTCATTGATAGGGCATCGTCACTGAATGACACGGGACAATATGTAAGGGAGCAAGTCGGATATATGGAACTACTTGTACTTCACACTCGTTCTAGCAGACCTGACTTGTAGAATGTCTTGTGTGACAACGCGGAATAGGCCAGTGATAAATTAGCGCCATGCCTAACCAGAAGCTCGTTAATTGCATTACTGCCAACGCATGGTCGTCACAAGCTCCTGACAATTGCGTCCGAATATCGTAGGGATACAGTGACATGTATGAAGCTGAGGAGCTTGTACTACCCGATCCCGAGTATCACTTGAGCGCTTTGGTATACTTTGCCTTCCTTGGGCGTGTACGGAGCCAGCATATTCCATCATGAGAGCTCAACCCGTAACTAGTGGCACTTCAATTCTCCACCATTGGCCGATATAAATACTTATAGAATACATATATACAGATGGTACTTACAGACAAATAAACGCCGCACATATCCAATATGCTTGCGTTTGCAAATACCGCTCAGCGGTGTAATATACTGCTGAGAGGTATAGGCTGCGCTTGCAATGCGGTGCCCTTGACCAGCAGAAGAAAAGGAAAAGAAAGATACAATGATCTCGACTGCTGCTTGCCAATCAACTTCATCCAAAGAATGCAATCTTAGGCACGAGAAGCTTTCGAGACCAACGTCGTCCAACAAGCCGGTAAATCCAAGGCTACACAAGGGTGGACTGTCTCGGCTATACCGCTGGGATAACCCAAGAACCTGTTCGAGCGTGCAAATCGAAAATCCGAGGTGGAGTAGAAGATGTTGTTGGAATGCCTCCTGGCCAACATCAGCCATGCTCACTGTTCACAATGAGGTGTTTGCGGCAGATTTTGACGTAGTAGGTAATGGATTGATGCTAACGAAAAAGAGGTGGGCCAACCAAGTCAGATTTTGGAAAATAGTTGGGGTTCTAGTGGAAAGCTTTTCTCACAGTCAGGTTCAGGCTTCAATTGATGTTTAATTGATATTGTTCATGGCCAGTCTAGTTGGTGGCGAAGTGGATTGATGGTCAGCATTCCAATGTGAAGCTGATTGGGATAACAGCGAAAAACGTAGAGAAAGAGAAGAACGAGAGAAGAAGAAAAGAAGGGATTATTGGTCCTTGACAAAGCCGAATAAATGTTCTCGGTAAGCATATTGCGGAGAAGCGCGCTACTCCGCATCTTTCACTTCACTACTTGAACCTTGGATTATACTCCCATCGTAGTGATAGACATCAAAGATGCGCCCAGCGTTCCTATTTTACACGTCGAAGATAAAACTAAGCCTACCGTGCGGCACTCATCAACTTGCTATTAGGAATTATCTACCTTCGATCAGATGTCAAAAATTATGCTGGTAGCATGCCATCCAGGGTAGCTGGGAAGTTGGCGCTATATTGAAAACATGGGGTAAGTATAAAATAAGCACGGCGACTATGACGGCTCGAATAGTCCAAATCATGTACATGGATGGAATAGTCTATCCGAAATCTAATTTCGCTTATGAATCCGATTGCCTTCATCCACTGCAAATTGCTGCATTTGCCGCTTTCTACTGTAAACATGTACTGCGAGTTATATGGGTGTGTCAATTACACCACAACGTTGCGCATCATTGCCAACATCTTCGAGTAACAAATGAACTAATATAGATAGGGCCATAGAGTATTCATTATAGTATAGATACGCAAGGGAATATCCCCTTTCCAGAGCCCGGTCTGCTTGCCAATACTTCCTACTAGCAGCATACAAACTGAGTACCTATAATAAGCGAGATGCAAACACCACCCCTTCGGGACGCTAGGAGCCGTGGCATATCCTGTTGGTTGCATGCGTCAGATTCGGAAAAGCAATCCCGAGTAAGCTGCGATTCATTGATTGATTGATTCTCACTCTAGCTGCAATCCGCTCAAATGCAATCTGGCATTCCCCGGAGGAGCCCGTCGTAGGCAGGCCATTGTGAGTTGAACCTATCTGATCCATCTCCGCACTTTGTGTACTGTATAGTGCACGCAGCAGCGTAGCAATCAATGAGCTGGCGCCCGCCATACCACCTCATATGCATGCAATACGCATGGGATATGCAGGGTTGGCCAGCTCAAGCCCAATAAGATGGTCCAAAGCCCTGGGCAAAGGCTGTAGCCCTGGTCTCAGCTCTGGGAGGACCAGGCCCTCCTCCTCCTCTCTTCTTTTTCCCTTTCATACATCCATCACTCCCTCTTGTGGCCCTCAAGCCACCAACTCGAGACTCCATCAGCAGCTTCGTTTTCGTTGCCATCACCGGGAACCGACTTCGGCTTCTTGGACCCGGCGGCCATATCCGGCGTCCGCAAACGAGCCTCCGTTGGCACTGTGAATCTATCTGGCTAACATCGATCTTGAAAGGGCCTGTGCTTTTTCCCACAGCCAATTTCGCGATCGCCGCTGTCAAATTCCCCAGGCCCCGCTACTTACCTGTCACTTTCGCAGATCGCGTGATTGGCGTCGCTCTGGAGTCCTCGCTCTCCATCATTCTGGCTGCGCTGCGGGCGCACATTAAACGATTCTACGACGCCACTGTTGCTAGAGCGGCCATGGGCAGTCCGACAGGGAGCAAGAGATCCAGCCGAAGCGACTCTGAGGCCGGGGCTGCTCCCAGGTCAAGCCCCGTTCACAAATCAAGTCCGCCGGGACACTTAGGTGAGAGAGTCTCTTTTTTTATAGCGTAGCCGCTTGTTTTGAAGTCATCGGCTGGATGAGTGCGCCGGCTCGGCGTTTATGCGTCGTCTGTTCCTATTTGACGCTGTGAAACCTTCTGCGGGGGATTCCTCGCCCATCGTATTCGTACTGTGGTTGGGGTGACTGAGTGATTGACAAAAAGGCCTGTTAGACGATCAGAGACACCTGGACGAGGAGCTGACGGCTGAGAATCTGGGCCTCTTACATGGGGATGCCGTCATCGAGCCTGGTGGCAGCGACGAGGATGGCGAGTTCTCGCCCAGTGAATTCGATGCCGAATCACTCAGCAACGTTTCAGATTCCACTTCGCTGAATTCCAGCATCCTGCAGCATAGTTTTGTGAATGGTCGACGATACCATCGCTATCGACATGGCAGATATCCGATCCCGAATGATGATACCGAGCAGAATCGGGAGGATATGCTGCATACGATGATGTTGGAGGCGACAGACGGCAAGCTGTATTATGCTCCAATCGGGGATCATATCCAGAAGATTATCGACTTGGGCACTGGGACGGGCTTATGGGCAATGGACAGTAAGTTTTACTGAAACATGTATCGCTGTCTGCTCTTGACTATGTCGCCACGGATTGGAGCAACAGCATGATGCATTAAAAACAAATAGTGACTCCAGATGACAGTGGGGGACAAGTTTCGAGGCGCCGAAATCCTAGGAATCGATCTGAGTCCCATCCAGCCCCAATGGGTCCCTGCGAACGTCACATTCATCATCGACGATGTGGAGGCCGAGTGGCTCAATGGCGATAACTGGGACTTCGTTCACCTACGCAACATGATACCCGTTATGAAATCACCAGTTGATCTTCTCAAACAAGCATACGAGTAAGTAGTTTGCTCTTTTATGATAAAAAGAGATTTGCTGTGAAATAATGCTGATTATATGTATTTTAGCCATATGAAGCCCGGCGGTTGGGTCGAGCTACAAGACGTAGACGGAGATGTTCATTCCGACGATAATACAGTTCCGGATGACTGGCCGCTGAAGCGATTTACCGAGATTCTGCTTGAGGGATTCGCAAAGTTTGGCACGAATGCTCATGCAGCTGTTTTTGGAGGGCAGTACTTGGAAGAGGCAGGCTTTGTTAATATCCAGCACAACTATATCAAGCTGCCATACGGCACATGGCCAAAAGACAAGTGAGTTTACAACCTGTTTACTGCATTCTGTATATTAGCTTGGCCTAACGAATTACTCTCTTCTAGGGTCATGCGCCTAGTTGGCATGTACTACCGCATCGCCTGCGAGGAATTCTTCCCCGCCGTCGGCGCCATCCATTTCCCCATGCTCGGATGGGAAAAGGACGAAATGGAAATCTTCTTCATGCAGTGTCGCCAGGCTATGCGAGATCCCAAAGTCCACGCGTACGGCAAGATGCATTTTTGGAGCGGTCAAAAACCTCTTAATGCGTGATGCCGACTCGGCTCGATTGAATACGATATCATGGTGCGATTAGATTGACAGCGTCACTGCGGATACACAAGCATAGGGATACCCATAGAAATTATAGAGAAGCGAATTCATATGAGAGAGTGATGTTTTGTTTGGGTATCGTTTAGATTGGCCCTTTGGAATGAGCTTGTGTAGGGAAGGTTAGTATTGGGAGAGCGTTTATGGGTAATGTTAGACTATATAGTAAAATAATCATGCCGCGGAAAGCTTTGGGGCTTGGTAATGTTCTTTTTTCTTGCCAACCTATATTTGATACAGACATAGCTATACGACATGACTTAATGCAAAAATTAGTGGGACGCCATCTTGAAACAGACGGCAGTTCCCCCCTACTCTATTTTCATGAGAATATGGCTCCCATATACATGTAACCGCAAAGCGCTTTACCGTCGTCCCTTCTTATTCTTCTTCCCACTTGGTCTATCCTCCTCCTCTCCGCCAACAGCCATCTTCCTCTTCTTCCTACCCTCCTCCAGCAGCTTCTTCATCCCCTCAGTAGCCTTGAACTTGGGGTTCGAAGGATCAATAGCAAACTCATGGCTGTCAAACACAGCCTTGAAACGATCGTCCTTGACGTCCATCTTGAAGTCTTCCTGCAGTCCCACCTCCACCTTGGTCTTCTTCTGATACTTCTTCTTCTTGCCCTTCTGCTTCTCCGCCTTCACAATCTCATTCATGTCGAAGTGATCGAGATGATCCACCTGGTTTTCCTGTGCGTCTTCAGCCATGACCTTGGTGAGATGGGCCTTTTCTTCGGCGTCGCGCGCTTCGGCAGCTTCACGAGCCTTGCGCTTCTTCAAGCGCTCTTCCTTGCGAATAGAGGTCTTGGATGCAGGCGCGGGGTCGTCGGTGGTGAAGAAGGGGTCGTTGAAGCCAAGATCTTCATCGTCATCCTCGTCGTCGCCCTGAGCAATTTGGACGCCACCATCATCGTCGTCCTCATCATCCTCATCAAGAGCCTCGCGCTTGGCCTTGGCGGCTTGTCGCTTCTTCTCTTTCCTCTCTCGCTCTTTGCGGGCGTACTTTTCGATTGTTGTTTCTTCTTTCTCATCCTTTTTAGTCTTCTCACCTGATAGAGCTGGCGTGAAGGTAACTTCCATCCCGCCGACGGGGCCATCATTGGACTTTTTGGACTCTGGCTCAGATGCAAGACCGAGAGCTTCGCGCATCTTTTGTCGAGCCAGCTCCTTTTTGGTCAACTTGGGCTCACCATCAGCGGGCTCGGTGATACCATCGGCATCATCTTCATCCTCCTCGCTATCGCTGTCTCCAGCGAGATAAGCTTTCAAATCTTGCTCGTCAATCTCGGCTCGGCTCCCTTTGAACGCTCTCTTGATGGATTCTTTGCGGTTCATGTCCTCGGGTCGCGTGTCCCAAGTGAGCTTTACCTTTGAGCTTTGCAGCGCATTGGTGACAAACTCAATGGGCTTATACGACTCGGGGACCTTGTCGCATTGATCTCTGGGTTCATCGTCAAATGTGACATCGTCTGGAACAAATCGTAGGTCGATGAAGTTGGAAGAAGACTGATACTCGGTTCCATCGGTTGCCTCGTAGATGGCTTGTGCAGCGCTTTTACTTGAGCAAGTCATGACAGCATAGTAGTATCGTAACCTGTCAAGCTGATATGCTCTCAAAGCATCACTATCGAAATCTTGATCGTCACCCTCTTGGAGCAGCTGCTTCTTGATTGCAGCCTCTTCGGCCTCGCTGTCAGACGCACTTTCGTCCTCTACTTCTTCCTTTTTCTTCCCCTTCTTGAAGATTTCCCTGGCCGGTCCCTCGAGCTCTTCTCTTTGCATGCGCTCCTTTCCAAATTCACTTGGGTATATTGATACGTTTAGAACTTTGCCGCTCTCGTTGGCGGGAATGAAGCTGGTGAACAAAGCCATCAGATCGGTTGATTTGACGTGGTCCCAGTCGAGGTTGACAATGGCTATCCGGTTCGTGACATCGCCGGTTTCGACTTCCTCTCGTTCTAATCGCTGCATATCGCCACCAGTAGCAAGATCCAGCTCTTCATCGGACTCTTCATCGGAGTCTGAGTCCTCTTCAGAAGATGAAAAACCTCCCTCTCGAGCAGGATCATATCTGCGAGGTCTCCCCGCAGCTTGCAGCTCTCTTTGCACAACGTCATCATCTTCAACTTCAATATCCTCTTCCTCGTCCTCTTCGCTATCATCTTCGTTGTCTTCGTCGTCTTTCTTTGACTTGTCAGCTTCTTCTTCGTCAGAGCTGCCTTCCTTCTCCTTCTCCTCATCGTCATCCAGCTGATAAAGTCTCTGCAGGGCCTTCTTCTTGGCGTCGGATTTGATTTTTCGTCCGTATTTATCTACTCGCGCAGTGGCCGTGAAGTCATTGTCCTTGAGCATGCCCGCAAATCGCTTGTCGACGGTCGTCTTCATGTGCTTTCTCGACGGCAGCCGGAATCGAGGATCAGTCTGGAAGCTGGCGAATCGCTCGTCAGCGATTTTCGCCTGAGGAGCTGCGCCTCCATTTTTCTTTTTGTCTTTTCGCTTGTCCATATTGGCGGTGTTGGCGCTGTGTATAAGATGATTACTTCTCTGAATCGCAGTTGAAGTACTGGTGATGCCTATCGCAACTTTTTCTTGAATTGAAACTTTTTGGCAGGGATATGGTTATCAGCTTATCGCATTTAGACCAATCAAGTCGCGTTAACCCAATTTGGCTTTACCAAAGAAAAATGGGGCATGGCCACCAATGCTAAACAGTCATTGGGCAGGGCACATTTTCTTCAAAGAAGAAGCAAACAAATCAACTCAATTGGTAGAGTACCTAAAGATGTATAGATTCAAAGTTGTTTTCGCTTGTGATAGCTATATAATATTAATTGATAGATCTTTAATGAGAGCGTCTAATATTTTTCATTTCTGTATTCAGCGAGATGCAATTCTTAGACGTCTGAGTAGCGGGCTGTTTCAGTCAACAACTGTCAGGGGCTCAAGATCAACTCGTTCTCTATGCTCAGCACCACCAACGCAGAAACAAAACGCACTTCAGAAAAAATTCGGAACTGCTCCGAAAGCAGAAACCCAAACTATGGACTTCGGACCTCCTCTTTGAAAGGAGTACGCGCGCGGCCTTATATGGGCGGCCGAACTACTTGTATGTGCGCTAAACGACTTACACGTTTAGGCGAGTTTCTACGGCGCCCCACCAACGTCGCGTAGACTCGATGCCAATGGAAGACTGTTTTGTCTTTTCAGCCTCTTTAAAATAAACATAACAATAGAAATGAAATAAACTTTCCCCCGTATTTGGCTTTGTCAGCCAATGATAGTATGTTCTACTGCTTCTTAGATGCTGAAACTCAAACAGACCCCATCTCCATATCCCCCTTGTTGCAAGAAAAAGCCAAGTGCAAGACACACAGAAACAGCGTCAAACGAGGCAAAAACCCAACAACTAGGTGTAAGTTGAGCCTTGCAAAATAGAAACAAAGCTTTTCTACCCAACATGGCATGTCTGTTGTAGCATTCTAGACAGCCCCTGCACATAACCCCCAAGAGCCCCAGAATCAATGCCAAGGGCTACGTAATGCATCCCTGCTTAGGCAGTATGCTAAATTCTCCCGCGGCCAAGCTTTGCGGGCAGGAGATTTCGGATCGAATCCTTTTAGGTCTAGGTGTATACGTACGCAAATTCTCTGCTGCTTTAGCTGATGGGGCCAATGAAGGCATGACCTATTGGTCCGTTCATTGAATTCAGCTTCCAATTGGTGGGAGTCCGCAACAATATGCGCCCTGCTTGTTGCGGGCATGGAAAATATTCTCACAGCGGGCTGGGCCTGCGTCCCATGATAAAATCCGTGACTATATCCATCTGAAACATCACAGCCTCATATGCAAGGTCTAATAGCATCCAATTGCAAGGAAAGGTAGTGTATGAATGACATGCGTGTCTAATAATCATGAGAGGAGATGCAAGTTCTTTGTATAACTGACAAGCTGTATTGAGAGTAAATTATGGGTAGTGGCGAGGATTAACATAGAAGAACAACTTTGAAAATTCTCAGCTAACCTGTGTAACAAAGAATAGATCATAGCAAACAAAATTAAATGATAGTCTACCAGTAGAGAATAGAGCAAACAACAAAACATGTTGAGTGCAAAATCTCCCAATACCCATCAACTTTGGGTCATATTTGGCCGAAAACGTTGCGTCAGATCATCACCAGAGGTGCCCCTTTTGAAAACTTCACTCCTTTGAAAGAGGGGACAAAGATTCTGAAGACATGCTGGCATTGGCTGGAGCATTTTTTGAAGCCTCGTATCAATTAGCGCCAATGCAGCGTATCCCCTTCTATTACCAATTCCTGTCATAAAGAGCGTGTTGTACGCGTCATCACCATGAAGAGATTGTAAGCTAAAAATAGACTGGGCATAGAGCTGAGCAGCCTCGTGCTTCCGAATATGACAACTAGTCACGGAGTAAGTGACTCTATTATTCTGTTGACGATGTTTTCCTCTTGAAAAGAATTGTCTGCGTTCTTTATTACAACTATCTTTGTTAAACGATCGGTATACTACATGCTACGACTATGTTAGTCTCCTTGCGAAGAGTTGCGCTTGTTACGTACGCCGTTATTATTCTTATTGTTATTACAACATACGAAGTTTTCTGGGAAAAGCGTGGTGCTTTCCCTACCAGCTTTCTAAATGCTTTCAGTAACTCGACCTTCCACAGTGACTCTCCGGGTATAAAATCGCCTGTATCCGTTGTACCGGCCACAGACTCTCCATTACCTTCGACAACGGATTTGACAACGGAGCAGAAGGCCTCACGATTTGCCTACGCACAATACGCTACTAATTTAGACTATCTATGCAATACCGTGTGTACCTGCGTCAGCGTAAATTGCAATGCCAAGAACTAAAAATTGGGTCATAGGTTATCAACTTCAATCGCCTGAAGGGGTACGGTATCCAGCATGACATGGTCCTTATCTATCCGCAAACTTGGGATGATGAGGTAGGGTATCTATGGTGAAGAGTTAAACTTGGCTGCTAACTAGTCATCATTTAGAAAGCAAAAAGTCGAGAAGCCAAGGCTATTCGAAGCCTTCGATCCAGCCATCCCGATATCGTTCTTCGTCCCTTTAATGTCCTCTCTACAGAAAAGGGAGACTCGACTTGGCGCGATAGCCTCACTAAATTCCACGCCTTTGCTTTAACTGATTATACCAGAGTCCTGGCATTTGATTCAGACTCTCTCGTTCTCAACAATATGGACTCTCTCTTTCTTGCCCCTGATTCGCCTGTCGCCTTACCGCGCGCGTATTGGCTTACAGAAAGGCATAACGGAACTGTAACGCAGATCCTAGGATCGCACCTCATGCTAATCGAGCCTAATACTCACCTGTACGAGAAAATTGTTGGCGAGGCTACGCGGAGTGGCGAGTTCGATATGGAAGTAATGAATGAGCTGTTCAAAGACTCTGCCATGATACTTCCCCATCGACGCATAGCTCTGCTAACAGGCGAGTTCCGAGCAAAAGAGCATCGCAAATACCTCGCCCCTGATGAAGATGAAGAATGGAATCCGATTAATGAACTAAAGATGGCCTTTCTCGTGCACTTTAGTGACTGGCCCTTACCAAAGCCATGGAAGTCCCACTCCGAGGCGCAATGGGAGGCAGCGTTGCCTGAATGTCTGGACAACGACAAAGGCATGCCGGGTCTACCGCGATGTGCCGACCGGGTGGTATGGACCGGAGTATATTCAGACTACGACCGCGATAAAGCAGCATACTGTCAGATTCTCGGCGTATAAATGCTTACGGTCGAATAAGATTAAGCAGAGCATGGGTTCTAGCCACAGGGCTAATTAGATATAATTGCATGTCCTCTTGTATATCGATGACAGTTAAGTACATATTAATGTTAAAACTAATTGAATTCTCTTCAGTACTTTCAAGTTCTTTTATTAAAACATGGTGTGTAGTCACCAATAACAGTTGAATAGATTCTCAAAGTTTAGCCCAAAAAGGCATTGTCTATTTTTAGAGTCGTGGATTTATTGATTACCTATGTACCTTACTTGTCGTCGCTTAAGCCGTTTCAGGCCGCTAATGTAAGCAGCCGGCGACAAATTAATCATACCTTTCCTGCGTGAATTCGGCAAGGTGAATGAACGTGAACCTTCACATCCCGTTTTGCCAATAACAGAGCTATACAGACGCCATGGGCTCTTGGGATAGCTATTGTGCCATATGTGGTGGACCGTTTGATAGATTGACTGTGGCGCAAAAGCCACGCAGCGAGCGATTCCTTCGCCGTCACGGTCTTAGCCAATCGCAGTCGTCCAGCTCAGCGCAAGCAAATCACTCTACGGAAGACGGCAATGAAGATACAACAGCCGAGACAAGCGATGATGAGGCGGCTGGTGAAGCACCCCTTGGAACGATGACACAGGAGGATGCGAGGGAAGATGGCTCATACGACTGCGATGTTGTAACCTCAAGAGAGGTTGCCTGGGTGAGAGATCTTCACATCTTAATGACCAATGAGAATCTAGACACAGGAGAAAGGGTGTAAGTAGAAGCGCAAATGTCTACCCATCTTAATCTCTGAATCTCCAAGAAAGGCTGACCTTTGCAGTGCCTGTGTTTCAGGCGTCGGCGAATTCCACGATAACACCCAGGCCAGCGTCGATGACGGCGACGACCCCAACTGGGACCCAGAGGCTGAGATAGTCCTCTATGACGGTAGCTTTCCGTTCCACTGGCCCTGTTATGAGATTCTCGGCACGGTTCTCGAGGGCAAAGCTGGAATCGCTGGCTTGAACAAATTGAATCTCTATAACACTATGTTGCATGCCAGCGGTGTGTGTTGTAGTCGCCTAGAAAGTCTCGATTACGGCGACCCTGGCCCACATAATGAACAGTGGTGGGCATATGAACCGGGGACAGAATTTCTCGTCGTTCATCCAACGATTTCACTGGAGAAAACTACTGCATTGATACGAGAGCGATGGATGAGGAGTACTCAAGTGGTGAGTCCTTCTGATCGCGTGCGTCGCATCAGTGCAGATAGTTTTCAGAAACTCCCGCTGGAGTTGTTGCTCAAGACATGCAACATGTTGGGTCCCCAATCTCTATACCAACTGGCCTTGGCATCACCGACCGTCGATGCTTTGTTGGGAGACAAGCCGTTCTGGGGACAGTATCTCTCAATTCATATGCCCTGGAGCTATGAGCTACTGTCATTACTCGATGACGAGTCGCAAACCTCTTTCCAGAATGCAGACTTCAAGTCTCTCGTCCGGTGGGTGGACCAAGAGTCGACCCCACGACATTGGATGCGCGGTCCATTTATGAGCATTGCCAATCGTCGACGCATATGGCACGTCTGCGAACAGTTGAAGCCAGTCTATTCGGGCCGTGATGCACGATTTCCGTTGACGGTATTCCAGAAAAGACGAGTTAATCTGAGAAGGGCGCGAATGGGCATGCCTCTTCTGCCATGATGAAGAAACGCGCAATCTTTCCGATGAAAGATGTAGGCAGTAGGTCAAGGTCAATTAGTGGATCATAGTCACACAATGTATTTTTCTTCTATCCATCGCCCTGTCATAATATCCATCTATTCTAGTCAATGTGTGTAGCTCACGACTAGCGAGAGACGCAAATGTAATCAACTGCCTTTATGTGAATACGTATTACGTCTTGTTATCCCTTTGTGACATGATCGGCACGAGGTTTGGATCCAATCATCACCAATAAGATGAACGATATGCAAGAAGATCAAATGAGGAGGCGGATACTGCGTTGTGATGTCTCACAAGCACCCGTGCGTGTTGCACTAGTACCACTACAATCATCCCACGTCTCGCTGCTATTACAGAGTACCCATGATTTCAAGTAGCACTGCCGAATCATCAATGGCCACCTGTAGCGGTAAGACAAAAGGTTCTGTATGTTCGTCTTGACTCCTGTATGTTGTCGGCACTTTCATGTAAGGAGCCGTTTCAGCCACCAGGATTCAAGACATCAGACTGTGTCTGGCTGACCTCGCATTAGTCTTGTCTGTAAAACATACCTTGAGGTCCAACCCAAAAAAGAAAAGAAACAGAAAAAAGAAAAGATAGCCACAAATTTGGCAATTATGAAATATCGAACATCGTGAGTCTATATCCCCAATCTGTAAAGCTGGCGTTGAGTTGCCAAGTAGCAAGTCACCACTCACAATAGGCGATCTTTTACTTTTCTTTTTTTCCTTCTTTATTCCTTTTTTTTTTTTTTTTGGGTCCATGAAAAAGCCTTTGAAATAAGCATAAGCCGATCTTCCGGTGGATCGACGGATGGAATGGCCGAAGATCCTATGAATCCTTCTACTGACGGCTGCATCTCCGAAACTCAAGGTGGGATCTATATTGGCTGAGACATGTGGGGTTAAATGAAGCGATGACTTGATGGCTGACTGGATGACCGGAGTCTCGATCGGTTGGAAAGATTCACATTACCAAAATTTTGAGAATCATTAGGATTAGACATTTCGTTTCCCCCTTTTATGTAATGCATGTGTTACAACCATCAGGCCGAAACATGTCTGGGTCGATGCCTGTGGAATTGAAATATATAAAGCAGCCAATCTCCCAGGAAAATGAAAGAAATCATCAGCACAAATCCAGTCCATTCTTCCTTCACTGATATTCCAACTCCAATTTTCTACTTTTTTTTTTACAAGATTCATCAAGTTATTCACCATGGTGCGACTTACGATTCTCCCTCTTGCGATTCTCGCCGGCCTTTCTTCTTTCGCTGCTGCGAATAACTGCAAGGTCAACCTCAAATATTGCGGAGCTACTCTCCTACGTATTGGTGTGTAACTACAAAGGTGATAACTCTTAAGCTAAATATTCTTTACTAAAGAATGAATAGGAAATTATGATGAACAGATTCGTGAGGCACTTAGAGCCGCGCACCAGTCAACAAACGGTGACCATATTGAAAGGTCCCTGTTCTTTTGCTCTGGGGGTCCTAACGGGGAGATTGAATACCTTCAATTTTGTGGCAACCGATGTGTCGATGGCGGTGCGAACCACAACGACTACTGCTATTGATAAAGCTTTGTTTATTAAAGGCTCTCTCTTGGCGGCTCTGTACTTAACCGCAGCCACCCGTTCAACTACAAAACTATTTCTAGGTTTTAGTTACTTTATTGTGGCATGAGCAATCAGATCAAAGTTTGTTAACAGCTTCTCTTTTCATTTTAACTAACTGAAGCCAATCGCAAACAAACTATTCTGCAAGTTATCCAACTGTGTATGCATCTATCTATATCTCTGTATCTTATCTACGCTCATCAAACGAGACGCTGCCCGGCTCAGCAGGCAGACCCCTTAGAATTCGTTTTGACTGCAACGAGCTGTCCACCAATGACGGTATTTCCATTCACCGGGGTTTCCATCCCACCAGCAGTGACAACATAGAGGACATGCTTGTCATGTGGGCCTCTGCCAAACGCACAAGACGTTGGCTCTGCAATGGCAGTAGAATTAAGGTTACCAGCGATATAAACTTGAGTTTTGCCGTCAGCCGAAATCATCTCAATGGTGTTTCCACCTCCTGTGACCACAAATGCATTGCCGTCGCAATCAAAGGTAAAATCATCATATTGGTCCAGTGGCCCCTTGGTATTTGCAATTGTGGTGACGGGTCCTGCGGGCGTTCCATTCTCGTTGATAAGCACCTTGTTAAAAGTACCATTTCCAAAATTTGTAAAGTAAGCGAAATCGCCGCGGACATGGACACCATCGACACCAGAGGCTGAAAATGGAGGCGACGAGTAAAGCGCAGTGAAAGTATTGTTAATAGCGACCTCGTAATTTCCAGTCTTGATGTCCAGACTCCAGATAAGGCCTCCATTGACATCGCTTATAAGAAGTGTTTGGTCGCGTTCGGATAGCACTGTCAAGCCGTTGAGAAAATGAGCCGGTTTGACGTGTGCAATCTTCTTCACCACAGGCGGCGCGGAGAGTTTTGCTTGGCCATTTTCAGTGGTAATTTTAACACCTCGCAGATCAACGCTCCAAACCTTCCAAGTGCCGACGACTTGAACTGTGCTTGTGAATGAGTAATTGCCGGAGATGACAGCAAATACATCAGGCTGGTACTCTGCAATGCCCGCCAACCCAAGAGATTCATCAAAATCATGGAGGAGGATAGGTGTGTTTGGTCCGGCCACTGAAGGATCAAAGAGAAAAAGCTCCGATTTGCTTAGATCCGTCATGAGAATCTGGCCATTGCTTCGCACACCTATATTCTCAATATACGAGTTTTTAGGGAACTCATAGAGAGTGCGGACCGAGTCAAGAGATGGCGCTGTAGCTATGGAAGTGCCACAGAGAGCGAGTAAAGAGACCGCGAATCGTATGGCCATGGTGACAGTGACAAAAGTAAAAGAGTTTCAGGAGAGAGGATTTATGATTATTGCTACTTTCGCTGGTTTAGATACCAATAGAGTCTCACATAATTTATAATTCTTCAATACCCCCGTTGTTGGGGTATATTCAATCTACCCCAAGTCCGTTCGTGGAGGTTGGGGTCAAAATACTTGCAACTACTATTACTACTAATCAACTACCCAAAATTTGTCAGGATTCGCCAGGGGGCTTTTTGAAAGAACAGTATTAAAGGAAAGGGGTGCCGATCGCTGTGGGTTTATTTCTGTTAATGCGCTCGCGTCTCCGGCGGCGATAGCTTTCGGCTTTCGATATGCGCCTCATCGGAGCTGCCTTGCCCTGTGAGAAAAGGTGTAATACTATTGGTCCAAGCGTCTTCTGCATAGGTATGTTTCCTGTTTTCCATTGGAACATGACTATATGCTGCATGACACCAGAGAAGTATGCAGCATGTTGGTAGCTGCACTTGTAAGCAATGCGAATTCCTCTTCCGCTTTTAACTTGTAGATCAACTGTTCAGTCATGTACGTGGTAAATCAGGTATATAATGATGCATGCACATAGCTATGCAGTGAGCCAGGCCTGCGTTCAGCGTTGGCTCAATGGGCATAAGCGCAGCGATGTAACGTCTTTGTTCATAGACGAGGCGTTAACCCGTTTCTATAAGTTAAAGTCCGAATGATCCTGCTGGATATCTGCATTTAACTCCGACAGCAGAAAGGCTCAAGTTGGCAAATGAACAAACATTGTATACAAATACATGGGCAAAACGACTTTGATTGTGCATTGAATGTTCCAAAGCTTGAAATTGAGCGAATGGTCTCGTCATCATGAAAAGATTCCTCTCCGAGGGCATCGCTGCATCATCTCCTACGCATCCTCCAAGCACCTATTGCTTCTGCCCATGTAGGCATAAATCGTCGAGCTTTTACTGAATAACATTAAGTGTTTCCATGCTCCCTAGGCTCCCAGTGACATCCTCACTAGCAAGTTCTGGGCTGCTTCTTGATTCTAAGTTGCATCCATTTTGTTTACCCTGCGCGTGGCGTCTGTAATTGAAGTGCATCTGGAGAAAATGAATGCCATTTTGATCGCATGGGCCACGCGCAAAGACAGCCCTTATTAGTAGCGACAGATATATGATGGAGAAGAAAAAAAAAGAAAGTATCTGAGAAAAAGACAAAAAATAACATAGACTGACGAGTGTGGGATTCGAACCCACGCCTCTTGCGAGATGCGAAATCCTGTTTAAGGATCAAGATATTATCTTGAGTCGCACGTGTTAGACCACTCCACCAACTCGCCTTAGCGTCTTTGTTGGAGACCACCGAACGAATTCAATTATAAGAAGGCTCCATCAGCTTCTCCCCCAACGTCGCTGTTTGGCATTATCGTTGCATTTTATAGCTGGTGGTTCACCTATGCATAAAGAAGACAACACGGAGTCTCTATCGTATAAAGCTGAATATGGAAACACTATATGTAACTATATCTAGAGGGCTTGGTTATTTGACCGTATGCGGCCAAGAACTTTATACAATCATCTATACCTAGGAGTAAGTTCACGCTAGCTGCTTAGTTAGTCTCAATGCCCAAGGTTATAATGAAGTGTTATTATATGTCTTTAAGTTGATCATATTGTTACCAGTATAGCTCTTCTATGTTCAATTAAAACTACAATTATGCTCTTCGCTTTTAAGTCAACTAAATCATCTATATCACTGCAAAGTCTAACACTCAACAGACGCTTATACGGAAGCTTCTTACCGACTAAACTTGAGAATTCATACATCGAGAGTGATGGCAACTCTCGTCTTGTCTTGCATAATCTGGGTTGACTCATGCATCTGTTGCCGAGTAACAAGTCGTTTCATCTCCTCTTTGCCCTCGCCATAGCTATCCACTATTCTTGTGGTCAACTGCGCCTTGACTACTCCAGCACCCATCTCGCGGGTTTGCCCAAACAAAATCGTCGACTTCCAGCAACGCGGCTCAATCTCTGCCTCTTGACGCCAAGCAAACTCTCTTGCAATGTGCGTCTCTGTCGTTGCGCTCATTGGGCCTTTGATAGTGTATCTATCGATATGCATAGCAAGAACGAGACACACCTCCCAAATAGTCCAGACGTATTGGATGAGCAGGGGCATCCACAAGACCGAGCATAGCAGCGCGACGGGGAAATAGAGGCCGAATGCAACTACAATTGCGATCTGGATAACTTCGCGGATCCGATTTCGCACTGGGTGGCCATAATGCCGAAAGAATTGGTTCACTACGCTTGGAGGCCCAGTGATCATCATCAACCGGCCCTCAATGGGAGGGCAATCGATTTCCCAGTTTCGATGCTGCTCTCCTTCATCTGAGCTTGAGAGGTTGTCGAGCGGCTCTCGATGAACTGCAAAAACGACGGCGAGGATGCGCAGGGCGAATGGTATCAGGAATAAGACGGCCCACGATGTTCGTTTCACAACGCCAAGTCCAATCGCAATTCCGATGCCGCTTATCTCGCTTATGATGCTGGTTATGAAGCCGTAGAGAGACACATTGCCTGTATGCTCTTGAACGAATGGCATACTGTGGTTAGACAAGTCTTCAACCATGGCCTTTGTCAGAACGAGGTGTGTCACTGCAATTCTTGCTCGCACTGGGGTTTTCTTCTCCCCAACTTTGCCTTCCTCTGCAGCGCAAGTTAGAGAGCCACTCGATGTGCGCACAGAAGATACATCTGGGAGCTGTAGGTTGAGTAACGCGCGCACCCAAATGCAGCTTCTGGCCTGTGAGCTTCGGCTAGGCTCATTGTTTGACGCGTGTAATTGTATCGTCCATCCAATATCGGGATAGAATGCCGAGCCCAGCATATGACCCTGTTGACGGCCCGCCAGAATGCCATTCTTGTAGGCGCTGTCGATAACCTCAAGGGCTGTGGCACTCAGTGGTCCACCCATGGAATAGAGCGCTGCGAGCTTGATGAGGCTCTCTGGTTGGGGGCTTGACAGATAGCGCTGAGGCCATAATAGGCGCTCGAAGATGGTTTTTGTGGCAGCCTCACCGCCGAGATAGCCCAAAACAGCGTTGAAGCCGCCTAAAACATTGTTATCGCCGGACATTTTATCCCTGTCGTGCGCTGAGTTGGATCTGCGGCTGCGTATCGTTCACTCCTCTTACGACACCCAGTTGGAAATTTTTTTACAATACCACAGAAAGTGTTATTGATACCAGAATCTCCGTGGCTAGAAGTTTGAAGCGATTGCTAGTTTTAGTCATTCGCCGCCTCACGCAGAAAGCGGCGGAGACGTAAGGCTGCATTCTTGATCCTTCGAAAACCTGCTGACGGGTCTGGTGCTGCAAATACCCCGTAACCCTGCATATTGTCCAAAGGCGGGGATCCATGTGGTATACAGTTTCAGGCAGCCAGCCAGTGATTCGCTCGTTTGCTAAAGTGGCCTGTTTACCTGAAATCCTCGAAGCATTTAGCTCACACCATTACAGGTAATACAAGCCCTGACCGTCTGTTTAACTGGCAGATGTCTATATTAAGCATCAAACTGTACTAGCACGCCTGCACAAGATCCTACGAGACATGGGGTCGCCTCGTATCTCCTGGGACGATAGGGTATGAAACCCTCATATCATCTAGGCTTGTTATGTATAAGATAAGAGACGGTTACGAGTCGCAAGCCATATTGTCGCTGTCGGATACTTCAAGAATTAACAGCTATATCCCAACACATTGATACGTACTGACACTTTCAACCAACTCTTTGCGAACCCAAGCTTGTTGCCGAAAACATGGAGTCGCTAGATTTCACAGATCCGATGGCGGTTGAAGCTGAGCTTAGAAAGACGATCGAATTTCTTAAAGGTTCAGGCTTTTCCATGGCTTTGAGCGCTGAATTTCAGTTCTCCCCCGACTACGATCAAGTCTGGAACAGCGAATGGGCCAAATACGACAAACTAGAGAAGGCTCGCAAAGACTGTGGCATTGAGAGGCTGGAATGGCAAAATGAGCTTGATGAATACAGAGACAGCGCTCAAACAGAGAGGCGCGAGACTAGTTCGGATGATTCGATCGACTCGAGAAGCAAAAATTCCTTGATCAGCTATTTATTCGCTTTTAGTATGGAACAGTATGGCGAGGCACCGACGATCAATAGGCTCCAAGGCTGGAAGACGGCCATATCGAGCTGGAGGCTGTTTCGCGAGAAATACAACTCAGATGATAAAAGTTTTCGCCTGTATCTTTCCGATGCACAACGTGCCTCTTACTTTTTGCTGGACGACTGGTGGCATTCTCGATACTGCAGCACTGGAGACATGGCTTCTTTCAAAAACTCGCTTGATGAGCTATTTTCCATAACTTCCACGTCACCGCCGACAAGTACGAGCTTTCCATACACTTGGAAGTATAACTCGCTGTATCATAAGTTGTGTCTCGAGCTGTTTATGAGGGAGTTCCACCCCATGGAATGGGAGCCATTCAACCCACACAGTTTCCTGGCTGGTCTGATGAGCTCTCGGAAGAAGGCTACTAAAGAGGCCATATCAATGCGTTTTGCGTATTTTGCTTTGCAGGAAAAGTTGGAACCAAGCCACTCTGGCTCCTTTCCTGTATACCCACGATACGCGAGAGACAAACAGCTCTGGCGTGAGAACGAATATTTTAACGAACCTGCGAAAGATGGCATAGCAAGAGAAATTTGGAAACTGGTTGATCAGAATTCGCCCGACCCAAGATACCTCTGGGACGTAAAGGCCAAAAAGACGATCCGAGTTGATCAGCATCATCCTGAGTATGTCTGCATCAGCCACACTTGGGGCCGATGGACTGTCAAGCCGCCTTCTCATATCAGTATCCCAGGAGTACCTTGGAAAGTCCTCGAGAACACTTTGTATGATATCCAAGATCTACCCAACATGCTCCTCAAATTGAACCACGACTTCATCTGGCTTGATCTTTTTTGCCTACCGCAGGACGATTCGCCCGAGCATCGAGCGGAAGTTGCCAATCAAACAGCCATATTTCATCGAGCAAAGAAGTGTATCGCTTGGCTCAACGATGTAGAGACCTGGGATGGAACGAAGGCTGCCATAGATTACTTGGGTATGAAGTATTTGCGCACATCAGCCACTGACCCAGAGCTCGCAGTCAGTGATAAGCGCTTGAAGTCTAGTATTGCCACGGCGGCGGACAAGCATTTGGAACTGATGAAGGCAAGTGACGAGCCTTCGACTTGGTTCTCGTCTTTATGGACCCTTCAAGAAGCTGCCTTGTGCCCTGACTTACAACTTTGCACGAGAAGCATGGAACTGCTGTTGGATAACACTGGCACTCCAATAAGTCTTTCAACTTTGATGGCCATTCTCTCTCTCCTCAGGGCTCCGAACAGGAGCAAAATGGCAGAGTTTCCTTCCGATCCACCTTTTGATATCGTTCCTGAGTGCGTGTCAAAGCTTTTTCTCTTGGGAAAGATGACAAAATTGGAGTGGCTGCTGGAACATTTAACGCCGATGGATATCATGGTCACATCGAACACGCGCACTTGCAAACGTTCTCGAGCCGTTGCAATCATGAATGCTCTTGGTGTTTTGGACTGGTACAAGACAGACCCTGAGGGCGGCAAACTTGGTACGGGCGGCAAGGAAGAGAACCTTGTTTTGGATACATTTCCCATTGAGTTTGTCAGGGAAGCCGCACGCAAATACGGAGCTGTGTTCTACACGGCAGTCAAATCCGTAAACTCTTACAGAGTTAAGACACACGAAGGGCTCTGGGGGTTTCCAGATGTTCATATTGGAAGCATGATGCCTTTTTCCGAAACCCACGGATGGTATACATCCGTGATGAATGCTGTGACAGTGCCAACAATACAGAAGAAGGACCATGAAGCAGTTGCTAGCTGGCACATTAACGAAAATGGGAGCGTGAGAATACGATCTGCAGGCATAGTCTCCTGCTCAAGCAATTCCGCCAACAAGCCCCCAATCAAATCCTTTGTCGCCACCATGGAAGGACGCGAAAGGTTGACAATTGTGCAAAATAAAACGGCCCACAATGACTTACATGCTTCGCTTCGGGAGTTGGCTGGGGATACAATGGTATTTTATGCGGTTGTACTGCAGGAAGACTATGGAAAGAAGTCGGGTATCTTGCTTCAGGCGCCCAGGACGAGAATTCCAAAACCTGGTAAGAGGTGGCTGATCAAAGCAGGCTTTTTCAACACGCTCGAATCATCTTCGCCGACGCCATCCACAGCTGTTAATTGGTGCGTTGCGTGAAGAGAGAGTGAAAGTCAGGAAGGCAGCTTGCATTACACGTCAATTAAGATATATAGTCTATGGAAGAGTCTTCGATGCGACCATTTTGCGTCTATGAAAGAAAGATATTATCTATCAAGATATATTTGCCAGTTCATATAGACAAATATACTCGATCTAGTGGAAGAAATAGCCAACTGCTACAATCTCCTATACATTAGTTGCCTTGCAGCCAAGGTACAATTGTTGTCCAAAAGATGATATCAACTTTGAGATCGTTAACCGCGAAATCAACAAATTCCTGCTTCGTAAACGGCTTTCCGGTAGCCGCATTGGTCTCATTCAGCACGTCAGGCTGCTGAACAGCTATAACACTAATCGGTACCTTGTTGTGATACTCCGGAATATACACGTATGAGTTTGCCATTTGCCCTGGCTTGTTCGGGATCAAGTCTGGTCCGCCAACACCGACGCCATGCTTTGCGTAATAGTTGAAGGAGTCGGTGAAACGGTTGTTCGTGTTGTTCCATCCATCAGGCCAGAAGTTGACATACTGCACAGCATAGCTCTTCTTGAAAACACTGGCTGCGTAGCCGGCGTTCTCCAGTTCACCCAGGAAGTAGCCCTCGTCGGTGTAGTTGTTCGCAGTTACGTCCACAGCGATGGACGTCTCTGGTAGGTTGAGTCCAGTAATTTTACCATCAAAATTCAGAGCCAACTCCTTTAAGAGTGCCTGGTAGCGAGAGCGAACTCGTGCATTCCATTGCTGCGCTACATAGCCAGTGATATTGAAGTTGCCATCGCAGGAATCTCCATCACAAGAAGGTGCACTTCCATTGTTGTAGTACGGTGTATGCAAGTATTTAGGGACAGGATCATTAGAGACATCAAAGCTTCTGTCCTGAACCTGAACCCAGAGCTTCTTGCCTTTGGCGAGTACATTTTTGTAATCGCACCTAATTCTGGAAAAATTATAGTGACCTTGAGTTGGCTCAAGAGACTTCCAAGTATACTGAGCTTGAACTCCAACGATATCGGGTCGATCCAACAGGTTCAAGGCCACGTCGTCAATTTGAGGACTGTACAGCCAATTTTGCGGCAATGGATGGTTATCGGCTGCTGGTGAAGGGGCAGCGAGCGCCTGTCCAGCCAGGGCTGAGAGAGCCAAGTAATAGAAGCGCATTATGACCAGTGATAGTATATGAAAGGCGGTGCTGACTGCTAAAAGATGTCTGATTCAATCAAAGTGTTACTGGGGATTTTAGGGCACAAAAAGGGTGATGAAAGTTGTCCAGAACATTAGAATTTATATGCGAAATTGAGATAGCTCATTATACTACGTATCTATCTTTGCTGTAACGTTGACCCCACGATGGTCCATGTTGTCGACCGTTCCCGGTTGTGAATACGAAGTACGAGCAAGCCGAGTATCCACTAATAAGTTCAAGCCAGATACGTGCAGTCCCGCAATGAGAACAGTGCGTCAACAATGGCGTCTCCGAAAATGGAGAAGAGAGCCCCCGATAATGGTCTTCCCGACAACGGTGCCTGAAAGCATAGTCTGTTATAACGGGGAAGTGCATGTTCAAAGACATCAGATTGGTTCGGCCGGATAATGTGACAATAAGGGTCCTTCGGCAAAGCCTTTAGCGCTTATCATGGTGACTTTATCAGCTGTCATAAACTTTGTCCGCCGGCCGTACATGAATCAGGTCACGAAAATCGGGATACGAAAGTCATCGGGGAATTAAGAGAATTTTCCTTCGGCTAATACGAGTTCCAGAGTTTCTAGAACGCTTCCTAGCGCTTGTAGTAGTAATCAAGCGGAAAGACTTGCCTCTTGTACTTGTTGTTTAGGGGAATCAAAAGACGTGATGTATTTGTGATGATAGCTGTGGCTTATATCAATGCAGGTGTCTCACTAACAAGCTTTCCGCGAAACTGATAGTATTCGTCATCAATCAACATACTTCAAACGCTCAATATCTAGATATCAATGGTGTTGTTTAGTATTATCCTGCGGGACTGAAAGCTATGAAGCGCGATCTTGGATGCATTAATAAGGGCGGACTGTAATACCGGCACTATTTTCACTGTTCTGCAAACCGGACAGTTTCTAAAATAGCACATATTCTATTACTCTTTTAGAAATATCTCGAGTTTCAGTGATATATATAGATGCTGATGATTTTCATCCAACCAATCACAATATGATCTACTCGTTGAATCTGTGGTAATCGCCCCCTCTTTATAATTGGGACAATGGGCCTGCTGGAGGCCTCTTCAAAAACTGTCGTAGACTAATCAATTTACACCTCCAAGGAGATTTATCTTCTTCAGCTTATCCACTTGCACTATCTACCCATTTTCTCTACTTTAGGTGACCAATGATTAGTGTTGACCTCACAGTTGAATCCAAGCCGCGTGAAACCGGCTAAAAGCTAAGGTCGTTAACAAAAGTTCTCTTCATCTGAGTTCAACGCAGACAACACAATAATTCTTAACTTTTGACCAAGAATTGCGAGGTTGTGGCTACCAACAGGAAAACAAATATCGAAAATGGGAAGTACAATACATGTTAAGCCATAAACATATGCACAAGCTTTCATTCCAGTTTTTCTCTGTAATGCAAGTCATAATTGCAAAAAAAACTATAATGAGAGAAGTAAAATACTGCGAGCGTGCGTGTATCGTAGAGGGGGCAACAAGGCGATGAAAAACCATGTTATCATTGCCTGGGGCAAAGTTGAAGATGGCTCAAACTCATTACAGAGATATGAAGCCCTTCTACATTTTTTGGTACAACTCATTGAAAATCTCGATAAAGGGGTTTTAATACATTACATGAGAGACATGTGACGCATTTTCCCGTAATATCATCTGCTAGACTAGGTAACCAGCGAGACTGCATTCGCTCAAAGTTTTGTCCTGCGACAAACATTGACTTCTACTAAACAAAGTGCTTCGGTGCCGTTTCTGACACTAGCACGCGGCCTATGATAGCATCTTTTGGGCTTTTTCGTAGCTTGGGCGCGCCAAAAGCTTCTTCAGCCATTTTTCTAGATAAGGGTACTTGTCGAGAGACACACCATCTAGTTCTAGAGGCAATTGCATCTGCAATTAGTTACACATAATAACTTATATAATATGGACAAGAAAGTCTTACCGTGATTAGCGACCCAGCCTAGGCAGGCTATATCGGCTATGGTAATGCGGTCACCGACAAGCAGTCCATGAGGGGACTTAGCCAGGTGAGTTTCCATAGTGTTATACAGGCGGTGAGTTTCATTGTCATAGCGGCTAATACCGTACTCTATTTTCTCGGCGGCATATCCTGTGGATCTCTAGTCAGCATCTGCCCGGAGAAGGAATCATATATTCAATCTACCCACTCCTAAAATGCTCTAGCTGTCCTTGCATAGGGCCTAAACCGCCTATTTGCCAAGAGAGCTAAACAGTTCTGTTAATTGTTGAAGTTAAAGGCATAGAGTCCCGAAATTTTTGTGAACGTACCCAACTCTTTACCTCCCAATACTCAGGGGAGTCCTTTGGGTACGAGAATTTGTTGTTCGTATCGTAGCGCTCAACAATGTACTCAAGGATTGCACCACTTTCAAAAATACGTTGCTCTTTCCCGCTCGGCCACGTATCGGTCAAGGCGGGGATCCGGCCATTGGGATTAATGTCCAGAAACCAGGGCAGTTTCTGCTCATTCTCTCTGAGCTTCACATGGTACAACTGATAAGCGGAAAATGTATATGTCAGCAACTTGATATCCCGCGTCCACTTGATATGAGGTGCGTGGTCTTTCAAACCTTGTATTCGAGTCCAAGCTCTTCAAGCAAGATTGGAACCTTGATACCATTTGGTGTTAATGCGGTGTAAAGCGTGAAATCAGTCTTGAGACCCATGTTCATAGATGAGACTTGTCGCTGTGCAGTGTAAAGTGTTCTTGTACCGAAGGTAAATTCGCGAGGCTTCAGTTGTAATGAATGGTAGATAAGTGTACGTTTTAAAAGAGATTGCATTGCGTTACAGAGCTGAGACGTTTGAAACTAGAGATTGAGTCGTGATTTTAAGCTTGTAAGTGGCGCAGGCCATGCACGGTGACGAGCGGCCAAGAATTCCAATGTTAGTCCGAAATCGTCCGCCTCGCCCTGCCGACAAATACAACCAGCTAGCTCCAACGGATCTCTCTATTACTAAGTAAATACGTAATGATGAAAGAATTAGTAATTTGACGATTTAGCTTATTTCAATATTACAGGGAAATTGGTCAACTATTGTGACTCAGTGACTCTATCCTAAGCGCACTTGCCGGGAGCTACAGTTGGTGGCCAAAAGTGTGAAGATACCACTTTGTTTTTACTGCTATAAATTTTTACACTATAACTGGAATAAGCTATTTCTTATCTAATTGAGTTATAAATATAAATCATTAGATTATTAGATAACTCTGCGTTTTATATCCAATATTTTATATAATACCTTTATGCATAGTGTACAGCAATAAGCCAGTGTAGTATAAATTAAATAAGCCTCCAGATCCGAGCTCAGGGTTGTGTGAGAGGATCACTAACTTGACTAAATTATTATAATCATCTAAGATCTGCCTGCATTCTTCTGTTTCAGAGCACCAAAACGGGCGAATGCAAGCAAGTCTTAAAGGGTTCAACTCCGTAATATTCTCACACAACCCTAAGCTAGTGGCAATAACCTTATATAGAACAGTCCAGATCTAGAACATCCGCACTGGAGAAGAGAAGCTGGTTCTAAAGGGGCAAGGCAATCTGCCCTAATTAATAACGCTGTCTCTAAACTTTAGTCTAGTAGCACTAGCCTCTAGATAATATAGTCTAGATCTAGAGCACTGATATAGATGAGTGCAGGTATATTCAAAAATATGACTGCGCTTGTGGCATCGGGCTTATATAATAAGTTAGTCCGGATCTAGAGGTTTAATATAGTCAAGGGTATATAAGTAATTTAAGTACTATAATCGCTCTCAGCAATATTATCTATGTACCTAGCCACTTCAGAAATGAATAGCAGCCACACAGCCCCCTGCACGGTGTGAACCCATCATGCAGTGCCAGCGCATCCAGCATCCTTGTAACGAATCATCTGGAGACTGTAAATTGACTGTATGCGGTACATACATCTACCCATCTTATATCAGGCTCCAGAATCATTGTTGGGCGCAAAATATCCCTTGCATATCGTCTGCTGGTTCCTACTGCCGCTTCTCCCCTTCTTCCCTCGAACCCTGTTGCAACCATGTCTTGGTCGATATTCTAAGCATCATTTTTTTCTTGTCTAGGCTTCGCAATCATGCCAGACTGTCAAATTTATACCGTCGGCTGGATCTGTGCCATCACTACCGAGCTTGTGGCTGCGCAATCCTTCCTTGACGAAGAACACGACGATGCTCAGTCAGCTGCCACAAACGACAACAACACCTATGTCCGGGGCAAAATCGGGTCCCACAACGTCGTTATTGCTCTTTTGCCCCATGGAGAATACGGCACGGCCTCTGCGGCTATCGTTGCGCGGGATATGCTACGCAGCTTCCCCAATGTGCGTATCGGATTGATGGTCGGCATCGGAGGCGGTGCGCCAAGTCCAAAGCACGATATACGCCTAGGCGATGTCGTGGTTAGCAGCCGCAGTGGCGACAAAGGCGGCGTATTTCAATATGATTTTGGCAAGACCATACAGAGCCAGGTTTTCCAAGAAACTGGCTTCCTCAACCAATCGCCGACGGTGTTACGGACTGCAGTTGGTGTGCTCGAAGCCCAATATGAAATGAATGGCCATAATCTCGAAGCCAGCATTGAATCAGCGCTAAAGAGGATAAAAAGGCGCAAGAAGTATTCGCGTCCATTGCCAGCTACCGACGTGCTTTATCGATCTGACTTTGAGCACCTGTCGTCGGTGGACAACTGCAACGAAGGATGCGGAGATGATCCTTCTCGCCTAGTAACCCGAGACGAACGCGACGAGGAAGATGATTATCCTGCTATTCACTATGGATTGATTGCCAGCGCAAATCAGGTGATGAAAGATGCAATTACTCGAGACAAATTGGCGGCAGAAAAGGGAGTCCTCTGTTTCGAAATGGAAGCAGCCGGCCTGATGAACCATTTCCCATGTATTGTGATCCGTGGCATATGCGACTACTCGGATTCTCACAAGAACAAGGAGTGGCAGGGCTTTGCAGCCATGGCAGCAGCCGCCTACGCAAAGGATCTATTGCTCCGAGTTGCTCCTGGCAAGGTCGAAGAAGAGCAGAGGGCTATAGATAAGCTGAATATGGGTTGGTTTTATTCGCCATCATAGGACGACTGAGAACTAAAGTTAAGTAGTGCACGAGGATACACAGACGATCAAGTAGGTATAAGCCCATGACAATTGAGAAATGAAATTAGCTAATGATGTCTTGTAAGGAATGCTATGACTTCCTTTGGTACAACAACATCTCTTAACCAACTTTCGATTGCTCAAGGGGCTTCGTTTGACTCTCGAGCAGAGGAACGAAACGAGCCATGTCTACCCAACACTAGGGTCGAATTACTTGAGAAGTTATCTGCATGGATTGCTGAACCAAGCTCCAAGCCAATATTTTGGCTGAACGGTATGGCAGGGACGGGCAAATCAACCATAGCTCGTACTTTGGCTGAAGCACAAGCCAGGTCAAAGGGCCTCGGCGCTACCTTCTTCTTCAAGAGAGGAGAGTATGATCGAACAAACCTCAAGAATTTTGTATCGACGCTTGCTCGTCAGTTGGCTAGAAACGTTCCAGGGCTCGACGTGCATATTAAGGCTGCGATCGACGTCGACTCAACCATTGTTGATAAACAAGTACAAGAACAATTCAAGAGACTCGTCGTTGAGCCACTCTTGAAAATTCCCCAGACCCAATCGTCACTTGTCTTTGTCATTGATGCCTTGGATGAGTGTGAGCTAGACAGTGATGTGGCGCTGCTCATCCGACTCTTCTCAGCCGCGCAGAGTCTAAGCTCCCGACTTCGAGTCTTCATAACCAGCCGACCAGAACTTCCTATCCGCCTTGGGTTCAATAACATCCAAGGGACCTACGAAGACTTAGTTCTCCATGAAATTCCTGCGCCGACGATTGAACATGACATCACAGTCTTTCTCCGACACAAACTGAACCTGATTAAAAAAGAAGCTGATCAGTATCAAGAAGAACGAAAATTGCCTGAAAACTGGCCCGGTGAAGCAGCTATGCAGAAGCTTGTTACAATGGCCATCCCGTTGTTCATCTTCGCATCAACTATTTGCCGACTGATCGGTGACTATAGACTGGGCAATCCACAGGGTCTGCTGGACGAAGTTCTCAGCCAAGAAAACGGCGATGGCGCCTCTCAGCTGCACATGACTTATTATCCAGCGTTGAAGCAGCAATTCGCTAGCTTGCAAGAGCATGAAATCGACAGGCGTAGAAAAGTCGTCGAAAGTTTCCGCCTAGTTGTAGGCACTATTGTGACACTTTTTCAGCCTTTATCTACGGTCTCACTGTCTGGACTCCTTGGAATTTCCGAGGGGGCCGTGTCTGCTAGACTGAGATTGCTCCACTCGGTCTTGGATATTCCAACGGATCCCGAACGCCCTATACGACTACTGCATCTATCGTTTCGAGATTATCTCATCAATCCTCAAATTATGAAAGAGAAGTACTTTTGGATAGATGAAAGGCTGGTGCACCAGAATCTAGCAAGGCATTGCCTACGTATTATGAGGCTTCATCTACGAGAAGATATATGCGGCCTACAGCATCCAGGCTCACGTCGATCCGATATCAAAATTGAACAAGTCAGATTGAATGTTCCGATAGAACTTGAGTATGCTTGTCTTTACTGGATACAGCATGTAGCAGCAGAGAGCCTTGAGTCAGATACTACTGAGGAGATTCATAGCTTTCTGCGGCAACATTTTCTGCATTGGATCGAACTAATAACCCTCGTTGGAAGGTTTACGGAGGGTGTTCCTTTACTCACAAAATTACAAGACTGTGTGCAGGTAAGCAACGCTTTCGAGGTAGCTAAGAGCCTACTAACGCTATATAGAGAGCAGAGGAGCACCTGAATCAACCCCTGGCCGATTTTATCACGGATGCAATACGTTTCCTGCGCTTGAACTTTGCCGTTATCAATGAAGCACCGTTGCAGATATATTCCTCTGCATTGCTTTATACACCTGGAAAAAGCCACGTCAGAATGCAATATGCTGATACGATACCAGAATGGATTTCCCTCAGGCCAATGGTAGGAGACAACTGGGATCCATGTCTGTTGATACTAGAGGGCCATAGCAACCGAGTCGGCTCAGTTGTCTTCTCTCATGACTCTAAACTTGTGGTATCAGCTTCACAGGATGAAACAGTCCGCATCTGGAGCACCGAAACAGGAGAGTGCAGGCACATCTTAGTTGGCGATAGAAGGCCAGGCAAGTCAGCCTTCTCCCACAACTCCGAGCTAGTAGCAGCAGCCTCAACTGATAACACAGCTCGGATCTGGAGCACCGAAACGGGCGAATGCAAGCAAATCTTGGAGGGTCATAGCAAACCAGTCATCAACGTGATCTTCTCACACAACTCTGAGCTAGTGGCAACAACTTCATATGATTCAACAGTTCGGATCTGGAGCACCGAAACAGGCGAATGCAAGCAAATCTTGGAAGGTCATAGCAACTCATTTAACTCTGTAATGTTCTCGCACAACTCTGAGCTAGTGGCAACAACTTCATATGATTCAACGGTTCGGATCTGGAGCACCCGCACTGGAGAAGACAAGCTGGTTCAGAGGGGGCAAGGCAATCCCCCCTTGCCAGTAGCGCTGTCTCCAAACTTTAGCCTGGTGGCATTAGCCTGTGAAGATGACACAGTCCAGATCCGGAGCACTGATACAGATGAGTGCAAGCATATCATAAAGGGTCATGGTAGCCATATCAAGTTCATGGAGTTCTCAAATGACTCCAAACTAGTGGCCTTTTCTGGAGACAGAGGTGCCGGAGCCCGGATTTGGAATATCAACACAGGCGAAGGCAAAGCCCTGGAGGGTTTTGACGAATGGGTCGAGTCAATAGCATTTTCACATGACTCCAAGCTAGTCACAATAGCCTCAAGTGGGTATAAAGTCCAGATCTGGAGCACTTGTACAGGCGAGTGTAAGCAAACTCTAGAAGGCCATAACCGTTGGGTCGCGTCAGTCATGTTTTCTCACAACTCTAAGCTTGTGGCATCATCCTCCGCCGACGGCACAGTCAGGATTTGGGACTCCAGTTCGGGCGATTGCAGAGTTCCTGTTGGCCATAGCGATAGAGTCCGGTCAGTGGCATTGTCGCCTGATGCTAAGCTAGGGGCATCGGGCTCAGAGGATCATACAGTCCGGATCTGGTGCACTGATACAGGCAATTATAGGATTCTGAAAGGCCATAGCGATCATGTCACTTCTGTGGAGTTCTCGCATGATTCGAAGCTTGTATTATCATTCTCGCACGATTATACAATCAGGGTCTGGTGCACTGAAACAGGCGAGTGCAGGGTTCTAAAAGGCCATAGTAATACTGTGTTTTCTGTGGTATTCTCGCATGATTCAAAGCTTATAGCATCAGCCTCGCAGGATACAACAGTCCGGATCTGGAGTACAGATACAGGCGATTGCACTATACTGCAAGGCCATAGCCATATGGTCCGTTCTGTGACGTTCTCACATGACTCCGCGCTCGTGGCATCGGGCTCATACGATAAATCAGTCCGGATCTGGTGCACTAAAACAGGCCAGTGCATTCTTGTCAAAGAGCATGACTCTGGCATCGAATCGGTGGCATTTTCACATAGCTCTAAGTTAGTGGCATTGGCTTTGCCTGCTGGTAAAGTCTGGATCCGGAGCGTCGACACGGGCGAGTGCATACAAGTGATCCAAGTACCATGGCGTGACGGAAAGCTATGCTTCAACGCCGACGACACATCCATTGCCACAGATGCTGGAACTGTGCCCTTGAATCTCCAGCCTAGTACTACAGCATCTGATCCACCTTCTATGGCAGGCTCATCTGCAATAACAGATCTCTCCATCGATGAAGGCTTGACTTGGATTAGTTGGCGCCAAAAGAGGATCTTGTGGCTTCCAACTGAATGCCGTGGAGGGAAAGCAGCTGTCCGCGGATCAATAATTATATTAGGATGCCGGTCGGGGAGAGTGCTTCTGATCCGCTTTGATATAAAGGAGCTTGACGTATTAAGTCCTGCCGCCAATCTTTCAGCCGAAGAACCCAAGCTTAAACGCCAGAGACTCGTATGAATTGATGATTATTACTGCAATTTGACGCCAGAACATCGAAATCATTATACACAAGACGAGAAAGAGGTTACTGTAATCTGTGATATCATTAGATCACCAAAGCAAAAGAGCATTGAATAGGTAGCAACAGCAGTCATCTTAATAGCACCAGCTGTTTTAAAAGGATCCGTATTATACGCTACCAAATTAGATCGCAACAAGAGCAGCTCCTGTAAGTGTAAACTTTCTGGTGATAGTACATCAAAGAAAGCGTAAAGTATTGATTTCAGCTTTGGTCAGCTTTTCTCCGTCTTGGTTTCGTCGCTGCGTATGATGTTACTTCTCTCTTTCTCTAATAAGCGGCAGCTGTATAAAGGAGCTGCCGTTTTTACATCTGGACTCAGCTATAGAGCCGCGGATGTCTGCATGAACACAGGCATAGAGAAAGTGGAAGAGGAGGAAAGAATAGAACGTTTAATCAGTGTGATTTTTGACCCCTCCCTCCCTCCCTCTTATTTCCTAACACTAACTTCCATTGTCCTATTTTAATTCTCAGACATGAAAAGCTTCTTTAGCCCAGTGTTAGATGCGTAGTGTTGTAGAAAAGTGCATTCTTTTCGCTCCGTAATCATCGTTATGCCGCTTACGCTGCTTCAATGACGTAGACTACAATTATGCAAGCCTTTTGTTATTTGAATCAGGAGAATTGCATTGCCTTTATTTGCATTCTATTTGTACCTACTTTGAAAATCCAACGTCACTTGTGAAGGCGTAGCGCGCTTAGAGCGCTACATACCTAGCCTACCCTGTAATAGCTCCTGGTATCCTTATCGATAGCGATAAGATAAACCGACCCGACAAAAAAGTTTCCGCCATCTCTCTATGTAAGCATGGCGAGGTTCCAGTGGCAGCGCTTTGGATCTCGACGTTGATGAAAATTCTTAATTCGCCATAGCATTTGCTTTTATCGTCACAATGCCTTCACGAGCTGCTGTGCGGCAGCCGCCGAAACACAAGCCCAACAAAACAGAGATCAAAAGGCAAAAGAGGAAGCGCGATCATGAAGACCTACAGAAGATTGAGAAGGCCATCCAAGAGCTGGTGGGTTGCAGAAGCGCAAGCAAAATTTGGTATGCCTTTCTCTGTCGCTGACTTTGACTATGTACAGGACCCGAAGTCTGGCAAGATAAAGACTTTCGCCGACCTATCCTCAGCAATCTCGCCCGCAACAGCATCCGGCCTGCATTCATCGCATTTCACGAATATGACCGATATCCAAGAACAAGCGATCCCGTTGGGTTTGAAAGGAAAAGATATCCTCGGCGCAGCAAAGACAGGTAGCGGCAAGACGTTGGCTTTCTTGGTCCCAGTGCTGGAGAAGCTCTATCGTGCGCAATGGACAGAATTCGACGGCCTCGGTGCGCTCATCCTCTCCCCGACTCGCGAGCTGGCAGTTCAGATTTTCGAAGTCCTGCGAAAGATCGGTCGACATCACGCCTTCTCCGCTGGTCTTGTTATTGGTGGAAAGAGTTTGAAGGAAGAAGCTGAGCGATTAGTCCGAATGAACATCCTTGTTTGTACGCCAGGACGAATGCTGCAGCACCTGGACCAAACGGCTGGCTTCGATGCAAACAACCTGCAGATTCTGGTGCTGGACGAGGCGGATCGCATCATGGACCTAGGGTTTCAATCTGCGGTCGATGCGCTGGTTGAGCATTTGCCCAAATCTCGCCAGACCCTCATGTTCAGTGCCACACAGAGCAAGAAAGTCTCAGATCTTGCCCGACTCAGCCTCAAAGACCCCGAATACGTCTCTGTGCATCAAGATGCAACAACAGCCACTCCCTCCACTCTTCAACAACACTACATCGTCACGCCCCTCCCCGAGAAAATCGATACTTTGTATGGATTTATCAAGGCAAATGTCAAGAGCAAAATCATCGTTTTCCTTAGCTCCGGTAAACAGGTCCGCTTCGTCTACGAAAGTTTGCGTCATCTTCAACCTGGTATCCCGCTTCTCCATCTCCACGGTCGCCAAAAGCAAATCGCACGATTGGAAATTACAAACAGATTCACAGCTGCAAAGACGTCATGTCTGTTTGCAACTGACGTGGTTGCGCGAGGCATCGATTTCCCGGCTGTCGATTGGGTCATCCAAGCAGACTGCCCCGAAGACACCGATACATACATCCACCGAGTCGGACGGACGGCCAGATATGAGAGCAATGGCCGTGCTGTTCTCTTCCTCGACCCTAGCGAAGAGGAGGGAATGATTAAGAAGCTGGAGCAGAGGAAAATCCCTATACAGAAAGTACACGTCAAGGACAAGAAGAAGAAGACCATCAGGAATAATTTACAAGATATGTGTTTCAAGAATCCCGATTTGAAATACCTCGGCCAGAAGGCCTTTATCAGTTATACCCGATCAATTCATCTGCAAAAGGACAAAGAGGTGTTCAAGTTTGATGCCCATGATTGGGATGCCTATGCTGCGAGCTTAGGTCTGCCCGGAACACCACAAATCAAATTCCAGAAGGGTGAAGATATCAAGAGGATAAAGAACGCGCCCCGCCAAGGCATGTCGAGCGATTCAGAGTCTGACATGGATCTGGATGGAGCGTATGATAAGAAGAAGAAGGACAAGAAGAAGCAAGAAGTGCGGACGAAGTACGACAAGATGTTTGAGCGAACCAATCAGGACGTTTTGTCGAGCCATTACTCTAAACTTGTGTTGGATGGAGGCAAAGCGGCTGAAGAGAGTGGAGACGATGACGATGACGACGACGATTTCTTGGCTGTAAAGAGGCGATTAAATGACGATGATCTTGATGCAGTCTCCGGGAAAGCACCTGTGAGTGGCGCCAAGGTCATACAGCTAGGCGGCGACGACCTCTACGTTGTCGACTCAAAACGTCGCGAGAAGGCTCTCCAATCCAAGAAGAAGATGGCTAAATTCCGAGGCAACTCCTCTAAACTGGTCTTTGACGAGGATGGCAACGCGCACGAAGTCTACGAGCTCCAAGATGAAGATGACTTCAAGCAACAGGGCCCCGCGGACGAACAGCGACAGAAATTCGTCGAGAGCGAAACGGTTCGTGTCAAGGAAGCCGATGTGGACGATAAGCTGCTCGCGAAACAGAAGAAGCGGGAGAAGAAGTACAAGAAGAAAGAAAGAGAGGCGATGGAGATGGCGGGAGGAGTTGACCCGAGACTGGAAGGTCCTGAGGACGGAGAAGATCCGCTGGCGCTGCTGCGTTCTCTGCCCATGGCTGGCGAGGATCGCAGCGATGATGGTGCTTCTGACGCCGAGCCGCCAAAGAAGAAGGCCAAGAAATGGTTCCAAGATGACTCTGAAGACGAGGATGCCAAGAAGAAGAAGAGTGGAAAGAGGAAGAAGGTCTTTGAGGTGGATCAAGAGCCTGAGACTCTAGAGGATTTGGAGGCTTTGGCTGCGGGCTTGTTGGATTCTTAAAAGGGAGCTTTGTGTTATACCCTTGCTTGATGTGGTTGTTGATATTGGTGGTTATATGGAGGGGATGTAATTCAGAGCATAATGTCATTTTTAGATGTAAACACATTGGCAATTTTCATCACAAAGGAAAGATGAGTTCGCAATAGTGACATATTCATCATTTTCAACCCACCTTTCACACACTGGTACTCTCAACACTCTGTTACGTTGTATATCTAGACCCACGACAAGAACAAATTGTCACGGAATCAAGAACCTAAGCTACCCTCCCAGAGTCTTCCTCACTGGAATAGAGAATTGTAAGAACAGTGTAGCACATGCAAAACATCAGTAATAACACCGACAGCATACTGACGAGTAGCCCCAGAACTGAATATAAATCTCTATTGTTTCATTCAAATACCTAAGAATAAGCCACATGCTCATCCATACAAGAGTCGAAAAAGGCATTTCTCTATATGGGGTATTCTTCCTATATAATACTAATGCATCTCTCTCTCATCTGCCTATTTGTAATTCCGACCCTATTCTGCGTGCGCCTGGCTACCACAAAGCAAAAAAAAAGAGAGCACATAAGATGCTTACCCACTAATAAAAGGGAAAAAGAGAACAAAATTCAAGAAGAGATCAAAATAAAAGCCGCTCCTATGACGCCGCCGAATGCATTGTTTTTGTTGTATTCCCCTTTTTCCTTCCCTCACCCTTTTCTACTATTATATATCATCTTCTTTGTACCCGTAGAGACGAATGCGGTAGAAACACGTGTGATTCGGAGCACCGTAATTGCTCACGGCCCGAACAATCACTTGGTCCGTCTCCGCGTTAAGAGCGACGAGTTCGCTGCTGAGGCGATGGACATGGACGCCATCATGCAACTCTGCGCCCTCGTATACAAATTGCGAGACTTTCACAAACTGAAAAGGCAAATCAGCCGGCGTATAGTTCCAGTCGAATTGATCTTCGGGGTAATGTGCCGCCGCAAAGTCCAGGAGGCGCTCTCGCACAGCTCTGTCCTCAATCTTAATGTATACTTCGATTTGGCGAGGTCGGGCTCCGGGGTTCGTCGTCGCGCCGGGCAAGATGTGTTCAATCACAAGGTGCTGAGGGATGATGGAATGACCCATGAGGACGCTCAGCTTAGCACCATGTGGGTTACCGCGCTTGTTGACCTCGCGCGCAGCACACCAGCAATCACCGTCGTCATGCCAAGGGAGCAGAGCTTCTATAGGTGGATATGGTTGGGCACCCTTGAGACCCTTGTCGTTGAGATATTTCGCGTCTGGCTTGAATGTTGTAGATGTCTGTTTGACGTCCACAATAGCTCCTGCGCCGACTCCAAAGTAGTTGACTTGGTTCTTTAGATCGGTATCCCAGTGCGCACGAATCTGGCCCTTGGCCATAGCCTCCAGGTTGAGATCAGCAATAGCGTTACGTATTGATCTGTCAACAAGTTTGGTAACTTCTGTGCGCGTTAGGCTCGAAGAATCATCCTTCTTGGCCAGCTCGAGAGAGTCACGTATCTGCTGTTCTAGTCTGGGTTGCAGCTCGTTGATTTCGGCCTTCATCTCAGACCAGTGAGCAGCAAACTCGTTCTTCAAGTACTGCAGGAAATATTCGCGAGTGACGACAGTGCTATCGCTTTTGGTGCTCTCAACATGCTTCTTGATTATCTGATCAAGGCGCTTATCAAGATCTTTATCCGAGAGAGATCCGGTGATTTTCATCTTGTCAAGGATGGGACGGAGTGTTTGCTCAACTCTGCGCTGATTATCACCTGCCCATGCTTCCCACATGTGCGGTAGCTTTTTGGCAATCGCGTCGTTCCCTTCAGTGATTTTGGAGGCGATTTCAGGACGTCCTGCCACCCACGCGGCAATGTCCTTCCATTGCTTCTCCGTTGATGGTTCGTAATTATTGCCCTTCTTGTTTAGCATCGGGAAGCTGCCGTCTTTCTCAATCAAATCTCGCATGGCATGCCAAAACTCTTGTGTAATGACTGGTTTTCCGTCCTTGAGCGTCATGTGTACCATCTTGGGGACGACTGTGTTTAGCTTCTCGATTGATGACTCGTGAAGCTTCCCAGCACCCTTCATCAGGCGGAGATCTCGTAATACCTGGTTGATTAGACCCTCAAATTCAGCATACTTGTCACCTCGCAGGTCATCCAGTTCTGGAAACTCATCCCACGCGCTTCGTGAAGGCCAGGAAATGGACGGAATGAAGTTTCCAATTCGAGAAGCAAGGTCTCCAAAGCCAGGTGGCGTTGGTATTGACACTGATGGAACAGAAATAACAGGTAGCTCATCCAAGCTTGGTAAATTGGCAATGGCAATGCTGGATAGGACAACGGCCAGCATAAGGATGGAAAAGCCACTGACGGTGTATACTATCGCCTCGCCAATAACCGAGAGCCGCCGCCGGACAGTCTCTGAGAAAAAGCCAGAGGAAAATTCAGAGACAAAGCTGGTGATGCTGTCTATCATGGAGCTGAACACCCAGTAGATGGCCCGTAAATATGTGAGTGGATTAAACAGCTGCTGCCAGTTTATGGAATCGTCGGTGGCTGCGGAATCGACTTCTGAATCAAAGTCAGAGCCAATATCGGAGGATGTGGTAGAATCATTGTCTCCGTCTCTGTATTGTGTGTCTCTGGGTGGAAATTGTAGCCTAAAGCCCCAGGGAAATAGAGACGCGAGGATTCGTCGCAAGGTGCCTTGACGCATATGCAGAGCGTAACTTTCCGCCTCTCGGATGTTATTCTGCACGGCATCATCCAATTCGCTGTGATCCGATGCAAAGCGAGAGCGAGGTTGCCTGGCAGCGATGGTTGGAGGAAAAGGAGCAGAGCTGCCGACATTTCTTCGAGTAAGAACCGCCCGTTGATCTTTGTCCTGCGATTGACTTGCTCCATTTGTAGTGGCGGGTGGTTTCTGAACGCGTGTCCTCGCTTGATTCTGTTCGGTTGGTCTACTCGTGCCAGCCGTCTGGCTTAATTGAGAGTCAGACTCGGGAGGACTGACAGGCCCAAGAATCCTTCCCCCTAAAAGGCTCTTGACAGCGCTCCAAGCTCTGTTTGGAGTCGGATTGACTCGATCTGGGGTGGTCCGATCATACTGGTCTTGTGTTGTCCCCAGAGACGAAACCAGTGGCCGGCGGTGATTTGCCTTTCTATTTAGCGGAACAGGTTGGTGGGCTGGTTTTAGTTGCGGCATCGGTGAAAGTCTTAATGAGGCGTTACCAAAATAATCGCCTTCAGCGTCGAAGCTGCGCAAGTCAGAGTCGTCGCTTTCGGTGGGAGTGAGTTCTCCGTCCTCATCGTCTCCTTCGGTTACCTCTCCATCTTCATCTTGGTGGAACGATCTGTCGAAGGCCAGTTTTGCAGTGGCATCTGTTCTCGCTAAAAGACTAATTAGTTGTCAAATTCACCACTAAAGCAGACCCTTCAAACGAAACACATACCCAACTTTGATGAATGCGGCTGTTGATTCGTCTCATCGTCTGAGCCCAATTCTGAATCATGGTCGCTTGAAGTAGGTTCCCTTGTGAGATCATATCGATGAGCCGTTTGTGAATTGGAGTGAAGTCGCCGCAGCTCTCTCTCTTCCTCGGCCTCCTGAAGTTCTTGTCTCTGAAGAACATCGTTCATCGCTTCCTCGAGGCTCAGTGGCATGCCGTCACTGCTGAGGCGTCGAGGGGCAGAAGGTTCAGTCGCGGCGCCATACGCATATTGGCGTCTTGCACTGGGCGCACCCTTCAAAGTAGGAAGATTAGGTTTTTTAAAATCTTCGACTTCCGTCCGCGTAGGCCCTCGCTCAGCATGTCCGCGATCCCTCGACCGTAGTCTCCCTCCTCGGCCTCCTCCATTCGTCATGATAGCAAAGTGAAAGCTTCTTAAGCAGCGGCGTATAAAGAGATGAGGGAGCAGTCGTTGTGTTGAAAAAGATATGGAATTTGGTGGGTATCGAAGATGGGAATGCTTGAGGACTGATATCTTCAAATAGCAGCGAGTCTAGATTTGGGATTGACAGAACAAAGGCGGCCGTGATCTAAATTTGTCTGCAGCTCAAAATCCGAGTTCGTTGGTGGCTGGGCCCCGGATTCTTTGTGTCCTTGCCAAGATGAATCCTTACTGGGCGAGAGCTGCGATCAACAAAGAGCATCTTTATTGACTTTGGGCACGACGCATGGCACCTGAGCCGGCGGTAGGGCGATGTAAAGCCGCTCGCTTGATTGTATCTACGCCGAACAATGAGAACCTTTGAGCAAATCGGGATTGAGGCCGTGAGAGATTCGTTTTCGGAAATGCAGAGCTGCTTTTGTTGTCTTCCCTTTTCCCAATGAGATGCCTTTGAGCCTTAGTGCTTTGCGCGGACAACTTCACTGAGGCGCGCAGGTAGCGTGACGCGCCGAGGCTTAAGCGGCGCATTTTGGGCGAAACATCAGGCACGATTCATCACGGTCACGTGCGCGTCCGGAGATGGTCTGTCATGAAGTACTGCCAGTGTTCAGCGTTTTTAACATGGTGCAGGAATTTTTGTTTTCCTGAATATATGGTACTGTCCTAATATTTCCTTCTATGATTGATGGAAATGCACTTGCAGTGGCCAGCGGTCCCCGACAGTTAGTGCACGGCGCCTCGGCGAGGGTCTTTCGGCGCATTGCCCTGCAGCTGCGGTGGGCTTGATCAAAGAGCAAGGAAGCACAACAGGAAATAGTGGCTTATAGCCATCGACGGATATGAATCTCGTGAGATTACAAAATCAAGTTTCACATAGATGAGACGATATATCGGTCTAAATGATACAAGCATAAGCGTGTTCCGCCAGCGCGGATCTTGCCAACTTTGCGCATTGTCAGAATCGAGTCTATCAAGAAAACAAGGCGGACAGGGGCATGTCAGATATGATGATGTGCGTCTCATCTTACAGACGAGCATCAACAACGCAAATGATCTGCAGCAAATGCAAGCTTCGCATCTCCTATTTTATGAGATAGTTATTGAAACATTGCAGAATAGAATCAAGGGGCAATGCTTTTTTTTTTTTTTGGCATGAAATTAAAGCTTGACATCCAAGCAAATGCGTCATCGCAAATGCTTACAAGTAGAACGGGGCACAATCGTGATGCAGCAAGGGCTTTGACAGGGCAGCATCAGATTACAGTAGTGTTCAATATTTAGAGGTTGTAACAGTAATTTGAGCTTATACGACTAGCTCGTGATAACGGGTTGCAACGTGTGTTAGACTGTGACAATGAATAATGATGCCCCATTTGGCTTTTCCTTCTGGCGTGTTCGTCGAATAATAACTCCCCGCTAGAAATCGTGGCAGCACGAGCAGATTGAAACTGAAACGAAAATGTGGGTTCCTCCGTGATCCCCGTAACATCCATCCGTCTGCAATGCCGTTCACTAAGTCGCCTCCATGCTTTGCTCAATTGACTACCTAGTAGTATCGTCCAGTTGTCCACGGGTGTTACGAGCATGAATCGAGCCTTCTGAAACATGTCGTTGCGGGCTCAGATCCGCACTCAGAACAGAGGGTTCAGCTGGATCGGCAGCCAAGTGAGGCTCTCCATAACGAGCAGCAGCATCTCATTTTCTGCATTTGCATCTCTGTCTTCACGTCCATCCACATCCCTGTCTCTGCCGTTGTCGCCGTCGCCGCCGCCACGTTTGGGATTTGCGGTGGTCGGAGCTCAAGATCGTCACCGGCTCCAGCCAGCGCCCCAGCGGCTGCACCGCTATAGCGACTACTACAGGCACTGCCCCCAGCGCCGCTACCAGCGCCAGCGCGCTGTCGATCCGCGCCTATCAAAACCGCTAATATCAGCCGTATCCGCATCCCACCCCATCCGCATAGCACAAGCGCCATCACAAGCTGCAACTCCATCGTCGTCTCGCAGCAATAAATTGCGCTCCCCCCTCTTACCTCGAACCGGCTCTGTGTTCACCAATCCCGCGACTCCTCACCTCAAACTCTCTAGACGCTACTTCTCGAGCTCTTCAACCACAACCACAATGCCTGTCGGAACTGTCCTCGTCACCGGGTACGACCCCTCTCTTCCATCTCGCATCTCGCGGCTTCCCCTCCATCCCGCTTCTTTTTGGTTGCGCGCTTATTACCAAATTTGTTGCGCTGCTGTGCGCGCTGTGTCGGCATAATATTTGCGACGCGACGCGATACGATGCGAAACAATGCGATGCGATGCGATCGTCACCATTTGGCTCGTTGACTGACAGATATTCGCAGTGGAACGGGCTACATCGGCTCCTTCACGACTCTGGCCCTGCTGGACGCTGGCTACGATGTCGTCATTGTCGACAGCCTCTACAACTCCTCCAAGGTCGCCCTCGACCGCATCGAGCTGCTGGCCGGCCGCCGTCCCGACTTCTACCAAATTGACATCACCGACGAGAAGGCCCTGGACGAGGTGTTTGCCAAGCACCCCGCCATCGACAGTGTCATCCACTTTGCCGCATTGAAGGCAAGTTTCGCCCCGCACTCCTTTTCGGTTTGCGATGCGACAAGCAAGCGATAGCAGATGGACGCGAAAATGAAGAAAAAGAAAGAGAACAAGAAGTTAACATGATTCAACCGTGTTCCAGGCCGTCGGAGAATCTTCCGTGATCCCTCTCGAGTACTACCGCGTCAATGTTGGCGGCAGCATTGCCCTCCTCCAGTCCATGTCCCGCAACAATGTCACCAACATCGTCTTCTCCTCCTCCGCCACCGTCTACGGCGATGCCACTCGATTCCCCAACATGATCCCCATCCCCGAGCACTGCCCTATTGGCCCGACCAACACCTACGGCCGCACCAAGTCCATGATTGAGGACGTCATCTCCGACTACATCAACGCTCAGCGCAACAACCTAGAGAAGGAGGGCAAGCCTTTCCAGCAGTGGAACGGCGCTCTGCTGCGCTACTTCAACCCCTGCGGTGCCCACCCCAGCGGCATCATGGGCGAGGATCCTCAGGGCATTCCTTTCAACCTGCTTCCCCTGCTGGGACAGGTTGCCACAGGCCAGCGCGAGAAGCTCCTGGTCTATGGAGAGGGTGAGTGATGGCATTCCCTTGAACTGCGCTTATGAAGCGCATTGCGCGATATCGAAACTAATACGTTCTTTATAGACTACCCCTCTCGCGACGGAACCGCCATCCGAGACTACATTCACGTTGTCGATCTTGCCCGAGGCCACTTGGTCGCTCTCAACTACCTTCGCGCCAACCAGCCCGGTGTCAAGGCATGGAATCTGGGTTCCGGTCGTGGCAGCACCGTCTTCGAGATCATCAAGGCATTTAGCGCCGTCGTTGGTCGCGATTTAAAATACGAAGTCGTTGCCCGCAGAGCCGGCGATGTCTTGGATCTGACTGCCAACCCTACTCTAGCCAACACCGAGCTGAACTGGAAGACTGAGCTCACCATGGAGAAGGCCTGTGAGGACCTCTGGCGGTGGGTTAGCAACAACCCCCAGGGATACCGACAGGAGCCCCCCGCGGAGTTGTTGGCTGCTGTCAAGAAGGCGTGAAGAAGAATATGAATCAGAAATTAAAAGAAATCTTATAGCGAAACAAAGAAAGGAAAAAGAAGAGTTGGATGAAAAGCTAAAAATAGACATACGTAATCGATTTGGAATGTCGCCAAGATGAGCGTTATTTACAAAATTGGATTTGAACAAAGAATTCCCCCCTTGTTTCACGATAGAATAAAAGAACAAGAAAATTAATTATGAAGACATTACTCAATCAGCAGGCACAATGGGTCATTGGTGATTTTTAATTTATTCTAAATCGTGATAATAATTTTACAAAACTACTCAATCTTAAGTAGCAGCTTGCCGGTTGTTCCTCTGCTCTCGAGGTCAATGTGCGCCTGGGCAGCGTCTTTGAGCGAGTAGATGTTGTGGATCTTGACCTCGACCTTTTTGGAGATGACAAGGTCAAAGAGCTCGGAAGTGTACTTTTCAAGGTCTGCTCTTTCAGAGACGTAGCCGTTGACAATGGGTCTCATCAGCTTGACGTTTTTGGGACCGAGCTGCAGGATGTTGACGGGGGGAACGGCTCCAGACTGCATATTCATTAGCATTGGTTTCTTTCTTTCATTTTCTTTGTTTCATATGAACAGGGCCATCACTTACTGCATTGCCGAATGAGATGAGATGTCCCTTGAGGGCAATCATCTGCAAATCAGCATCAAACGTCGCCTTGCCAACGCCGTCAAAGATGGCATCAACGCCATGCCCGCCCGTAATCTCCTTGACCTTGCTCACAATGTCGTCATTCGAGTTCACCAGATAATCCGCGCCGTAACCCTTCGCCAGCGCCAGCTTCTCATCCGTGCTCGCCGTCGCAATGATCTTGGCCCCGACGCTCTTCAGCATCTGCACCAGCAGCGTGCCCACGCCACCCGCCGCAGCATGCACCAGCGTCCACTGGCCAGCCTTGACCTCGCCCGCCTCGCGGATGAACGTCCACGCCGTCAAGCCCTGCAGGAAGATCGCCGCGGCCTCCTCGCTGGACAGCTGGTCGGGAATGGCAATCACCTTTGCGGCGTCCACAGCCGTGAACTCTGCATAAGCGGCCGAGGGAGCGCCGGCCATGTACGCCACGCGGGTACCTGGAGCGAAGCCCGAGACAGAGGCGTGCGCGGCGACGACTTCACCTGAAGCCTCACGGCCCATGACCAGGGGCATCGACGGCGCGGGGTACAGGCCGGAGCGGAAGTAGGTGTCGATGTAGTTGATGCCGGCGAAGCGGTTCCGGACGAGCACCTGGCCTGCGCCGAGGGCCGGCACGGGGATCTCGGTGTACTCGAGGACCTCGGGGCCGCCAATCTTGGAGATTTGGACGGCCTTCATGGTTGCGGGGACGGGAGCCATTTTGGTGGTGGAAAATGATCTTGTTGATGACGATGATGGAGTTGAGTGAGACAGCGATAGAGATAATGAGGGGGAGGGGCGATAGAGGGGCAGATGAAGTCGACGATGAGGGGCAGCGCCGAGAAACTGGCGAGAGGCTGCTTGTCTCGCAATTGGCCTTGCAGTAAGTCTCTGGAGCGAACGAGACGCAATGGCAATTGATCTCGACATTTGGAAATTGATGCTCTTGATTGATAATTCAATTTATTTTCGGAGATATCGGGTTGATTTAGAAATGCGGAGGGAGTCCCCGCGTATTATTAATAATAGCTTGAGAGCCCATGTTACTTGCAACGCTTGTAAGTTGACATGCAGGGCGCAAGAGTCCACTGTATTAGTGACTGGAGATCATTTAGTGGTGCACAGCACCTTTGCCTCAAAGTGCTGACGGGTGCATTGGCCCTCAATATCATATCAAATAGGGTGAAACGAGAGTTAATGTACACGCACAACTACATAGGGATGCGCACTGCAGAATTTGGTGCAAGGTTCACGGCTATCAAGGTTTTTACTGTTTCATCCTTAGTTAGTATCAGCTGTCTTCATGTTGTGATGCACATAGCTAGGTACTAGTACCCGAGTAACTAGTACCAACACATCTCATTTATGAATCAAAATAGTGGACAGGTTCAGAGATACTGTAGTCAGAGTCAACCAAAAAGTTATAAAATTGGGCTCATTATGGCGCTCGTCGCCTCTAATGCCGACGCATATATTCCCGTGTGTACCTACCTATATGTGCATACATGTACTTTTGTGGCTTCACTTCACTGTCTATATTCGGGCATCAACTATAGCTTGCAGTAATAGACAACGATGTAGACTTTGAGTCGGGTGCGTGCTTTGCGGAGATGTCAAAACTCACTAGCTTGAGCTACGGCTTTCCAATTGATCATGACATAGAGCGGCCGTGGAACCATCATGGCCGATACCGCTTTGCGAACTCATCCAAGGGTCAAGCGTAAAATTATCAATGCTCCAAATTCTTAAAGCCTTCACTATGGATAATACCTAAGATAAGATCTCAACTGGTTTGCCTGTCATAGCTAACCATTAAGCAATCATGCGTAACAAATTATCATGTATAAACTCCATAGAGGAGACTTTGATGAAGCGTGATTAGCATAGAAGCCATAGAAGACTGGAGCAGCAATACCGATGTGATTGAAGATTTTTTCACAGTAGTAGCTTTTGTTTTATCCTGGACAGTATGTTGAACAAAACAATCTATAGATGGCAAATTTTGAGGTTTTATAGGACCTTGCTATGAAGCCCATCAGAGAACTCGCAAGCGAGCTTTCATCGACCATATAGTAGGTTTATATTAATAGATGAACTTATTACAAGCCAAAGCCTCACCTATTCACGGCAGCATTTGCATCTCGGGGACCTCCAACGCACGAGAATATCGCAAGAGACTGCATCACTCGCCCTACAGTTTCTTTTAATATACTCAATCAGTATGTCTCTCTAGCAACAATGCGCGTCAGGATTGTCAAAAGTTACAATATCATTTCCGTACAATATCATTCTTATCGAAGCGCGGGTGCTGTGCTATATGTAGCAGCGGGTCCATGCGATCATTATCGCTGAATCTGTTGACGCCATATCGCTGCTGATTGCGCTGGCGCCTATATCGGATTTTTCCATATACCCAGGATGAGATACCGCGATGTGCGCTGTTGCCCGCTCATTCGAAGCCGCCTGCCGCCCGGTCTCCTCCTCGTCCCGTAGCGGCTTGATGCATATGCGTCCAACTTCACTCTCGAAATGGCCATCGAGCGCGTCGGCCCGTGAGAAACTCCTGCCACAACCCCACTGCCCTCCCGCTTTTAAATCTCCCTTGCACACGAATTTCTTCTCACCGTCATGGAGGCTTTCGTGTCTCTTTCGGTCGTTTTGTCTAGCAAAAGATTTCTTACAAACGGTACAGACGAAGGGTCTCTCATCGGTATGAGACCTTAGATGTGAACGAAGATTGTATGATCTGGTGAATCTCTTTGGACAGAGATTGCATTGGTAGCCCTTCAAAGACGCGGAGTTTGCCTCTGGCTTTGGTTCTGGAGGATTCGGGAACTTGTCTTTACCATCCCGAATGCCGTGAAACCGCAGCAGGTGCTTTGCAAGGTCCGATTTGGATACACACCCGAATATTGCTATAGGACAGCCCTCAAATGTGCAGACGAATGCGCGGTCATGCCGGTCACAATGCTTGTTCCTTTCTTCACGAGTTTGAAATCCCTGGTAAAAATATTGGCAGTATAATCGAGAGCACTTGAAATGCTTCGTTCCATAGTACAACTCAATTTTCCGCTGCGTCTCTACATCACAGTTGGAATTGACCGTCCGCTCAGTAGCTGCTCTTATATTCGCGGTGACCTGTGGAAAATCAAGCACTAGAGGCAATTCCTTGCTGTCTATAGTTAGACACTTGCGTTGCCAGACAATGGCCTGGGCGAGAGAGCTGTACGCCTCGAGAATCTGCAGAGCCTTCAGCTTGTCTTGCATTGGCTTCGATATCACTTGAACGCTAGGCATGTCTGTCGTATGTAGGTCAATGAAAGCCTCAATGTCTTCGCCTAGATCCAGAATTTGATCCTTCTTGGCCGTCGGAAGCCAGTCAAGGAGGTGAAGTGTCCAAGTTGCCACCGCATACTCGTAGAATGCAAATACGCCCGTGACCAATGCCGCCTCTATTTCGGAAGCGTTTGTCTTGGGGTTAATCTCGGGGAAGCAAAGATATGCGATGCTGAGTGCAAAGAGCTCTCGGTTGGCTTCGCCGGTATCAATAATCTCTTCGCGAATGAGAAAGCTGATGAGACCAGTATGGTTAGTCAAAGGAGGCACAGAGTTTTCGGACCATTCTCACTTTTTGGCGGTTGGATGTACCAACTCGACCACATAATCGGTGTGCACTTCAATCATGGAAGCACAAAAGCCCTTTGAGTCATTTATGAGCCGTTTATCTTCATTCAACTTCTGGTTTTCCAAATCCACAGATATGGCACCCTGGATTTCATGCCAATAGAGAGGTCTCTTCGAACAGGATATCCAAGACATCAATTTTTTCGAAATACGCCGGTTTGCTTCCGGCCCGCTCTGTAATATACGTCGAGTGATGCGCCGATATCTGTGGCAGTCATCAATCACCAATCTCGTCGGATAATGCTAGTGTTAAGACTGATGCTTTGACTCACACATCGTCTAGCTCGCTAGGAAAACTATCAGCCTTCCACTCTTCTAACAACGCCTCTCGGGAGGGTTGTTGAAACAGCTCTTCGAGCACGCATTTGGCAAAAATGAACATTCCTATCTGCAGTTTAACAACTAGATACTGTATCGGTCATAGACTTTATTACCTTGAGATCTAGCTGTGACTACAGCCGCGATGTCTAGCTCCTGCTCGCTAAACGTGCCGAATTTCTCTTCAATTCTGATCTGCCAGATCTTGGCAAAGGCCGCGAGTTCTTGTCGATTGCAGTCGGCGGTGATCTTGATAGTAGAAAGCATGGATAAATCCTTGCGAGCGATTCCATCATCTTGACTGACAAAAAGGCAGCGTATCTCATCCATAGTATTCCTGGGAAGGGAGTCAACTACGTTGCGAAAGAATGTGCATATCTCACGCCGATCATCTCGTGGGCACTCGTCAATGCCGTCAATAACAATGAATGTCTTGCGGCTCTTCAGAGCAAGTTGTAAGAGATCTTTGGCTAGACGAGAGCTGGACAAGATAGCCTCTCCGCCTGCTGTCCTTTTTTCTTACACCAAGTGCACTGTATACAGGGAGGTTTTAAAATACTGGCCCCTTAGAGTTTTTATACTAGTCCCTAGCATTTCTTATTTACAACCACCAGGTCCGTGACAAGGAAACAACCAGTGAGCCTTGGACGCACGCGAAAATTAAAGCCGGTTGGGTTTTTTTTTTCCCGAAAAATGGATGGCTGCAGAAGAACAAGGAAAGAAAGGATAAGCCCAGGATCGATAGTGATATAAGAGCGTTTAATAAGGCTGGAACTGAGGCCTTGCATTTTCCATAATCACGCCAGCCCAAACCCAGAACGCGAAGGGACGTATAAGGGCGTCTTCTGTTGTATGGTGCATTTGTTTGCATTGGCAAGTGGCACACCTGAAATTCTATCACTAAGCCATTTGAGCCACTCAGACGCCGAAGCGGCCATTGACTCGTCATGAGTGAGGTTGTGATACACGCTCAGGTGAACGATGTTGCCTTTTTTGCAGGCGAAATCGTATGCTTTAATCGTAGCAGTATAATTCACAATCTCATCGTCATGGGACTGTACAACAAGGAAATCCTTGTATCCTTTTCTCCCGGTCGCGGCGCCATACTGGTCTTGGAATTTGGTGTAAGCTTCATGAATCGTCTTATTCTGCTCAGGAGTAGGCTTCAATATGCCATGGTTCGGGAGGTCAAAGTTGAGGCCCGCATATGAATTGTCGCAGAGCCCAAGCGCATTCATCAGCGGGTAACGCTTCATGGCCTCCGGGGTTAAGACGGGTGGCTGTATGGAGAAATTCAGGGACTGGAAGACGTTCACAATCAGGGGGCCGAATCCATATCCCTCAGAAAGAGGAACGGCGGTCAGGAGATCATTCAGTCTCGCACTAGGAGCTACGGCAACTCCCCCCATGTATTCGCCACTCTGGTTAGAAGCAACACGGGGATTCTCCTCGAGACCCCATATGGCTCCAGCCCCTTGAGAATGACCGAGAGAAGCCCATTTAGTGGTGAAGACGTTTGGGAAAGCTTTGCGGGCGGCAACAACAGCGAAATATACGTCTTCTGAGTTAATGACTGGGTTTCCGTACTTGTGTGTGGTGTAGTTGTTGCCCAAGCCCGCGAAGTCTGTAGCAACCACGGCGAATCCGTGGGGTGGGAGAAGCTTCCAGCTGTCGTAATCGTACCCGTTATAAGAAGACGACGCGGCGCAAGCAGTGACAGTTCCGATAGTACCATGCGCATATGAAATAAGCGGTGTTTTGTTGGATGCCTCACTCAAATAGGGAAGAAGGATAAATCCAGTGGATGGGACTGGCTGTCCACCAACACCGACAGATGTATATTGGATGAACCATAACGAGCTGCCAGGGGTTATATCATACAGAGTGGAATTCTGCTGCTGAAGCTTCAACAGGTCTCCAGGTTTAGATTTAGTAAAGTTATCTGCGGTGGCGTAGAAGTCATAGTTAAATGGAACATCCCCAAAGATCGGACGGTCCAAAGCCTCGAATGTTTGTAGGTTCTCTAGGCAGGCCTTAGAGGAACAACCGTACGCATTACCTTGAGCCTGAGTGATGTTGAGGTCGTTCGGACGATTGGGCCGTTGCGCTTGAACAAGGGCAGCCAAAGAGGCCAGCAGAAGCCCCAAGGAATAAACAGTCATTATATTGGACAACAGTGCGGGATGTATGTATTACTAGGTTGAAAATGGATTTATAAATTGGCAACAAAGTTATAGAATAGAGCAGCAAGAGCGCGTAACGATTCTTTATAAACGTACATGTATGTAAGCTATCGTCGACGGAATGTGGCCATGAGATTAGGGACCGTGGACTGGAACGAATACTAGCTCTATTTGATCGGCCACTGAAGGTTAATTCTTATTGTAGCATAACGCGACACCGCAATTTTCCAAATCGGAAGACATTAACAAGGTGACGTTTCCCTAAGCGTAGGCACCCACTGATTAGAAAGTCTGTTTTGAACACGCAAATACTCTCCTAACGTCAATATTCACAAAACGTCAGATTGACGCTCCAACCTATCACTTATTCAGCCTCAAAGCCACCCAGGTTTGCGGCGGCTCAGTCTGACCTAACAGAGCCGGGCTCGACAACGTTCAAAAAACTTGAAGTGTTCCTCAAAAGTCCGTCTCATTGGTGATTTAAATTGAAAGTGGGGTCTAGGACTGACTCGAGGAAACATGAGTTGGAGCGAGGAAAGTTGGGGCGCCGCAGAGCCGCCCAAGCCGCCGTTGAGAATTTCCTATTTGAACCGTAGTGACCTGTGGACCGCACTAAGTGGCCCGTGCACTGGCTTTTTCCAAAACCGCCAAAGGTTTTCAGTAGAGTGTAACATAACATCGTGGCTCTAGCATTCAGCGCTTCCTATAATAGCCCACAACAGTAGAGCAATCCTATGCTAACAGTTGGGCGTCCTATCTACACATCTTTGTGGGTGGTCTTAGAATAAGTAAGAATAAAGAATACTACTCTAAAATTTTCTCACTTCAATCAAATCGCAGCCGTTGAGATAGGGGCCAACGCTCTTCGTTGTGTGTTACGATACAGTTTTCGACCTTGACTTCGTACATATCCAATTTGCAGCGGGCCTACCTTGCATCTTTACAATCGCTATGCCCGCCGTTTTCCATAGGCATCCCTCGTAAAGTTCAATCGTCGGGTTGGCACAGTGGTTGACAATTGAAGGTTAGCCAGATTGAGAGCTGAATCGATGACCAGCTGCACCGTCCTAGTGCCGAAAACCAGGCCAGGTAACCTCTAAAGAGGCCAAGCGACCGTCATATAAAGGGGAGAAGGATCAACGGTGGGTAGATATTTTGGCGAACTCCTCAATAAAGCATTTATCCGTCTTGCTATGTTGCTATGCGTTCAGCGCCTGCTCCCTTAGCCTCAAGAGCAGCATCTCATTTCAACTGGCAGCATCTACGGCAATGACCCGATTTGGAATACAACAGATCGTACGGTCGTTGCGGAAGACGGAGGATTCATCTACACAGGAAGCCGCCGCCCACGAGATATTCGACTATTCTACTGCGCCTCTCAGCAGCGCCACCGAAATCAGATTGCTCAGCTTCCCCGACTTGGACAACGTGATGTTCTTAAGTGCAAGCTGAGCACCTTCGATATCAACAAAGCACCGCCCTTCGCAACTCTCTCATACGTCTGGTACAACCCTCGCCTCAAGTCAAGTGTCAGTGTGCCTTGTGGCGATGGGAATCAAGCATTATCCGTTCTCGGCAATCTCTACGATGCGCTGAAACATCTGGTGCAGCAGTCCACCTCTGCATTTAGGGTATCAGTTCTAACCTACCTCTGGGCCGATGCCATGTGCATCGATCAATCTAATTTGGCCGAACGTGCGGCTCAAGTACTTCTCATGAGGCAGCTCTACCAAAAAGCGCAAAGCACTTACATATAGCTCGGCTCGGATCAGTCTACGGCAAAGGCTTTCTCACTTCTGTCGGACATGGCAGCCGCTCAGCTAAAGTACGTGGAAGCAGGAGATCGTCGCACATTTGCCGAACTGTCGGATGAAGACACAAGCAGATACGGAATGCCTTCCTTGGCTGATGATCGATGTTCTGACCTCCGGTCTCTGCTGGGAACAGGTTGGTTTACGAGGACCTGGATAATTCAGGAACTGACTGTATCATTCAACCCGCTGTTGGTGTGCAGCACGGAATGGTTCCCCTGGGAGGTCCTCGACAAGGTCCTGCAATTTGCAATAGAGATATCAGACCCATTGGTGTTATTGGCCGGGCTTTACCAGGCCTATGATCTCAATCATATACGGACCAAGATACAAGCCGGTGACTCACCAGATATACTGGAGCTCCTGTCCTTTGCCCAACGATTTGATGCCACTGATGCCCGTGACAAGGTCTTCGCTTTGGTAGGCCTTGCAAACAATCATTATACAGCTGCTCAGCATGTGCATCCAGATTACTCAAAGTCTACCCAGGACGTGTTCCTTGCTACAGCTTTTGAGCTCCTGCTATTCGACTACGAGAACTACCAAGACATGACGCTCTTGCGGCTGAGCCGGAAGTCTTCGAAGCAGACCTTGCCGAACTTGCCATCGTGGGTCCCTGATTGGGCGCTGGGCCAAAAGTCCATGTCAGTGTCAGACTTGATAAATTCAAACGTCTCTTCCAGTCAGAATATCAACGAGCATGATCAACAGATTCGCAGTACCTTTAAAGCGGCTGCTGAATCCGACTCACCAGGGGAAGCGCAAAAGCCCGTGCTCTCGCCAGACGGTCTGAGACTACGGCTCTTCGGCTACCCGATTGCGCAGGTAACGCGCACAGGACCAATCTATGAGAATGTTCGGGGACAGGGCTGGCTGGCTGCCCTGTTTGTGCCCCAGAGGCTTCACGCAGCCTTGAACGAATGGATGAAGATGTGTGAGACCGATACCACTGCGAAGCCAGCTGATAGTGTAGATATCCTGCGGAATGCTCTCACTGTAGAGCTTCTAGTTCATGCCGACGACGCATGTGGCATTTGTGCGGCAAGGCGACACGATTTAGACGTGTGGTGTAGACTACGGCAACGCTTTCTCCATCTGCCGGCGTTCAGCGTGTTGTCTCCATTACGTATGCTGATGGTGAGCTGGAAAACAATGGGGCTGACAGATTCTCCAAGCTCGCAGGATGCGATAGGCTCATACTGGAGGACATGGACACTTCTCAATACTCTACTCCTTGGACGCCGCATGTTCCGTACTGCCAAAGGAGAGATAGGCTTGGGCCCGCCATTGTGTCGGAAGGGAGATTACATATTCGTCGTCGCGGGCTGCAGAGTGCCGCTTATATTGCGGAGAGCCGAGGGTTCTGGCTTTTGGGAATATATTGGCGATTGCTATATGGACGGTGTGATGCAAGGTGAGCAGTTCAGACGGCAGGATTGCGAGGAGTTATGGCTTGTTTAAAATGGTATGCAGCAAGTCACGGTTCAGCGGAATGTAATCCTCATACAAAACAAAGCGCCAGAAGGTCTAAAACCCTTCTATGGCCTGATTATGACTAAATTTTACGAGAGATTGATTCAAGAAGGCAGAATGCCTATTCCATCATGCATGTACTCAAGGGGATTTCCCCTCTCGTCTATAAGGATATCTGGCTGCGAAAGAAACAGATTGACAATGTCAAGAGACAACTTTCCTCTTGCCATTATTAAGAAGTGAACGTATGAGATAAACTCATTTCCTCGACAGCGTAAAGTAGAGGAGTAGTACCTGCCTTCAACCCTTGACTATCCACGGATGCCTTGTGTTCAAGTAGAATCTCCATCGCCTTGCGATGTTTGAAGGTCGCTGCAATAGCGAGAGGAGCCCACAAACCACGAGTTGTAGGTTCTGCTCCAGAGATTGGATCTGCTCCAAGTTCCAGGAGGAACTCGACCATGCCATGATTGACATTGCTATATGCGACAACGAGTGGCGTTGCTGCTGAAACTCTCTCGTCCAAGAGCGACTTATCTTTGCCTACCAAAGACTTGGCGGCGCAAACGTTACCACACGCAGCTGTAACAGACAACATTTTAGCCTTTGAACCGTATGGCCTTCATGACCGCGTCTTGCTTCACGGCGGAAACGATGTTCATGATAGTAGTATAACAGAGACGATTAGCCACACGTAACGGAGAAACAAGCGTTGGGAAAGCACCAGTTGCAGGACTCGAATCCATACCGCATTCAGAAGTAAAGACACTAAGCGATCCATATTGAGCCAGGTTGCTCGCCATAGAAATGATGGAGGGCAGGCGATCTTTCAACAGCCACTAGAAACGTCATAATTGCCGTATTTTTTGGACAAAGATATCAAATTCTTGGCAAGCGACAACGCCACGTCTTCCTTGCCCTCTCTGATGGTGGTGACTCCTAAATTCAATAATGTGTCATAAGGAGACTTGAGCGTTCCGAACTCTGGGCGCGAGAACGGATTGCTCATGGCCTAGTACGCTCTGGACCATGACGCTAGTCCCTGGCCGGTGGCTTTTGATCCATCTCTTATTTCATTCAAGAAAAAGGAATTCTCTGACAAGTGGAATGGAAGAGGCTGAAATGCGTAAAATAAGATATCGTGACCATCTATAATCAGCGGGGGCGTGATACAACCGTAAGGCTCACGTCGAGATTCATATTCGTCGCATATGAGATCTAGCCGTTTCCGAGTTTCGGGTGCAGCCAAATAACTGAGTAAAAACTTCAAAATATTGTAAGGGGGTGCCGCCTCTCCAAAAATGTATCTTTGAGTTCTTTTCAAGGCAGTGTCGTACACTCTTTCGAATATGAACTGGGCCGCTGCAAAACTCTTTGAGACCGCGAAAACAACTGCAAATTTGGCGTGAGGCTTCCCGTAGTTCCATTTGACATGGGGTATGGAATGTACCGCTTTTTTGATAGTTGCGATAACAGAGCGCCATTGCAAGCTCTTCGTAACTCAGCGGCCGCTGTGCAATAATAATACCAACACCATATCCATCGAAGGACTTGTTGGTCGGGGATACTTCGTAAGTGTCTGCGCAAAATATCACCTTTAGTAGATGAAATCGTAATTGAGTCGAGGCGAGAGGAGAAATGGTGAAAAGCTCCTCCGACGAATCCTGAGGCCAGCCAGTGAGGTCCAATATTCGCCTCAGAATTGCATGTAGCTTTTTTACACCCATTTCCTTAAGCTCTTCCAGTTTGGCCCGGATCCAACGGCTGTGTTGCTTGCATTGATAGCCGCTTGCAATTAAACTATCTAGGTCTTCTCCGATAGTTCCATTCCTTGCGGCAACCTTGCATATATCGACAGAGGTATCTTTACACTGACGCAGCTTGTAAAAAAGATCAGCAGGTTGCTTTCCCGTCACCACGATTTTAATCGATGTTTCAGATTTAGCTGTGAAGCCTTTGAGCAATGCCCAAAATTCTTTTTGACTCTTCGTATCACATTCATGAAGATCTTGGACTAAGATAAGTATATTATGGCCCATCAATCTAATGTAGCGAGCTGTGAACAGTTTGAAAAGATCCACTCCCGTTCATACATGGTGTAGGATATTCTGATCGATCATGAGCTCATGACCTGTCCAGCTCCTACTATTCTCTTGACGGGTAAAATGTGAAAGTCATAGCGTGGTAAGCATACCCTTCATTGAACAGCTCAAGGGGTCGCGAGAAGAAAAGACGAAAGAAAAAAGCAACTTGCAATCATCTAGGCCTTTAGCTTTTCGGTCAAGAACCCAGTGGAAGAATGTCTGTTCTGCAACCTTAGCGACTTCGCTATCATTGCGTCCCTTGAGATATAGTACACGAAGACCACTGGATCTGTGCCATTTTAAGAACTCAACAGTCTGAAATGCTGGGAGCTAAGGATGAAAATGTGTAAATGAGAATTGGCTCTGTGCTGGAGCAAGGCCATGAGAGTTCGCTCCATGGGAGCCCATGACGAACAAGGAATGTAATATAGATGAGTTAGCAGAGATGTTATACAGCGATGATTCATGCTTACTACCAATTTCTCAGAAAATTTTAATCCTAACACGGGGAATATTTTCGGTACCGGCTATCATCACAAGGACAATACTACGAGCTCAAATATAAGCCTTCAAAATTCCAGTAAAATGTCTAAATAAGAGTGTAAATACAGAAAGTTAAACTTAATCAATTGGCAAGAGATTACAAGCTTTAGAAACTGGCTCTTCTGGCTCCCTTATCATAGTCAATATGGGGCCTTTGTGAGGCTCGAGAGACTCGTGGGGCTTCTCAAGTTCTTGGGATTCAGAACAGTCCAGGCCAATATGGTCTAACATTGGGCTTATATTGTCAATCGCTTCCATGATCTGTTGTACATTGATGTCGCCAGCTACTATAGGAGTACCATTCTCGATTGATTCAAGTGATATCGGCTTCCAGATATGATCTAATTCAGGGCCGTGTGCAATAGTGAGTGTCCTTCGGCTGCTGAGTCAATTGATCTAAACAATATGATGAGTCCGGGGTCCGCATATAATATGAAAGATGAAGCCTGCCACTTTTGCCGATCTCTGGCTTTATACTTATATTTGTGCTACTGCAGCTCATAGATGTGGTGGGATTTTCGTCACAGCTCGTCTCATTGAGCAATCTTTATAGAGTAGATCAGAGAGGCATTTGGCTAGATAAGCCTTAGATCGATCCCGAAGGAAACGACCCCGCCCTTTTTATCGCAGGACTTGTTTCAACAGTTGAAGATGAAACATCATGAGCGTCCTATGATCTCGTTACATAAATTTATAGAAAGTAATCTGGTACCCAATTCTATTATCCGATTTCGGAGCTATAACGTCTACTACTATCTATGCTATTGCTGTTATTATTGCTGCTATTGCTGTAACTGCTACTACTGCTGTTTTTATTGCTGCAACTGATGCTACTGATGCTACTGATGCTACTGATGCTACTGATGCTACTGATGCTACTGATGCTACTGATGCTACTGATGCTACTGATGCTACTGATGCTACTGATGCTACTGATGCTACTGATGCTA